>NC_138152.1:2643200-3213200 GCF_964199315.1 Orbicella franksi
ATTATCCTCGTTTTACATCCTTGCCCTGACCAGCCCTCGGGACTAAAGAAAAAAGTGTTAACACTTTCACTTTCAAACTGGAAAATATCGATTATGTTTCTTGATCGCCATGATGATTTGTGCTAATTCTTATGTCTAAAACTTTGATTGTACAGATCGAACGCATCATTTTCGCAATTTGACCTTCTTGCATAACAGATAGATTTGTTTGCTGATGGTGCAGCAACAACCAGCATTCTCCCCTCTTTCCCGGGGTGTTTTATTTATTCCTGGGGGGGCGGAGGGGGGGTGCTGGTTAGATACCATACAGAGATCTTCTCTGTCGAAACCTTCAGTAGGTGCTCATTCATCCTTCGTGGAAATTTGTTTTACATCAGATGTTTCTCTATGTCATTTGACATCACCATAGCAACCGAGCTTCGACATGAAGGTGAAGCCAAATTTCGTCTGTTTTACCAGTTTTAAATTTCGTGTTTTCAGTTTTCTTTTTTTAGCAGCATTGCCGAATTAGTTCTTTTTTAATGCTCTGTGATCTCTTTAAGTGATATTTTCATCAATTTGCAAAAGATTTTACCCCTTTGAGAAAACCCTGAAATCCAAATTGGTGGACGTTATTACCTCAAATGACGACGTCATAAAACGCTAAAAGCAACAGAAATAACATCTTGTTTTGTAGAGCAAGTCCCGGGTTATCTATTTAAAGCAAAATAACTTTGAAATGTCCAAGGAAGAGGAGGGAGGGGGGAGGGGGTTTCCATTTCGTACCAAGGCGGAGGAATGAAAATGCTTGTATCTGTGAGAAACAAAACACAAACCGCGGTGATAAACATGGAACCAAAACGCATGTTAAACAAAGTTAATTTCCTTGACGTTTCGTATGTACAACATACATCTTCAGAAGTGACCGTTAACTAGATTACAATCGAAATTTAAACGCGAAGAGAAAGAAAAAGACTGGTATCTAATAATATGTAACAAGACTAATAGTTAATAACAAACAGATGAGTGAAAAAAAAAAAATTACCATAATAATAATAACAATACAAAATGCTAGTAAAGAAAAAGTTTTTCACTGCCAACGTTTTCATTCAAGGCTGGCTTTAAATCACGAATTAACAGTGTTTCCTTAATTTTACAATGTATATCTGACCTACCAGTTGAGGCAAGATTGTAATTATAAGTGTTAATAGACGAAACAATTGGACGAAAAGGGCAGCCAGATTTTCGTCCAATTGTTCCAAAGTAAAGTAATTACCCAGCAACTTAAATCTTGTATCTATAAGTTTTATGGTTGTTTTAACGTTAAAATAATTTTCCGAAACACCCGCCGAATCAAATCTTTTTTCCCGTACAAGGACAGGTTCAGCCGTTCTCAGATGTCTAAGGTGGTTTACAAGGCAAGCTGCTGGGACTGTGATGATTTTTGTATAGGAAAAACAAAGCGTCGACTACACGATAGAAAAACTGAACATTTTAAGGCCCTTGCTAAAAGCGGTCACGCCTCAGCCATTGCGGATCACGTTACTTCCACGGGTCATAATATTAAATGGGACAATTTTGATATGTTAGCAACTGGTAGGTCAGATATACATTGTAAAATTAACGAAACATTGTTAATTCGTGATTTAAAACCAGCCTTGAATGAAAACGTTGGCAGTGAAAAACTTTTTCTTTACTAGCATTTTGTATTGTTATTATTATTATTATGGTAATTTTTTTTTTTTTTTTCACTCATCTGTTTGTTATTAACTATTAGTCTTGTTACATATTATTAGATACCAGTCTTTTTCTTTCTCTTCGCGTTTAAATTTCGATTGTAATCTAGTTAACGGTCACTTCTGAAGATGTATGTTGTACATACGAAACGTCAAGGAAATTAACTTTGTTTAACATGCGTTTTGGTTCCATGTTTATCACCGCGGTTTGTGTTTTGTTTCTTCTAAAGCTACGATGACCAAGGAAAAAGAGTTTTTACGATTTGTATCTGTGAGGCTAAACACAGTTAGGATTGTGTATAAATGGAGGCTGAGTTGAACCAGTTACTTACTTTTCATCTGAGAAGTTCCAAAACACACATTCTCTATTTTTTCCCGCCGCCTAAAAACAAACACGTTGATGAAATTCTTACTTGTACATTTTGCGCAGCGGAAGATCTTTTTGCGGAAAAAAATACGATGAAATAAATGGAAGGAAAAATAAAAACTAACAAAAAATTAATAAAGCGTCAGTCAGCCGGTCTGAAAATATCAACGACATGCACTTTGACGGTAGCTGAAAAATAAAACCAACAGAATTAAAAACAGATAGAAGACTCAGTTAATCAAATCTTCAGGAAAGAATATAGAGGTGAGGTAAATTGGGGACCATCACAATACAAGCTACATAAAATTCTTAACACTAACCATTATCTTATTTTGATTCTGAAGGGCTTTTTTAATGGCCTTCTCAGAATTACAATACTTTGCAGGCCCAAATGTCTGACTGATGACAGGCGTAAATATTAAAAATCTGAAGACAGCTTATGAATACGTATCAGACAAATGCAACACAATGATGAGCAAACACACCTTTTTTACCTCAATGCTCTCGAAAACTAACGTGACGTTCTCCTGTAATACTCCTGGCGAAGGGTATATTACGGCTGACATTATTATGGTATTGAGCCACCTGAAAGAGGCAAACAAAGGAATAAAAGCGGGACGCGTTAATTAACTTACATTGAACAATTCAGCTCCTTTACGATCAGGGAAGGGAGACTTCTGAACCCGATCCTATTAAGACCAGGGACTTTGAAGGTTTGTAACCTCCCGACCCCTCCCCCCACCTCCTTTTTCCCACCCCCGTTAGTCTAGCTGTATACACACCTAGTCTGGTTTGTTTTATTGATGCCAGCTGAATGGTTTGATGAAAGCAGTTCATGGATGTTGTTGTACGTGACACCAAGCACCACAGAGCCTAACTCAAAAGAGCAAGAACAAAGCAACCAAGCATTAACCATTTCAATCTTTAGTTTTAAATATTAATTGTCCTTGTTGATTTCTATGCATCTCTTTCAATATTCAGAATATGATATGAATATAGGTAGGTATTTCATGACATTTTAGACTGTAAGATATAGGTTCAATCATGGACAAAAGTCTTGGGACAAATTTGCATTTTGGCGCCTTTGCACACACGCCAGACGCGAATACAACTCAGTCATCTGCCAAGTCCCGACCCCTATCCAACATACAATGTTGAAAACTAGTACCTGCATTTTCTCCTGAGTTTCAACATGGTATTGGGTGGCGACGGAGGAGCAGCAACGCGTTTTTAAAAGTGTAGCAATGCTTTTTTCGAACTTCAGTTGTAAAACAGATAATTCGTTGCAGATAATTCGATTGTAGAATTGATTGCTTGACTTGATTCAAGTAAAATACGCCTTTTTTAAAAATGAAAAATCGAACATGGCATGCTCAGTTTCAGGAAAGTATGTGCAGTAAATGTCACAAAAATATCATCTGTTGTGAGGATTGACGTTCAATATTCCAGTCTCCAGTCCTTACACTTTGAAGAGGAGCTTTTATGTCCTTGATAGTGGAAAATTTTCAATATTCTGTACCAACCGTTGTATAAGTTTCTCGATGGGATCTTGATGTAATTTCCTTTAGTTCCATTGAGAAGAAACTCACTCTCACTGCGCTGGTGCATTAAAATGCGTCGAACGCGAAAATCTGCAAGGCAGAAGGCAACGTGATAGTCAAACGCTCTCAAAGAACATGAAGTAGAGCATGGAGGCCTGACCCAGAGGCTATGGAGTGGTGTCAAACGTGTATTAATAGAGGTCAAGAATGGCTTTCCTGCCCCCTCCTCCCCTTCCTCCTCCTCTCCCTTCTGCTCGCTCGCTCTCTCTCTCTCTCTCTCTCTCTCTCTCTCTCTCTCTCTCTCTCTCTCTCTCTCTCTCCCTCTCTCTCTCTCTCTCTCTCTCTCTCTCTCTCTCTCTCTCCCTCTCTCTCTCTCTCTCTCTCCCTCTCTCTCTCTCTCTCTCTCTCTCTCTCTCTCTCTCTCTCTCTCTCTCTCTCTCTCTCCTTCCTCCTTTTCCTCCTTTTTTCCCTCCCTCTCTCCCTCCCTCGCGCCCCCTGCGTCCCCCCTTTTGACCCTGGTAACTTGAATTTGCGTGTAACAGTAATACTATAACTTTAACTTGAAACACCTGGTGGAAAATCTCACGTCCTTCTACAAAAATTCCCACGCAAACCAAAAACTTGACTTACCAAGTTGGTTGCTCTGGTGTGTGAATTTAGGACTTGTGTCATTGAGTTCTTCTTCCGCGAACCTGATAAAAAAGTCCTCGAAGGCACTTATGCAGAAAAATATGTCATCTTTATTTTCGTCACGTTTTCTGCTCGGTCGTTCAACATTGTTAGGTTTGCTTCTGAACTCCTTTACGGCGGCGTTAAACGCAGACACTGCGCGCTATATTGAGGTTTAAGATAAGAAGGTTAATTTAGTAACTTAAAAATACTTCACTTTCGTTTTTGTCTATAACCTCCAGGGGGTACTAGGCCGGAAACTTGCAAATAACAAAACAAAAATTGGTTTGATTTCCGTCCATCTCCCTCTCCGCCTGTACTCCGTACCTTAGAGAATTTTTAACCAATGGGTCGTGATAATAGCAGGCAAGTCAAGAATTTAAAGAAAACGACAAAACCTTTCGGTTTCAAAGACATGCTTCGACAGAACCTAAAGTCATCTTCAGTTGGTTATTGTACAAAGCGTTGGAAGTTGAATGAGTAGAAAAATACTAGTTAACCAATAATGAGTGTTCATAGTAACTCCGAAAATGTATTCTCTAAAGTGAAGGGTATGAGATGATAACAACATATCTCGTGGTATAATTACTTCATGACATCCACAGAAACGCGGTGTAAGACAGTGGTGAGACTTTTACAACATAGCTAGCGTAGTCTTGGGCAACACCCACATCCCGCTCAGGATTTGAGTTGAGGTGATGGAAAACAATTGAGATTTAAGTCTATAAATTTTGTACTCCTTACGATTAGACTACCTGTGGGGCGTCTTTCTGTCCAAAGTCTATTTCGTCCAGCAAAGGGCAAAATATATCCGTCTAAAACAAGAATGAATTTATTATTATCATTATTATTATTACTATTATTATTACTATTATTATTATTGTTACTATTACTATTACTATTACTATTACTATTACTGTTATTATTATTATTATTATAAATGACAATAGACAAATTTATAAGGGTTGTAAAGAATGAGTGTAATTTGTAATTCGTTTGACATATATATTGTCTTAAGAATTTTTACAGTTAAATAAATTAGTAGTAGTAGTAGTAGTAGCAGTAGCAGTAGCAGTAGCAGTAGCAGTAGCAGTAGCAGTAGCAGTAGCAGTAGCAGTAGCAGTAGCAGTAGCAGTAGCAGTAGCAGTAGCAGTAGCAGTAGCAGTAGCAGTAGCAGTAGCAGTAGCAGTAGCAGTAGCAGTAGCAGTAGCAGTAGCAGTAGCAGTAGCAGTAGCAGTAGTAGTAGTAGTAGTAGTAGTAGTAGTAGTAGTAGTACACACGAGTAAAAGAAAGCTCTCATTTTATTGTCCAAAGTGGGAATTCTATTATTATATTATTTTATTATATTATTTTGAAGAGAAAATTCGCACCATTCTCTGGGGGGAGAAGGTGGTGCGCCATCATCTTCAGCCTAGAAGTTAGTAAAAAGTAAAATGTGGAAAGCCCGTTAAGGGTTTTTTGCTCCTTTGAAAACAACAACAACTGTCAAACATTATAAAGTTAAATTCTCACCAGGTACTGTCGTTCCCTTCTACCAACGAGGATTGCTGCAAAAATCAAACAGTAAGTTTATGGACTATGAGGAAACTTCTGGTGAAGTGAAGTGATCTTCATGCTAGGGTCGACACACCAGTGACGTGACTTGCCTAGTTCCTAGGCCTGATGTATTTCGCCTCGGTCCGAGGCAAAAAGTGGGGCCTATTTCGAGCCGTTCGTCTCGGATGCGTCACCGAAATCAATTGACCGTGAAGGTCTGGGACAAAGCTTTACAGGAACTAGGCAATGAGGTGACATCGTTGCCTAATTCCTGTATCGCTATTTTCCAGGTAATCATGGTCAATTCATTTCGGTGACAAACCCGAAATGAACGGACCAGACACTTTTTCGCTAAGTCTACGAGCTAGGACTTGAAACCAATTAAGCACGGCGAAATAATTATTGAAGCCTATGAACTACATGTAGGTAAGCGACTTTGTATCTCTAATTACATTTATGGCATTGATATCTACCCCCAAAAAGTAAAACGAATGGTAACTTACTTCCGATTGTCGGAGGCGATTCGCAGGAACATCCCGTAACCTTGAAAACGACATTTTTGATACCTGATGGGCTTCGGGTGCAAACTTTTCGGCGTATTTTGAAGGAGGTTTTCCTTATCTTCTCAAATGCTGAATGCAGCCTCTCCTTCCCACATCCCATTTTATTGCGCCGGGCTAGGTAGTTCCTGAGTTTGAAGTTGGGTATAACTATTGGAAACGTCTGCCAGCATTTTGCCCCAATGGCATGCTTGTATTTTGAGAAGCTGTCATTGTTACTGTTTGAGCAAACAATTGTTTCTTAAAGGCAAAAAAAAAATATGAATACATATGTAAATAAATAAAGAAAGAAATGAAGAAAGAATTAAAGGAATAAAGGAATAAAGAAGTAATAAAGAAATAAAGAAATGAAGAAATGAAGAAATGAAACGATAAATAAAATTAAAATCACAAAGCGCACATAGACGCTGCTGTAATCTTTAGGCCGCAGATTAGCAACTTGTAGTAATTCTTGCGCCAGATGCTGTGTTCGCCTCCATCTCTTTCTGCAGTACAGGTCTTCTCTCTTAAATTCTCCAGGCGGGGGCAGCACAAGTCTTGTCTTTCCTGTAAGCAGCATACTTGGTGATAATGGTGGTGCCGAAAGTGGGTCGTTGAGGGTCTCTACCGTCAGAGGTCTGTTGTTGATCGTGCATTCAGCTTCGCAAAGGAAGGTTCTCAATGATTCTTCGTCCAGATGACTACCGTGTTCTCTGATGAGACCATTCAGGACGCTTCTGATGGACCTGATCTGTCTCTCCCAGACACCTCCAAAGTTGCTAGCACATGCTGGATTCTTAATCCAATCGATTTTGGCCTTGAGGAGTTCTTATAAAGCCTAAAACGACTTTACTGTCCGTCCAGTACTGGTCTTTAATGTCCTCGTACTCCAATTCATTCTTCAACTTGTCACCGATATTAACAGAAATCGTGACAGCAGCCAATTCCAATCTCGGGATACTGACTGTCTTCTTTGGTGTTACGCGAGCCTTTCCCATGACAAACGACACATGCACTTTCCCGCTTTCGTCCTCGAGTCTCAAATATGAGCCCTGTCCATACCCACATGTTGAAGCATCGGACATACAGTGGAGCTGCGCCGACACAATCCTTCCAAATTCCGCGGGTTTGAAACTTCTTGGTACCCTTAAACTTTCAAGTAAGCAAAGTTCGTTCCGCCATTTTTCCCATCTGCTTCTGGTTGCATCGTCAACTGGTTCATCCCAGCGGTTAAAATGACAGATGTCTTGTAATATCTTCTTTCCAACAAGTACTACCGGAGCGATAAAACCTAAGGGGTCGTAGATAGAACTAATCGTCGAAAGGATACCTCTACGTGTGCAAGGCTTATCCTTCAGTTCAATTCTGAAGTTGAACGTATCTGATTCGATGCACCAAATGACTCCTAGTGCTCTCTCAATGGGTAACTTATCTTGGCCAAGTGTGAGGTTCTTCACATTTTCCGCCCTGTGCTCATCAGGAATCGAGGTAATGATACGTTCCGTGTTGCCCACAAACTTAGTCAAGTTAAATCCTCCATTTCCGCAAACTACCTTGATATCCATCGCTAATTCAATGGTTTTGTCTTCGGTGCTTGCAGATTTTAGAACATCATCCACATAGAAGTTCCTTCTAAGGGTGTTGGCTACCTCGGTTCCATAGTTGTCTTCGTTGTCGTCTGCTGTACGCTGAAGTGCGTAGTTGGCACATGTAGGCGATGATACTGCACCGAACAGGTGCACTGTCAAACAGTACTCTTCGGCTTTCTGCTCCAAGTCTCCATTGGGCCACCACAAAAATCTGAGGAAACTTTGATCTTCCTTTCTAACTCTTACTTGAAAGAACATTTTCTCAATGTCCGCCATAAAGGCGTACTTCTCCTGTCGGAATCTGGTAAGGACGCCGAGGAGGTTACTAGTAAGATCTGGTCCCTGAATAAGTTTATCATTCAAGGAGTGTCCTTCAAATGTGGCCGAACAATGGAACACCACTCGTACTTTCGACTTTTGCGGGTGATAGATCCCATGGTGGGGTAGGTACCAGATTCTTCCAATTTCATCTTTGAACTCATTATCCACCTTGCGAGCATATCCTTTGGAGATGATGTCAGACATAAAACTGCAGTAATCGGTATAGTATCTGTCATCAGCCTTCAAACGCTTTTTTAGGCCAGTCAGACGCTTCTCTGCTTGTGCATAGTTGTTAGGGAGCTGGATGTTCTGATGCTTAAACGGGAGGGGCATCTCATAATGCAGGTCTTCAAGATGAACGATACCACTCTCCACTGTCTCACAGAACTTGATATCTTCACGTGACATCGCTGTTCCCTTTTCTCGCTCAGAGAAGTCCATCTCGAACATCTGTCTAACTGCCTGTGGGGTTATCTGCTCCTTCACCATTCTCTGCGAGACCACATATCCTCGAGCGGTCGTTAGAGTGTCCTCTTGACCAACGTGAATTCTGTTGCATGTTATCTTGCCACTCTGCTGCGAAGTTCTGAGGGGGCCATTGACGTACCATCCTAGGAGCGAGCGAACTGCATATGGGTCCGACTCTTCACCGTAAACGACTTCTCTTGGACGTAGGGCACTTGGGCAATTCAATCCAATAAGCAAACCACTTCGATGTCCGCCATATAGGGAGATATCTCTGCACTGATTTTCTCCCAATGAGACATCTTGCAGATTACGTCAGGTCGAGGTATTTCATTGCGGTCTGCTGGAATGACATGTCGCGTAAATGTTCTAGGTAAGTCCAACATCATGTCCTCTTCTTTAATGTTGGCTACCACCAATCCTTCAATGGCCTTTGTGGTAACACTGCGTGTTCCGTGAATCGTGGTAAGGATAAGGTCAGTGTCACTTCCCTCAATGCCAAGCGCCTTCGTCGACTTCTCACTCACAAATGTCCCACCACTGGCATTGTCTAGCAGTGCATAAACCTTTACCTTCTTTGCTGGATCACTCTTATGAAACAAGTAAACTGGTAAAATACCCATGTTGATCGGTACATCTCCAGCTTCCGTGACGTTACAGATGGCAGTGCGGTTGCTGCTAACACGAGGTTCAGCTCCAGAATGATTATCACTGTCGTTGCTGGTCTTCCTCGCCCAATCATTGTCGTGTAGCGATGTGGGGTGTTGCTTTTTGCAAGTATTGCATGTCTGCCACTCCTTACAGTTTTTGGCAATGTGCTGATCACTAAAGCAACCAAAGCACAGTTTCTTCTCCACTACAACCTCTCGTCGTTTAGTAAGAGTTTTCTTTAAAAACTGTTCACAATCATTTAGGTTGTGGGGCCCTTTGCATAAAGAACACGACACGGACTGCTTGTTTCTACTTTCCTGATTTAATCCCGTGGCAAGGGTTGTTCCTTTTCCTCTGCTACGTGACCCTCTTCTGAATTTGAAGTGAGTGCCCTTGTCTTTCTCGTCATGATGAGGTTTGCTAACATTTTCTTCTGAGAATACAGGATCTGTGGCAAGCTCTGCTTGTTCGCGGACAAATTGTGAAAACTCCTCAAAGTCAGCTATCCTTCCTTTCGCACTCTTGGTCTTATTGTTCCTTTCAGTCCACTTGCTTCGTAGATGCCTGGGTAACTTTTCCCAAAGCTGTCGCAGTACATGAGCTGTGTTTAAATCGTCCATGTGAGACATGCCTTTCATAGCAGACTTTGCCTGGTCCAGAGCAATGGAGAAATTTTGGAGAGCTGAGCCATCGTTTGCTCTGATTGGTGGCCACAAAGACAGTTTGTTGATGTGGGCGTTTGCAATTTTGAATGGATCTCCGAACTGTCTCTTTAGCAGTCCCTTGGCTTCTCTGTAGGATCCTTCTGATTTTCTTTGAAGACAAACATAAATAACTTCTTTAGCTTTACCTGAAGTGTACTGACCCAGAAAATACAGCCTTTCACAGGAGTCTTCAACTTTTGATTCAATCAAAGACTCAAAGGCAGTCATAAATGCAGGAAATTCCATAGCATCACCATAGAACACTGGAGGCTCGCTTGATGGTAGAAGGCTCCTTGCTTGCTGGGAGACCATAATTTGAGACAATTCTGTCTGCTTTCTTTGAATGTCCACAATATCTTCAAAGGTATTGTCCTGGACTGCCAAGGGGTTAACAGACAAACTTGTTGAACAACCTGGAGGGCTATAAACATGTTGCAGTGTCTGGGGGTTCTCCAGTGATTGATCTTTGAAAGGATACACAGCTGCAGGCCTGTCTACGAAGTGGGGTTGAGGTAATGAAGTACGTGTACTCGTGGGGCTATCAGTGGGGTTTGCTCTATACCCAGAAGTCACAGTGTCTGTATGGATTCCAAAGTCGAACGCTGTATTTCCTGATAAGCAAGCTGTCATTGGGCTCGTGTAAATGGGAGCTGGTTGCCCCATAGTAAATCCACTAAGAGGATTTGTTGGAGAGGAGTTTTGGTGTCCTAAGACATAACTGCCAGAAGAACTTACTGGGAGTGACTTTGAAGCAGGTTCCAAAACTGAAATGGCATTTGATGGGCGTGACCTAGCCGCCACAGCTGTTGTTGTCATTGTTAGAACTGATCCTTGTGTTGTCAGGGAAGTCAAGTTTGCGTCCTTTGCAGTATTAGCTGGGAGCAGACTGGACACTGGAAATGTTGGAAGACTTTGTGTCTGTAAACAGGCAGGTATGGAAAACAATTGTTCATTGTTCATTTGTTCATAAATCTTTTCTTCTTCCTTTGCCTTAGCTAGACTCTTCTTAAGCTCCAATTGTTCCTCAGCCATTTTCAATGCCTGCTTTTCCTTAAGAAATGCTGCTTCAACTTCTAGGGCTGCAACCCTAGTCTTGGCTTTTATCAATTTCGATGTAGATGAAAGTGAAGACAAATTTGAACGTCCAGAGTGATTAGACTTTCTTGAGTGATGAGACTGGTTAGAAGCAGCAGAATTTAATTCAGCAGACTGAAGTTCTTTCGCCTTAGACAAATATTCATAGACAGACTGCTTAAACTTAAACACATCTCCATCGTGAATTTCATACCATGAATTAGCACTGGCAATATCTGAATCATTCTCTAACACCTCGAGGAAATTATCCTGTGCAACTTGTAGCTCGACAAGTAAATTATTAAGACCGTCCATTTCAACTGACACAAACTCAAAATTGCTGAAATCAGCGAGAAGAGGCTTCATTTTGTTCATCTGCCTAGTCACGTGGCGAAGAGCCACAGTTCTACGATCTTTTAACCTTTGTATTTCGTACTGTTTACCTTTATCCGTTGGAATTTTCTTCCTTCCGCCCGATTCTAACTCCTCAGCACCACTGACCGTCGATTTCTCCTCCATATTCAGTGAACCCTGAACCTTAGCTGAATCATGAAGCCACATTTCTGATGCTGCATCCGTCGGTGAAGTATTAAGCGGTGAGATAGCACGAATTAATTCCATGTCCATTGAAGACGACCTTGTACGCCAGGGCTCGGAAATGCCTTCCATCCAATAAGCCATAAAACCTTTGTTTTCGCTCTCCACGTCCGTAATTACTCTTAATAACCGTAGATCCGTTGCAGTTCCGTAGACGAGCAAAGTGAACCGTAGTTATCCTTAAACATTTGGCCATAAATCCCTCGACAAACCATCCATGAGGTCGAGTTAAAACTGTAGCTGCGAACGGCGTCAAACCATGGACAAATTCACTTTAACCAGAACGTTTAATTCACGATAGGCCATGAGAACAACTCACAGTGATGCCACGATATTACAACGGTATAATTCTCAGAAAAACACTGACAATTTGAACTAAACCTCACCTAAAAACCGAGGAAAACTTGACATAACTGAGGTTTTAACTCGGTGGTCTCGTGGTCACCGTTCGAAGAGGCCACCTCCACGCATGCGCAAACCTAAATGTGTCTTCACAGGGAACCCAGCAGTAACAGCTCATTATGACCATTATGGCTATTTTGGGCAGCCATGAACTGATTTCAACTTTTTAACTTGAGCAACATTCAGGCTATAGTCGTTGAAATTTAATTTTCTCAGGAACATGTGTCAACTGCTGATTTGGTCGTGTGACCTGACTTTTCCATGGCAGCGTGCGTTACATAAAAAGCATGTACATTCCTACTACATAAACGTACCAGTCTAAGAAGAGCTTGGAGTAGAATCTCGCGCCCTTGCCCAAAAAGGCAAGAATTTCCTTCTTGTTTGTAAAAAGGGACAATGAATGGAAGGTTTCCGAGAGTAAGATCGTTTAATATTTACCTAAAAAATCTGGAATTTTTGGTCAGAATGTAAACGGTAAGACAATTTTGGCTCGACCGACCGGAAAATTGCCAAAATAAGGGAACGCCTTGAAAGTTAGTCCAAAATTTCCAACCGAAATATCCAAGTGGAAAATGCGCTTACCATTTGCAATTCTTCACGGCCATCTTGGAATCATGATCGGGTCGAACTCGTCTCAGGCTCTTTCGGTAAATTTGAGATATTTCAGAAAATGGAAAGTCGCCCTTCGGAACGGAACTTACCATCAGGATTTTTTTTTTTTACCATTTACACAAAGCGTTGACGAATCAGTTCTCCGTGTAAATAGTAAATAAGCTAAGACTGCTGTAACGGCTAATGTCTACTTACCAGTTTCATTGTCATCTTCGCTGCAGTTGCAACGTGATACTCTGACAGCATATTCATTTTTCCAGAAAGGCGGGCAGGGATGAACTTGAAAAGTATCCATAACAGGTGAAGAAGCGTTATCGCTTGCAGCAGCTATCTGGGATGGAGACAGGTGGCGGAACATGGCTGAGCATTGCCGAGCCCAACGAGCAGTTCCGTTTTTATTGAAACAACGAGCAAATATGTCGCACCACTTAGAGCACATTTTAAACTTCCGGAAGTAATGAGCTCTAAAGGGCCGGCATTTTATCCGACTCCAAGGGTTTACTCGAAGTTCCTCGCAAATGCGTTCCTGTACGTTGCGAAAGTTTAAAGGCTGAGCAGAAGTGCATGGCGCTCCTGAAATAACGAAAGCAATGTACAGCTAATCATTAATAACCAAAAAAACAAACGGTTTTCAATTACGTGTCGAAAATTAAGCGCAATGGCTTTTGTCAATTTTTGTCAATTTTTGTCAATTGAGTGTGGAAAGTAATTCGACGATTTCTTTGGCTTTGGATTTGTTTTTGCCACGGTGTAAGATTGGCTGAGTAGTCTAATTGGTAAGTAATTGGTTTGGTTTTGGTTTCACGACACTCAATTGAAAACCGCTCTACTACGCTAAGTAATTAGCTTTAAAAACATTCCCCCACCGCCCCCCCCCCCTCCCCCCAAGCTGCATCTTCCAATCAGAAGTAAAACAAAAACCAATAGGGACTCGTTCGCAATGTGTTCCCGCGCTTGTCAGCTTTACATGGAGCAGTTTTCTGTTGAGCGACGGTCGTGAAACCAAAGCCCAAGTAATCACTCTAGCCAATCACAAAGGACACAGACAATCCAGTGAACCAATCAAAGTTCCTATTAAATACAGGTAGCTGACGGGAAGTGCGGGAAAACGTGTGCCAGCGAGTTGGCGATTGGTTTTGGTTTTGCTTCTGATTGGATGAAAATTAGCTGCGCGAGTTTTTTTAAGCTAATCGTTTGGCGTATAGTAATGCGAAACCAATTGCTTTTCGACCCTCAGGGAAAACTGTTCTATTTGCTTTGAGTCTTTGTCGTTCTTTACAAAACAACAACGTAAAATGATTAAATTCAGCGTAGTCAAGACAACGTTCACCACGCACGTTTAAATTTTCAGTTTAGAATTTAAGGCTATATAACATATTCAGTTTTAGGATAGCTCTGACGGGGATAGACAAACTGAGTGAATTCAGAATCTTCCGAGATTCGCTGCCTGAATTTATACAATCGACGTTTTCGATGCCGTACCGGCGACAAATTCCCCTGTGTGTGAAATGACAGTGAAAGTTACTTTCTTTTGGCATTAATAAACTCAGCGGAAGCGAGGAGGTAGGGCTAAGAGATCATTCATAATTTGTTTTTATAAAATGAAGGTAATGTTGCATATTTATTATAAAATAACTTTAGAATTGGCAATCAAGCATCTATGCTTAAAATCATAGATCAGTATGTAAACTTACCTCTCCCACTTGATTTTGTGATCCAACTTTCAGCAACTGAGAAAGAACAAAATGAAAATACAAAGCAAACAAGTTAAAAAAAAAAGAATTCAACGTGACATTTTTGTGCATATTTAATTTTTTTTATATACTTCACAACTTAAAACTACAGTAATCTGCGAAAAAAAAAATGTTTGCTGGAGGACGGCTAGACTTTCTAGAAGTCCTTTCCAATAATTCTTCCCTGGCCTGTTGGTTTCGCCGTTGGAAAGGACTTTTTCCACTTGCAGCGCGCCAGATTTTACCGGTGGATTTTTCCACCGGTGACGTAAATACACATTAACCAATGAACAAACAAGTACTGACTATACGTTATGACGTCGCGCGCGATCAACGACACAACTCTCAGAACAAATGTCTGCTGAGTTCAAGTACTATAAACACCTTCATTCAGCTTTAGATTTTGTTCTCGGATATACTTAAGGATATGAATTTTATGGAAGCAATTGAATATGGTCTATCCAACTTAATTTCAAGTCTTTGAAAGAAGGACAGGGAAAAGCAGTGGAAGGCTATTTATCCGACCAATATGTGTTTGTTTACTTAATACGGGCGCGATCTGAGCTCCTGAGTGATCCGGATCGTTTGAGAGAATTAAGTTTGGACCTTTGAAAGAAGAACAGAGCCGTTCTTGCAGTTTGTATAATTGTTGCACTTTTATGTAGTTGATTTAATGAATGACCAAGTTTCTCCGCTACAAAGAATGGGCATCGCAGCAAATTTTGCATCGGCCGTTTTACCCTGCTCAAGGGCCCATTAACCGGTCTTTTCGAGCCGTTGCTAAGGAAAATTTATTCTCATATAACCTCATCATTTTTAGTTAGTTCAGAGTTATTTCCTGTGTTTTAGCTTTTTCATAATCAGTAACACCAGTGATGACGTCATCAGGCCACGCCCATGGTCATGTGACTAATACAGAAAAAATGCAAAGGCTACGAGGCAAATTGCTTTATCGGGATTTTTTTCATTGATTTAATATTTTAATTTAAATCCACATGCATCGATTTTTTTTCATTTCTACAAGGTCAGATTTTGAGAGCATTTCAAAATATTGAAAAATTCGTAATTTTCTGAAAAATCATGATTTCGAAAAAGGAAAAGTTGGCTTTATTCGAAATTCGTCAAAAAAGGCTCGATTTAATGAAAAACCGCGTTTCCTTTAGCATTTAAAGAAACCGGAAGTGCGCCCGATATCTATTGGAAGTTACCCTATCAGCGCGTGCGCAATTTACACTACCAGCGCACTTCGGTAAAACAAACAAAGCCACACGGAGTTAGTTTTTCTCTTTCTATTGCTCTTGTTTTTCTGTCTTTCTCTTATTTTGTCTTTGCTTGTACTTTTTTACTTTGTACTTTGTTAAACACAAAGAAAAACAGCTAAAATGTAAGCGAATTTGCAAGCTTTTGGGTTGTTATCATTTCCCGCGCTCAGGCTGGCGTAAGTAACTGGAAGTGAAATTTCACCTCCTTAGCAACGCGCGCGAGCGCGCGCATGAGTCGGTTAATGTCGATGAAGTAGTTCTGGGAACAGCGCTTTTATTCTCTGCCCTTCGTTGAGACTTCGATTCTCAATGTTATTTAATCAAGAGAGCTTTACAGAATTAAAGTTCTCCCCGACAAAGTCCGTCTTCTTTAGTTTATTCGGATTCTTGTCGATACAAGCTAGATCCACATAAGTTTATAGCATTTGTCAGGCAGCTCTCTGGTCGATAGCTGGTTAATCCAGACTAAAACAAATAATTCTCGATTGGTTTAAAGACGGTTTTTTCTTTTCAGGAGGCGTTACCCAACGGAACAGCTTTCGCCGTTTGTCTGCTGGCTACATACTGCACTGAAGACAAATAAATTCATTTGAGTTAGGGAAGAGTACTCATAAACATTTTAATGGCAATGATTTTCTGCTTTCGCGACGATCGCGAGCGGAGCACATGGAAAGTGCGAAATGTCAATCATGTTTTTCGCGCCAAAAATTTAAACTCTGATTCACATTCCTGCAAGTGAAACAAGTCGACCTCTCGCGACTTACGTCGCTCGCGCTCGCCCTCGCGACTTCGTCGCACTGAGATTACCCGCTCGCTTCGCTCGAGGGAGATAAATAAGTCGAGGTTTAAGAAAAGGTCGACTTGTGGCAGGTCTAGAGGACGTCTGGCACGCAAATTTGCCACAGTTTCAAGGTGCACGAGCTAATCACGTGCGAGACGAAAATTCATGTTGTTGTTTCCCTGGGGAGTCAGTGACTTCTGTTCGCTCCAGGGAGCTAGGCCCAGTCCACACCACGCTGGAGAAACTTGAAAACTCAGCGTTATTTTTAACCGCGCGGCCATGGGCCGAGCGCGGTTCATGGTTTACCCGTGTTTTTTTTTTTTTTTCGATTTGTAGGCGACCAGACCCAAGCTTTCACTCGGCCAAATTTTGAGTCACGCAACCTGTGATGTTTACTCACCAAAAGCTGTTGAAACATTAATAAATCTCATCTCCGATACTGACTTTCGCGGGAAAAAAATTAAAAACCCAGCGTTCGTCAAAAATTATATTTTTTCAGCAGAAATTTCGCTCGGAACATATACATATTTATATTCGTTTGAATCATCGATGAAATGACCTTTTCCGGATATTTTTTCCTTTGGGGTCAACAAAAACCTCCGATTACAAAATCACGCCGAACCCACACGTTGCAAAAAATCTCTTCAAAACCCTGATTTCGAAGCGATATATCACTTAAGCGTTAATAGCTACCACACATTGGCAGGCGGTAAATCTATTCCTTAACAATCCAGCTTTATCGTGTTAAAATTTCAGCGAAATCGAACAAAACCAGAATTAATTGGAATTTTTTTGTGACCTCACTCCCCAGACTTGACCTAACAAAGGAAGCCACGGTCGCCCATAGCAACCGAAAAACACGAACATAACAAAGCCGACGTTTCGGTTAAAAAACTCCAGAATTATCGCCTGAGAGCTTAAACTTGGATGGGAACATCTTTTTCGAACTTTTTTCAACTGATTTAGACGAAAGACTGGCCTCGGCGGGCTACAAAAAAGACCAAGAGAAAAAACAGAACAAGACAGCAGAACAAACCGATAATATTTCATCGCGTGGCTTTCGGCACGAAAACGAAAATACAGCTTACTTCTGGATAAATTCAGCCTTAGAAGCCAGCAACTGGTCCCAAATTACTTCCTGTATCCTTACAAATATCCTGATTTCCATCTCCGAAAGATGTTGCCCCAATTTTGAGCAAATAAACATTTCGCCGGCGGCGACCGCCATTACGGTGGCTTGCATACTAAATTAGCTAACTTAACAAAATTCTCCCGAGGGGGGGATATGACAAATTTGGTGAGAATCAAAAGTAACGCCAATTTTCTGTCACGGTTTCAATCTGTGGTCACTGGAGTGACCAAAACCGATACATCGGTCGGGATAGGGTTTTTTTTATATGACTTGTGTGACTACTTTGCTAGCCCTTTACCCGTGGAAAACACCAATTAAATTTAATCATGACTTTTAAGAAAGAAAGCTGTTGTTAATAGTGTTATTATTTTGTCGTTCATATCGTTCATGCCCATACATATCCCGAAGAAAGTTCTAGATTAAAACCATTACGTCATCGGAGATTTGTCAACGGCTACCACTGATGGTGCAATAATACAGTTTGTGTTGATCAAGTGATGTGATGTCTACAGTAAGAAAAGAATCATGGAATGGAATGTGCACTGCGTTCCGACGGTAGTGCTAAGCGAACCGTTAAATTTTTAAAGCGCGGTTATAAGATCTAACAGATCTTCTTGTTACGGTGAGGCCTACCGTGCACACTAATCCGTCACGAAAACGAAGCTTTTCGGAAACGCTCTTCAAACCGGAGGAATTTGAAAACTCGGCTTTTCGTTTTTGGTGTGGACGGAAAACATTTTGAAAATGAAAAAGTTGGCGTCACGATAATCATGTGATTTCCCTGACCTAGTTTTCCTCAAACACAAATCCAAAATGACCGGTGATTGTTGCGTTTTTAAATTCCTCCGGCGTAGTCTGGACGGAAAAGATTTGATACGTTTTTAGAAAGAAACCTCCGTTTTCAAATTCCTCCGACGTAGTGTGGACGGGGCCTTCATTAGTTTTGACCCATGGAACGCGATACGATCTCCTCCAGTCGGAAAACGTCACGTTAGGACGTATAACAACATCTCAAGTTGCTTACCTCAAAGAACAGATGCTACGCATCTTTTAAAGATGATTTCAAATTAAATTCAAAAAAACAGAAATCAACATGATTTTTTTCCGTCTCGTCGAAAAATAATCTTTTTTTTAACTGTTGTAAATAATTAATGCTGTGGAGCATCTCGCATATATGACAAGTTTGGAAATAATGAAATTTTAATTCTATTTATTTTTAATTCAAGTATTTCATGATATATGTCCATAAAAGATCTGTTGGCCTTTGAAAAGATTTCTCTTTTTTTTGGTTTTGTTGTTCAAAGGTGGCCAATTTGAATTCACGCAACGAACTGACGTCAACGGTTTATAAATGGCGTATTGCGATCAGCTCTTAAAATAAGCACATAGTAAAACAATAACACACAGTAAACCAATAACATTTTACATAACGTAAAACAAACTACAAAAAAAAAAAAAACAGCGTCCAAATTGTCCGTACTAGGCCATGTTTCTTCAATTTCCGCTTAACGCTTAAGTTAAGCAAATACATGGCTTAAATTTTAGATTTTATCATTCGTTTTGAATATTTAATGTCAAATTTGTTATAATTGACAGTTTAAATTTGTTTTTATAAGCCAAAGATCCTAACTGACCTAGATTTTTTACACCTATGTTGAAATCGAAAAAAGCTAAAAGAGCATATAGTGATGAATAAAATTGTAAGGGTATTTCTTCACCAGATCATCGTAAACCGTCGTAAGCCGTCGTAAACTGTCGTAAAGCAACGGTATCCGTCGTAAGCCGTCGTTAACTATCGTAATCGCCAACCATGACTGGGCGGCCATCTGCTGCATCATTTCCTCTCGTTAAAATAGCATTAGAGGCTTAATTTTAAAGCGATTTTCTTTGTTGTTGATGATTTTGTAGTTAGTTTATTTAGATTCTACGTTAATTGTTGTTATGTAAATAAGAAGATAAAACTGGCCACAACAACAAGCGGTATAATATTAGACTCCGTTAACACGTCATTGCTACTCACTCAGAATCAACCCAATAAATAGAGCTCCTTTTGTGATAGTTGGAAGTTTCATCATCTCTCTTCAAGCTGTAGTTGAACCAAACTTCTTTCATTTGATGAGACGTGCACCGTAGACAGTGCAATTCTGTATGCTTCCAACCAACTTTGCTTTCTCAATTTTCCCGTTCAACAAGGATATATGAAGGTACGGAAACTGCAGCCAATGGAATACCGATTCTAGCTCGTGTTTACTGTTTCCAGTCCTTAACGACGCAACAATGTATTTATCATGCGAAAACATTATGTCCAGTTTGGTCTATTATCGTAGGATTATGACATGTAATGGCACCAGATGGCATCTATTGAATAATTGTGAATGTCAGCTGTTCTTTTACCTGAGCTTCGTTTCTGTAGGAAAATATAGTTGTAGGAAAATAGGGGAAGTAAAGGCTTAATTCCAACGATCGCCCGTATTCCAATGTACAATGGATTTTGTTTCTAACAAATGCAGCCCCCCTACAGCAAAGGTGAACCCCTCGGGTGTACAAGTTGGGGGGGGGGGGGCGGTGGCGGGGGTGAATGCCCCATAAGAGTTTTTTAAGTTTTGGAAAGGCGATTTACTCTATTTGTCAACTGCGTGTGTCCATCATCTTTGACGTTGCCATGGCAGCGACAAATTTTGACATAATTCTGTATTTTGAATATTTCATAAGCTTTCCAGCTTGATTTTGCGATAATTTCCATTTATTGTTGACTTTTCGAGAAAATAGTGAAATCCAAGATGGCGGATCCAAGATGGCCTGTCAAATGACGTCATTATTAACAAAAATGGTTTCATTTTGTAGAGCAACCTCTGACAGGGCTATCTAATCGATGTAAATTTATTTCGCTGTGCCCTAACAGAACGAAAACCCAGGGGAGGGGTTCCATCCACCCCTCCCCTCCTTGTACCACGGGGGGGGGGGGGCTATTAGTTAGCTTCATCATCATCATCATCATTTTTATTTAAAAACACGGTAAATACATCAGGCATTAACAACCTTGTACGTTCGATGGTTAAAAGACTTTGACATAGGATAGACTGTTTCGACAAGTAAATTATGTGGTCTTCTTTGTTATTGAAGCATAATATTGAACACATTGATTTGGAATGATTTCGCCCTAGGCCCCCAAAATATTTCATACATACCTCCTACTACTTGTTTAGTTATTTACTTGCTGTGAATGTTGTCGGAATTGATGTTCAGGGTATTGTTGATGTTGATTTTGCTGTTGATGTTGATTTTGATTCTGATGTTGATGTTGATGTTCCTGTTGCTGTTGGTGGTGTTGTTGATGTTGCTCTGCTAAAAATGTTTTTATTGGTACTGCTACTGCTGCACTGGTGCTGTAGCTGTTGGATACAGCAGGGTCTTCAATGACTACATTACGTTTGCCTTCTTTTATGCAGCATATCCACGTGAAACCCGTCATCCACGCTTTTCCCAGAAGGCGGTAAACAGCTGGCTGCTTGCTGTAACTCTTCTATGAAATCCATCGTTTATACAGCACCGTCGTCAGTGGTGTTCCAGTCCCATTGGGATGAGTGAAGCCAACACTGATTCTATTACCGTCTTGGTACAGTAGGCATCTGTGATGAATCTCGGCTATGCGGCTTGCAATCTACACAGTGTTTTAGTACTTGTGTTATTAGGATAGGACCATTTTTGAACCACTAGCTAGCTTGGAAAAGAAGAGGGAGATAGCTGGGAATGGCTACCGCGGGTTTGGGTTGAAGCGATAAAAGAAATCGTAAGACTTGTCGAATTTTTCCTGTCGGGAGAAAAGGATGGTAGCAAAATGTGCACACTTGAACTTAGAAAAGAGTAAAGAATTCTTGTGAATGATTAACAACGAATAATACTTAGTAAATACTGTGATGTAGTAGTGGATAAACGTTTACCGCTTCTATACCCAACATTCTTTTATAAACAAACCCATAGATTGGTCTCGGGTTACAGACAGATGATCACGATTTTACTTTAGATTGAGAATAATATTTCACGTATAGAAGATAGCATTTTAAGAAGTGGCATATGTTATTGATAATGAACCTTCTATGAAGTTACATTGTATGTTAGTAACCTAATGTCATTGTTTGGTCAATGTGTACTTGGTTGCAAGATCGACCGTCTGGTCCGGTTCCAGGGGTGAAGTGAGCAGATATAGTTCACAACAAATCCATCGCTGAAGCCATTTTTAACATTTTAACATTGAAAACTGAGAGCAGCTTAACAAGAGTAATAGAAAAATGCTAAGATCTTTGCTTGCAAGATGGCATAAGACATGCCCTCTACATATGATATCTACGTCACGAGTTGTCGTGTCTACAGGGCCACGTCCACACTACGCCGGAGGAATTTGAAATGGCAGCTTTATTTTTACGGTTGGGGTCACCGTTACACTAATCCGGACCGAAAACGGAGCTTTTCGAAAACGCTCTTCAAACCGAAGGAATTTGAAAAACGCCAGCTTTGCGTTTTAGTGTGGACGGAAAACGTTTTGAAAACGGAGCTTTTCAAAAACGATGACGTCACGATAATCACGTGATTTCCCTAACCGAGTTTTACCCGAACACAAATCCAAAATGACCTTTGATTGTTGTGTTTTAAAATTTCTCCGGCGTGGTGCATGTGCAATTTGTACCTAAGTTGTATCGTAACGGGCAGTGGCAAAAATGGGACCTTACGAGACTTCCATGTGAATGAGCTTAAGAATATAACCGAAAGGCATATAAACTTTGTCTTTTTCGTTTTAGTCGGAATCCCCTTTCCAAAGGTTCCTTGAACCGGAGACGTAGAGCGAGTTCCTACTGGACAAAAAGAAACAAAGTGTTTGGAACTTATAAGTATTTCGTATGGTCAGCACTTGCCGCTCTGCAGGGTCGTCGTTCAACTTAGCGAGAAATAAGACTAGACTAGAATCGTAATGGTTTTTTTACTGCTTTGTTGTTTTTGCTTACATTGAAGTTGATTTATTCAGCGTTCAAGATGATTCAAGACCTCTCGGGTATCTAATTCTAAGTTTATGATGTGGCCATTTTTTCTATTTATTTCTATTTCTTTTCCAGTAAAAGCATTCGCTGAAACTTAACCTTCTAAACGTAAATAACCTCGGTTAGATTGTAGATAGTTTTCTTTACTTTATTTTTTATCATTATTTTTACTATATATTTGTTTGTTTATTTATTTTTTAATTTTCGCAAGGAAAAGAATTTTCTGAGTACTACGTACCGAGGATTAAAGTTCCTGTAAGGAATTTTAAAAACCTTCTGAGAATGTCATTTTATAGCATCTTGCCAAAACAAACCAGGAAAATGGTATTAATCTAGAAGTGGAAAAACTGAATCAAAGAGGGCTTTTTTCATAAGATGGGCACGATTATCCGTCAGAAAAAGGCAATCTTTTTGTTCCGTGTTTAATGTTTTTCACACGCTTTATTTCAATAGCGTTTAAAAATTAATACAAGTGTAAAACTGATCCGCTCGCAACAATGACGTTAGGCTAATCTAGGCGGATCAGTTATTATCAGATTACTTATATTAGATTACTTAAAAAAAACAACAACAACAACTAGAGAGACAAAGCAAACAGAAAATATCAACATTACTTTTAAATTATAAGACGTGAAAATAATAACATGTAGGCATCAACCATTTTATCAAGTTGAGTAGAGAACAACAAGCCATAAGAGTGTAATGTTGGTATTTCTTTGAAGCTGCAGTGATTTGGGGACCTTTCTATAGCTAATTATTGTTTACATTTCCTTCTTTTATCATTGAGGTATTCATAATAACTTCTTGACGATTACAGTTATGTTACAGCAAGAGATTATAATCATATTCTCTTGGTTACAGTTCAATTTTTCCGTAGCGTTTTGTAACTGTTTTTGTAAGTATCTGCATATTAATTAAATTGCGTTTTCCCATTGTGATCATAGCTGGATTGGTGATAGCTAATTAAAAAAAAAAAGTATTAATTATTGAAACCTCGAAACAACGATTTAAATTAACAACTTGCATGACACAGGGTTTGGTATACCGTGGGATTTTCAAAACAATGTTCCTTCGTTGCCTTAGAAACTGCCATAAGAGGCAACTCTCTTTCCAATTAACATTTCCAGGAAACAGTAGCGTGTAATTCTTTAAAAATGTCGAATGTCAACCAAGCTTCTAGGAGGCCAGGACGCTTTTGGCAAAAATACAGCGCTGCATTATTTGTCGTCTCAGTTGAATATACAAAGTAACGATAATAACATTCTGTTGCCAAAGCTTGATGACAAGAGAGTTATTTATCGAGTGCGAAAAGTCCCATGGTACCTTTAAAAGTACACCGTATGTCTAAAGTTTTAACCTAGTGCGTGTTAGCTCAGTGCTGGTGACAAAGAGGAATGGAGATAAACATACAAGAGGTCTTTAACAATATCCCACCAGTTTTATTACTATATAGTTGTACTTGTTGTGTTACAAGAGCATTAACTTGTCAATAAATTCGCTTTTAACTTGTTTCAAACTATCTCGCCCATTTCTGACTCCATCATATTGCTTGAAAACAAAGGCAATCCCCTTGAATATCTCCTTGCTGGAAAACGAAACAAAAAACCTGATATTACTGTAATGCTATTTCAATTATTCTTATTATTTTGGCGTTAGCAGTCCTCACGAATCATTCCGGCAGTTCGAGGAAGCTACATCACAGCTCTCTCCGGTTGGTGTTGTTCGGTTATCAGGATACAGTCTCATCCTTTGGAATCTTCTCTTGAAGCGCTCCCGGATCTACAAAACCCCGAAGAAAAAAAAAAATAATTAACGCGTTTCTTATTTTGGTGCTAAGTCAATTAGACAGCGGCTATGGACTGATCTAGGAAAATCAGGAACAAGGGTTCGTAGCATTTGGCTTGGCACGGTACGTTATGTGTGAGGGATCTACTCCCCCGGAAAACGAAAAAATTGTCAGGCTTTTTGAGATCTTATGTCCTGTATTCTAAGAGCCTTTTGAGGAGGGAGGGTCTCTTAATCCACCTTTGGCTAATCAATTATATATTGTCCTGTATTCCGGAAGCATTTGCGACGGGGAGGACCTGTTAATCTATCTTTGGCTGCTTGATTATTTATTGTCTTTATTGTTGTCACACTCAGCTGTTTGACAATGTCTGTTATTGATGAGGGAGATTCTATACAAGTTTTAAAGCCCCCTTCAAACATTTATCTGCTTACTTACATCGTTATTTCTCAGGCAATGAAAAACGAAAATGGAGAATCCCTGTGAAATTATTGAAATATAAAAATAACGTTAACAAACACAACTATCAAGACTAAATACAATTTTACACTCTCTTGTAAAGCACTATACCTGAGTGGAGTTCAGGATTACAAATACGTAGGTGAAAGCGACGTGTAATGGCGACAGAAAACCAAACAGCCACGTGACACCCAACAAGGGAACCAACACCACGAATGCTTTGATGCCAAGTCTGCAAGAAAACCACAGAAAGAATTATATACTTATTGAGGACAACTGAAATATATCTCGATCAGTACAGCTTCTTATTTCAAGAAGTTTGCTTTCTTGTCTTTTTGCCTTAGTAGTCAGCATAAGGAAGCAGTAGGCAGCTAAAGTGGTATTGGCAATTTTTAAGGAAGATCGACATTTTCCTGGCAAATGATTATTTTGTCGCTCTAAATAAGAACACGTCCTTTTCTTCTTTTGATCTACTCGTGGCAAAGATTCTTCTTAGCGACATATCCACTAGGCTCGATTATCAGCCGATGTTCGGGAAACGAGGCCGCTCTTCTCTCGGGAAGGAACGTAGACCAGACACGGCGAGAGAGCGGCGGAAATCGAGCCTACATGTCCACTCTCGTGAAATTTTGAGTAGGTACCCATGAACTGAATGAAAGTAGGTCATCATGTTTCGAATTCTCATAATGTCTCTTACGGTTTGTCTCAATTATTTCGCCATTTCCACACCCCTCATAATACACCCTGTTGCCCCCCAAAATTCTGGATAACCTTTGTTTCCCATTTCTTCTGGGTATCAAAGTCGTCCCAAGAGAAACTGAAGACAATGCTTATGCAAAATTTTGGGAGGTGTATTATGGGGGGATGTGGAAATGGCGAATACACGGATTCGGCTAACGTGTTAACATCCTAGCTTGTTTTCACCCAATTCAGATCATGTGATGATTCATTTGGGAGGTTACAATCGTCCTGTTTGCACATGCCCTCGTGCACTCAGTTACACGTGACAAACTGAACACTTGTACCCTCAAATGAATCATCACATGATCTGAATTGGGTGGCAACAAGGATAAAAACACGTTAGCCCAATCCGTCTATTTGATCTGCTCTATAGAGGAGTTGGCTTCGAAATCGCACCTGATCTGCTCAGACTGGTTTTCCTTGGCGTGTTGCATTGTCATCATCTCCTTGATAACTCGCACCAGGATAAAGGTGTTAAGCTTCAAAAAATGGGAGCAAATAATCTCAACGCCATTTTACAAAAATGTAATTTTTACTGATGTTTTGGACTGGTGTTACCCTTTTAACTCTCTAAGATGGTAACGATTTGTATTAATCTCCAAGGCCTTTTAAGGTTCCCAGCAACCAAGTGTATAATAAAGGAAGATTTAACCCTATCACAGACAGACCATGGTGGTTAACAACAGTTTTCAGCTCTTTCCAAAACCGACACTTTACTTTTTATGAGAAGAAATACGGAAACCGGGATAAGCTCCGGCCTGATGGGCCACTTGGCTCGTATGCAGAATTCGCTTTTAACCATAGCGTTAAGTGCTAATACTCCAATAAAACGTAGACGTACTCAGTGAGCGCTATTTTGAATAGTGAGCCCTATTTTGAATAGTGGAATTGTATCTCAATAGGACACAACTTTTTGTAAAGTTTTACAAACATTTTTAAAGTTTGCGATGGCTCTTAACCCCCTTCACAGAAGATCTTTGTATCTTAACTTGCTTATCACTATTACGAATTTTTGTTTTTTCCGCTTTTTAATAAAACAAGTATTCGAAGAGCGCGTGTTCGGTACGAGATGGCTAAAGCTATCTCGGATCTAACGACAATCACATACTGAGATCTTTGTATGGATAGATGGAAAGTATTTGAGACTCTAAATTCAGATTCCAGAGAATTAAATGTTCGTTCACTTACAAGTTCGACGAGCCCAACAAATGCGATAAATATCCAGATCAGATTGTTAGTGGAAGATAACCAACAGCTTAGAGATAAGATAAGAAAAACGTTATCAATAAACATTACAATGAAGGACTGAAGAGAAACGCAAAAACAAGGGTGATCTAAAGGACGAAAACGATGTAGTTTTAATTGTCAGAAGAAATTTCCTGGAAATTCTTATATGTGCTTAACATTTAAGGCCCGTTCATAATAGGCCGAATAAATTTGAAAACGGAGCTTTATTTCTACGGTTGCTGTCTACCGTCCACACTAATCCATTACGAAAACGGAGCTTTTCCGGCGAAAACGCTCTTCAAACCGGAGGAATTTGAAAACGCCGGCTTTGAGTGTTAGAGTAGACGGAACACATTTTGAACACGGAGCTTTTCGAAAACGATGGCTTTACGATAACAATGTGATTTCCCTGCTCGAGTTTTCCTCAAACACAAATCCAAAATGACCGGTTATTGTTGCGTTTTTGAATTCCTCCGGCATAGGGTGGACGGAAAACAAGCATTTGATGCGTTTTCCTGAGAATGAAATTAATTCAAATTCCTCTGGGGCGTAAGTCCTTGGGGAACTAATTAATCCTTCCTTCCCCCTATCTGAATCAAAAAAGAAAAATCAAGAAGTGTTGTGAGTTCTTACTACTTATCGCTGACGAAACTCTGGATTCCATCTTTTCCTGCAGCAATGCCCAACGATAAGGCTACGATAACGGCAGGAAGTCCTAAAATGAGAACAAAAATATATTTTTTTTAATATGCTTCAGTTTCATTTCTTCAATCGTGATGTGATTTCAAGACTTTGACCTAAAACCGCAGATAATGTAAAACAGGAATTCTGGGCTATCGGTACTTCTAACTTAGTGGGGAGTTTTGAAACAGACCTCTCAGGCCTCTTAATCTAAAAAACTCACTATATAATTCCTTAATTTAAAAAGGAGTATAAGCAGCACACTCTTTAATTACCCTGTGTTTCGCGGGAAAAAAATTAAAAACCCAGCGCGCGTCAAAAATTATATTTTTTCACCAGAAAGTTAGCTCGGAACATATACATATTTATATTCGTTTGAATCGTCGATGAAATGACCTTTTCGGGATATTTTTTCCTTTGGGGTCAACAAAATCCTCCGATTACAAATTCACGCCGAACCCACACGTTGCAAAAAAAGTCTCTTCAAAACCCTGATTTTGAAGCGATATATCACTTTAGTGTTAATAGCTACCACACATCGGTAGAACGTAAATCTATTCCTTAACAATCCAGCTTTATCATGTTAAAATTTCAGCGAAATCGAACAAAACCAGAATTAATTAGAATTTTTTTGCGACCTCACTTCTCAGACTTGACCTAACAAAGGGCGCTACGGTCGCCCATAGCAACCGAAAAACACGGACATAACAAAGCCGACGTTTCGGCCAAAAGACTCCAGAATTATCACCTGAGAGCTTAAACTTGAATGGGAACATCATTTTCGAACTTTTTTCAACTGATTTAGACGAAAGAATGGCCTCGGCAGGCTAGAAAAAAGACCAAGAGAAAAAACAGAACAGGACAGCATAACAAGCCGATAATATTTCACCGCGTGGCTTTCGGCACGAAAACGAAAATACAGCTTCCCTCTGGATAAATTCAGCCTTAGAAACCAGCAACTGGTCCCAAATTACTTTCTGTATCCTTACAAATGTCCTGACTTCCATCTCCGAAAGATTTTGCCCCAATTTTGAGCAAATAAACATTTCGCCGAGAGCGTTCGCCATTACGTTGGCTTGCATACTTAATTAGCTAACTTGCCAAAAACCTCCCGAGGGGGGGGATATGAGGAAAAGAGCTGAAAAATTGCCTGTTATTGGCTAATGATGAGATCATCCCACTGTCCAAATTTGGTGAGAATCAAAAGTAACGCCAATTTTCTGTCACGTTTTCAATCTATGGCCACTGGAGTGACCAAAATCGGCCAAGTGGTAGGCATTGCGTTAAATACTTAATATACATGTATAATTAGTAATAGTAGGTGTATTTCTTGTATTTCCGTAATGTATTTCCGTAATGTATTTTCAGTAATGTATTTTCAGTAATGTAGTTTTGCTCTCCGCGTCTACTTTAACATGGTGGTAACATGCTCGAAAGCCAAGGCCACTCGGGTTACCCCACATTTTTTGTTATTTTCTCCATAACCATACCGTAAATCCTCGAATTAGCGCCCTCCCCCTTCATTTTCTTCTAAGTTTGAAATAAGCGTCCCAGGCGCTAATTCGAGGATTTACGGTATGTAACATTTGTTTCGTTTCCCATATTTATTTTGTAATACTGATATAAATTTTAAAATTCTGTAAATAGTGTACCATAAATATTGATTGATTGATTGATAAAACTCTCTTTTGTTATTATTGGTGGGTTTAAAACTGTGTACATTGATTTTCTTCCTAATTAACCCTCTTTTAGGCCCATATATTGGGAACGTTTGATTTGTTGTCCTATAGAAGGGTGCACTTCTGTTGGCCCTGCTTAATGTGTACTTTTATTGCTCCTAAACTGTTTTCCCTTGACAATGTTCATCCATTGGACCAGATAGAGAACAAAACAGTGGTTGATATTGCCTCTTGTCACAGGAGCTGCTGGAAATTATTCATAATAAATCACAGTGTTTTGCTGATTGCCCTTACCCCAGGAAATCACTTGATATACCCGCATTTTGTCCACGATGTTGTAGACCTTGACAACAAACAAGTAAAGGTAGATTCCTTCGACGAACATCCAGCAGAAAGCTGCCATCAGAAAATACTGCAGAAGGGCCGCCACGGCAACACAGGCATCCTGCACAACAGAATGACAGGTAAGAGTAGTTCAAAAGACAAAAGACAAAATTCACGACAATTTTGAATAAATAGCTGTTCTCACCTTGTTTTCTGTAGCATCAATTCCGGCAAGGAAGATGACATGTCCTGCTCCAATAGCAGTGGCGAGGCTCACCCGGATGTGGGACAGAGGTGTGTGCCGGTCACTGCCAGATCCCAGATAGATAAATGAAAAAAATAAAAAGTATATAAAAAAAAAAATAAGGCAAATAAGCAATTCAGCTTAAGAAAGAGAGAAATCAAGAAGATTAGACAGGTGAATATTTTGTTCCCGTGTAAGTTTGTGACTTCAAGGTGCCAAGACCATGGCGAGAATTTTGAATAGTGGCCTCACCGGTACCTATATTGTATTGTTCTTAACACACCGGAGAGAATGAAGGACTTTGAACGTGAGGTTTCTTGTTCAAGAACAAAACACAAGGAACCCCGCGATACTTTATCATGAGCTCCGCGCCTGGAGTTAGGTCACTGCGCCTTTTATCATGGCCCCGTCCCCACTTCACCGGAGAAATCTGAAAACCCATCAACTGAGAAAAAATTGAGCAGGCTAGAGGAATCACATGCTCCCCTTCCGAAATGTTTTCCGTCCACACCAGAGCGCAAAGCCGGCATTTTCAAATTCCTCCGGTTTGAATAGTGTTTTCGAAAAGCGCCGTTTTCATAACGGATTAGTGTGGACGGTAGGCCTAACCGTAGAAATGAAGCTGCGTTTTAAAATTGGTCCGACGTAGTAGTAGTAGTAGTAGAAAGTATAAAGACTTCGTACGTGAGCAGGAGATAGCTGATTACAGTGAGAACAACTCCTGTTAGAGATAAGGACATTCCTACGCGCGTGAGAACGGTCAGGATTTTGTCGTCTTCTGTCGATGGCTTGGTTGGGCCCTAAAAGTAAATAGAAGACGTTCACTTTTCATTTAATAAACTGCAATCCAATGATGTAATACGAATTCAAAACACTTGTCAGGGAAACATTCCCCTGTAGTGTGGCTGTTTTTTAGTGCCCAGGTATTGACAGCTTTAGCAACAAAACAAATGTTTGAACGCGTGAATTTTTTTCAGTAATCACAACTAATTTTTTTTTTTATTATTTACGAGTGACCTCCTTGGATTTGTCAAGTCATACTTGACGACGAAAACCATCGTACACTTTCTTTAGCACAGTCCAGAAAATTCAAGCTGGGAGCTTTTTAACGCTTTTTAACTCTCAAATTGTCAGCTTTCACGGCCTTAATTATGCACTTTCCATAAAGGACAGGCCACATCACGCTCACTTTCAATTTCTTAAGAAGAAATGAAGCTTACCCCGCTGTCGCCGCTGTCGGCATAATCCATGAGGACAGCAAAGTGTGTCAAGTGATTACAAAGACATTCTGTCAGGGAGCTGTTTATTATCCTCGTTTGACATCCTTGCCCTGACCAACCCTCGGGACTATAGATAAAAGTGTTAACACTTTCACTTTCAAACTGGAAATTATCGATTATATTTCTTATTTCGCCATGATGACTTGTGCTAATTCTTATGTCTAAAACTTTGATTGTACAGATCGAACGCATCATTTTCACAATTTGACCTTCTTGCATAACAGGTAGATTTGTTTGCTGATGGTGCAGCACCAACTCGCATCCCCCCCTCTTTCCCGGGGTGTTTTATTTATTCCTGCGGGATAAAAAGCGGTGGGGCGGAGGGGGTGGGGTGGTGGTTAGATACCATACAGAGATCTTCTCTGTCGAAACTTTCAGTAGCTGCTCATTCATCCTTCGTGGAAATTTGCTTTACATCAAATGTTTCTTTACGTCATTTGACATCACCATAGCAACCGAGCTTCGACATGAAGGTGAAGCCAAATTTCGTCTGTTTTACCAGTTTTAAATTTCATGTTTTCAGTTTCTTTTTTTTAGCAGCATTGCCGAATTAGTTCTTTTTTAATGCTCTGTGATCTCTTTAAGTTATATTTTCATCAATTTGCAAAAGATTTTACCCCTTTGAGAAAACCCTGAAATCCAAATTGGTGGACGTTATTACCTCAAATGACGACGTCATAAAACGCTAAAAGCAACAGAAATAACATCTTGTTTTGTAGAGCAAGTCCCGGGTTATCTATTTAAAACAAAATAACTTTGAAATGTCCAAGGAAGAGGGGGGAGGGGGGAGGGGGTTCCCATTTCTTTCCAAGGCGGAGGAATGAAAATGCTTGTATCTGTGAGGCTAAACACAGTTAGGATTGTGTATAAATGGAGACTGAGTTGAACCAGTTACTTACTTTTCATCTGAGAAGTTCCAAAACACACATTCTCTATTTTTTCCCGCCGCCTAAAAACAAACACGTTGATGAAATTCTTACTTGTACATTTTGCGCAGCTGAAGATCCTTTTGCGGAAAAAAAATACGATGAAATAAATGGAAGGAAAAATAAAAACTAACAAAAAATTAATAAAGCGTCAGTCAGCCGGTCTGAAAATATCAACGACATGCACTTTGACGGTAGCTGAAAAATAAAACCAACAGAATTAAAAACAGATAGAAGACCCAGTTAATCAAATCTTCAGGAAAGAATATAGAGGTGAGGTAAATTGGGGACCATCACAATACAAGCTACATAAAATTCTTAACACTAACCATCATCTTATTTTGATTCTGAAGGGCTTTTTTAATGGCCTTCTCAGAATTACAATACTTTGCAGGCCCAAATGTCTGACTGATGACAGGCGTAAATATTAAAAATCTGAAGACAGCTTATGAATACGTATCAGACAAATACAAACACAATGATGAGCAAACACACTTTTTTTACCTCAATGCTCTCGAAAACTAACGTGACGTTCTCCTGTAATACTCCTGGCGAAGGGTATATTACGGCTGACATTATTATGGTATTGAGCCACCTGAAAGAGGCAAACAAAGGAATAAAAGCGGGACGCGTTAAATAACTTACATTGAACAATTCAGCTCCTTTAAGATCAGGGAGGGGAGACTTCTGAACCCGATCCTATTAAGACCAGGGACTTTGAAGGTCCCCCGACCCCTCCTCCCGACCCCTTCCCCCACCTCCTTTTTCCCACCCCCGTTAGTCTAGCTGTATACACACCTAGTCTGGTTTGTTTTATTGCTGCCAGCTGAATGGTTTGATGTAAGCAGTTCATGGATGTTGTTGTACGTGACACCAAGCACCACAGAGCCTACCTCAAAAGAGAAAGAACAAAGCAACCAAGCATTAACCATTTCAATCTTTAGTTTTAAATATTAATTGTCCTTTCTGATTTCTATGCATCTCTTTCAATATTTAGAATATGATATGAATATATGTAGGTATTTCATGACATTTTAGACTGTAAGATATAGGTTCAATCACGGACAAAAGTCTTGGGACAAATTTGCATTTTGGCGCCTTTGCACACAGGCCAGACGCAAATACAACCCAGTCATATGCCAAGTCCCGCCCCCTACCCAACATACAATGGTGAAAACTAGTATCTACAATTTCTCCTGAGTTTCAACATGGTATTGGGTGGCGAGGGAGAAGCAGCAACGCGTTTTTAAAAGTATAGCAATGCTTTTTTCGAACATCAGTTGTAAAACACAGATAATTCGTTGCAGATAATTCGATTGTAGACTTGATTGCTTGACTTTCAAGTAACTACGCCTTTTTTAAAATGAAAAATTTAACATGGCATGCTCAGTTTCAGGAAAATGTGTGCAGTAAATGTCACAAAAATATCATCCGTCGTGAGGATTGACGTTCAATATTCCATTCTCCAGTCCTTAAAATTTGAAGAGAAACTTTTATATGTCCTTAATAATGGCAAATTTTCAATGTTCTGTACCAACCGTAATATAAGTTTCTCGATGGGATCTTGATGTAATTTCCTTTAGGTCCATTGAGAAGAAACTCACTCTCAGTGCGCTGGTGCATTAAAATGCGTCGAACGCGAAAACCTGCAAGGCACAACGTGATAGTCAAATGCTCTCGAAGAACATGAAGAAGAACATGGAGGCCTGGCCCAGAGGCTACGGAGTGGTGTCAAACGTGCATTAATAGAGGTCAAGAATGACTTTCCTGCCCCCTCGTCCTCTTCCTCCTCCTATTCCTCCTTTTTCCCTCCCTCTCTCCCTCCCTCCCTCCCTCCCTCCCTCTCTCCCTCCCTCCCTCCCTCGCGCCCCCTGCGTTCCCCCTTTTGACCCTGGTAACTTGAATTTGCGTGTAACAGTAATACTATAACTTCAACTTGAAACACCTGGTGGAAAATCTCATGTCCTTCAACAAAAATTCCCACACGAACCAAAAAATTGACTTACCAAATTGGTTGCTCTGGTATGTGTATTTAGGACTTGTGTCATTGAGTTTTTCTTCCGCGAACCGGACAAAAAAGTCCTCGAAAGCACCCATGGCGAAACATATGTTATCTTTATTTCCCTCGCCTGCATTGTCCGGTCGATTAACATTGTTTGATATGGTTCTGAACTCCTCTATGGTGGCGTTAAGCGCGGACACTGCGCGCTGTATTGAGGTTAAGATAAGAAGGTTAATTTAGTAACTTAAAAGTACTTCACTTTCGTTTTAACCTATAACCTGCAGGAGGTAACAGGCCGGAAACTTGCAAATACCAAAAGAAAAATTGGTTTTATTTCCCTCCCCCCGGCCCCCATTTTCCTCTTCACCTGTACTCCGTAACTGAGATAATACTTAACCAATGGGTCTTAATAATAGCAGGCAGGTCAAGAATTTAAAGAAAACGACAAAACCTCTAAGTTTCAAAGACATGTTCCGACAGAACCAACTGTCATCTTCAGTTGATTAATGTACAAAGGGTTGGAAGTTGAATAAGTAGAAAAATACTAATATTCAAATGATGATGAACTAAGAGTGTTTATAGTACTTCTGAGAATGTATTCTATAAAGTGAGGAATATGAGATGATAACAATATATCTTGTGGTATAATTACTTCATGACATCCAAACAACCGCGGTGTAACGGACACTTTTGCAACATATAGCGTAGTCTTGGACAACACCCACACCCCGCCCGGCCCAGGCTTTGGATTGAGGGGAAGGAAAGCAATTGAGATTTAAGTCTATAAATGTTCTACTCCTGACGATCGGACTACCTGTGGGGCGTCTTCCTGTCCAAAGCCTATAATGTACAATGAAGTGCAAAAGTTATCCGTCTGCAACAAGAATGAAATTATTATTATTAGACACGAGTGAAAAGAAAGCTCTCATTTTACTGTCCATCGTGGGAATTCCATTTCTATTGTTTTGCTTCCCTTGACTAAGGAGATAAAATTCGCACCGTTCTCTGGGGGAAGAAGGTGGTTTGCCATCATCTTAAGCCTAGAAGTTAGTATTAAAAATGTATAATGTGGAAAGCTCGTCAAGGGTTTTTTGCTGCTTTGAAAACAACAAAACTTCTTAAACATTAGAAATGTAAATTCTCGCCGTGTCCTGGATGGGAGAACGTGGTTCAACATGTATGAATGTACCATATTCATCCGAGAAGTTAGTAAAAGGGCTTTTTGCTGCTTTGAAAACAACAACAAAAACTTAAACATTAGAATGTTAAATTCTCACCGCGTCCTGAAGTGTAGAATCTGTTTCGCCTATAATAATTAGTGCTGCAAAAATCAAATAGATAGTTTATGGACTATGAGTAAACTGCTGGTTACGTCAAGCCAGGGTCGACCCTTTAACGATATACCAGTAACATGACTTGTCTAATTCCTAGGCCCGATATATTTCGCCTCGGTCAATCGTTTTCGAGTCACGTGGTCCGAAGCGAAAAGTGTGGCCTATTCCGGACCGTTCGTCTCGGATACGCAACCGAAATAAATTGAAAATAAAGGCCTGGAAGAAAGCCGTACAGGAACTAGACAATAATATGACCTCGTTGCCTAGTTCCTGTACCGCTGTCTTCCAGGTGATCACGGTCAATTCATTTCGGTGACGTACACGAAACGAACGGACACTTTTTCGCTAAGACTACGAACTGAGACTTGAAACCGATTGAGCAAGGCTAATTACTGAGGCCTAAGAACTACATGTAGGTAAGTGACTTTGTATCACTTCGGTAATGGCATGTATGGCACTGATATCTACCCCAAAACAGTAAAATGAAAAGTAACTTATGTTCAGTTGTCCGACGCGGTTCGCAGGAACATTCTGTAACCTTGAAAACGACATTTTTGATATCTGATGAATTTCGTGAGCAAACTCTTTCGCGTACTTTGAAGGAAGTTTTGTTTTTCTTCTTCTTCTTAGTTGCTGAATTTAGGTTTGCCTTCTTACATCCCTGTATACTGTTTAGGTAGTTCTGAAGATATTGAGTCAAGTTCTTTTGCAGTTTGGACTCGGGTATCACTATTGGCAACAAGTCTTTTGTCCCACTAGCGTGCTTGCATTTTGAGAATCTGTCATTATTGCGCTTTGAGCAAAAATCTGTTTCTCAAAGGCAAAAATTTAACAAACAAACAAACAAACAAACAAATAAATAAATAAATAAATAAATATGATGTAATCACTCTACTGTGACTGCCCAGTCTCTTTTAGACCATTACGCTATATTGGGCAGCCATGAACTGATTTCAAACTTTTTAACTTGAGCAACATTCAGGCTATAGTCGTTGAAATTTAATTTTCTCAGAAACATGTGTCAACTGCTGATTTGGTCGTGTGATCTGACTTTTCCATGGCAACGTGCGTTACATAAACACATGTAGTACACTACATTCCCACTACATAAACGTACCAGTCTAAGAAGAGCTTAGAGTAGAATCTCACGCCCTTGCCCAAAAGGGTAAGAATTTCCTTCTTGTTTGTAAAAAGGGGCAATGAATGGAAGGTTTCTGAGAGTAAGATCGTTTAATATTTACCTAAAAAATCTGGAATTTTCGGTCAGAATGTAAACGGTAAGACAATTTTGGCTCCACCGACCGGAAAATTGCCAAAATAAGGGAAAGCCTTGAAAGTAAGTCCAAAATTTCCAACCGAAATATCCAAGTGGAAAATGCGCTTACCATTTGCAATTCTTCACGGCCATCTTGGAGTCATGATCGGGTCGAACTCGTCTCAGGCTCTTTCGGTAAATTTGGGATATTTCAGAAAATGGAAAGTCGCCCTTCGGAACGTAACTTATCATCAGGAATTTTTTTTTACCATTTACACAAAGCGTTGACGAATCAGTTCTCCGAGTAAATAGTAAATAAGCTAAGACTGCTGTAACGGCTAATGTCTACTTACCAGTTTCATTGTCATCTTCGCTGCAGTTGCAACGTGATACTCTGACAGCATAGTCATTTCTCCTGAAAGGCCAGCAAGGATGAACATGAAAAGTATCCATAACTGACGAAGAAGCGTCATCGCCTGAGGCAGCTATCTGGGATGGAAACGACTGGCGGAACATGGCTGAACATTGCCGAGCCCAACGAGCGGTTCCGCTTTCATTGAAACAACGGGCAAATAAGTCGCACCAATTGGAACATTTTTTAAACTGCCATGAATAATAAGTTTTAAAGGGCCCACATTTTATCTGACGCCAAGGGTTTTCTCGAAGTTCCTTACAAATGTTTCCCTGTGCATTGTCAAAGTCTAAGGGCTCAGCAGTAGGACATGGTGCTCCTGAAATTTAAACGAAAGTAATGTTGGACAGCTAACCATTAATAACCAAAAAAGAGCGGTTTCCAATAGCACGTCAAAAGTAAAGCGCAATGGCTCTTTAGAACAATTTTCAATCGAGTGTCGAAAGTAATTAGACAACTACTTTGGTTTTGGGTTTGTTTTTACCACGGTGTGAGATTGACTGAATCGTCTAACCGATATGAAATTGGTTTGGTTTTGGTTTTACGACACTCAATTGAAAACAGCTCTACTACGCTGACTAAGTAACTTTAAAAACACCTCCCCCACCCCCAAGCCCCCGCTGCATCTTCCAATCAGAAGTAAAACAAAAGCCAATAGGGACTCGCTCACAAGTGTTCCAACGCTTGTCAGCTTTATGTGAAGCGGTGTTCTATTGAGTGTCGTAAAACCAAAACCAAAGTAATCACTCTAGCCAATCATAAAGGACACAGACAGTCCAGTGAACCAATCAAAACTCGTATTAAATGCAGGTAGCTGACGGGAAGTGCGGGAAGACGTGTGCGAGCGAGTTGGCGATTGGTTTTTGTTTTAATTCTGATTGGATGAAAAAGTTGCGTGAGTATTTTTAAGCTAATCGTTTGGCGTATAGTAATGCAAAACCAAGTACTTTTCGACACTCGAGTGAAAACTGTATTTTTTCTTTTTGAGTCTTTGCCGTTCTTTACAAAACAACAACGTAAAATGATTAAATTCATCGTAGTCAAAAGAACGTTTACCACGCACGTTTAAATTTTTAGTTTCGAATTAAACGGTTTCTAACATATTCAGTTTTGGGATAGCTCTGACGGGGATAGACAAACTGAATGAATTCAGAATCTTCCGAGATTCGCTGGCTGAATTTATACAATCGACGTTTTCGATGCCGTACCGGCGACAAATTCCCCTGTCTGTGAAATGACAGTGAAATTTACTTTATTTTGGCATTAATAAACTCAGCGGAAGCGAGCAGATAGGGCTAAAAGATCATTCATAATTTGTTTTTATAAAATGAAGGTAATGTTGCATATTTATTATAAAATAACTTTAGGATTGGCAATCAAGCATCTATGCTTAAAATTATAAATCAGTCTGTTAACTTACTTGGCCCACTTGATTTTGTGATCCAACTTTCAGCAACTGAGAAAGAACAAAATGAAAATACAAAGCCAACAAGTTAAAAAAAAAGAAAAAATTCAATATGACATTTTTGTGGATATTTAAAATATTTTTTATACTCCCCAACTTAAAACTACAACAATCTGCGAAAAAAAAAAAAAAGTTTGCTGGAGGACGGCTAGACTTTCTAGAAGTCCTTTCCAATAATTCTTCCCCGGCCTGTTGGTTTCGCCGTTGGAAAGGCTTTTTCCCAGTTGCAACGCACCAAATTTTACCGGTGGATTTTTCCACTGGTGACGTAAATACACATTAACCAATGAACAAACAAGTACTGACTATACATCATGACGTCGCGCGCGATCAACGCCACAACTCTCAGAACAAATGTCTGCTGAGTTCAAGTACTATAAAAACCTTCTTCATTCAGCTTTAGATTTTGTTCTCGCATATACTTAAGGATATGAATTTTATGGAAGCAATTGAGTATGGTCTATCCAACTTAATTTCAAGTCTTTGAAAGAAGGACAGGGAAAAGCAGTGGAAGGCTATTTATCCGACCAATATGTGTTTTTTTACTTAATACGGGCGCGATCTGAGCTCCTGAGTGATCCGGATCGTTTGAGAGAATTAAGTTTGGACCTTTCGAAGAAGAACAGAGCCGTTCTTGCAGTTTGTGTAATTGTTGCACTTTTAGTTGTTTTAATGAATGACCAAGTTTCTCCTCTCCAAAGAAAGGGCATCGCAGCAAATTTTGCATTGGCCGTTTTACCGTGCTCAAGGGCCCATTAACCGGTCTTTTCGAGCCGTTGCTAAGGAAAATTTATTCTCATATAACCTCATCATTTTTAGTTAGTTCAGAGTTATTTTATGTGTTTTAGCTTTTTCATGATCAGTAACACTAGTGATGACGTCATCAGGCCACGCCCATGGTCATGTGACTAATACAGAAAAAATGCAAAAGCTACCAGGCAAATTACTTTGTCGGCATTTTTTTCATTGATTTAATATTTTAATTTAAATCCCCATTACGCTTTGCATCGATTTTGTTTCATTTCTACAAGGTCAGATTTTGAGAGCTTTTCAAAATATTGAAAAATTCGTAATTTTCTGAAAAAAGCATGATTTCGAAAAAGGAAAAGTTGGCTTTATGCGAAGTTCGTCAAAAAAGGCTCGATTTAATGAAAAACCGCGTTTCCTTTAGCATTTAAAGAAACCGGCAGTGCGCCCGATGTCTTTTGGAAGTTACCCTATCAGCGCGTGCGCAATTTACACTACCAGCGCACTTCGGTAGATCAAACAAAGCCACACGGAGTTAGTTTTTCTATTTCTATTGCTTTTGTTTTTCTGTCTTTCTCTTATTTTGTCTTTGCTTGTACTTTTTTTGCTTTGTATTTTGTTAAACACAATGAAAAACAGCTAAAATGTAAGCGAATTTGCAAGCTTTTGAGTTGTTATTATTTTCCGCGCTCAGGCTGACGTAAGTAACCGGAAGTGAAATTTCACCTCCTTAGCAACGCGCGCGAGCGCGCGCATGATCGGTTAATGTCGATAAAGGAGTTTTGGGAACGGCGCTTTTATTCTCTGCCGTTCGTTGCGACTTCGATTTTCAATGTTATTTAAACAAGAGAGCTTTACAGAATTAAAGTTCTCCCCGACTAAGTCCGTCTTCTTTAGTTTATTCGGATTCTTGTCGATACAAGCTAGATCCACATAAGTTTATAGCATTTGTCAGGCAGCTCTCTGATCGATAGCTCCAGGTGGTTAATCCAGACTAAAACGAATAATTCTCGATCGGCTTAAACACGGTTTTGTCTTTTCAGGAGGCGTTACTCAATGGAACAGCTTTCGCCGTTTGTCTGCTGGCTACATACTGCACTGAACACAAATAAGTTCATTTGAGTTAGGGAACAGTACTCATAAACAATTTGATGGCAATGATTTTCTGCTTTCGCGACGATCGCGCGCGGAGCACATAAGAAGTGCGAAATGTCAATCATGTTTTTCGCGCCAAAAATTTAAACTCTGATTCACATTCCTGCAAGTGAAACAAGTCGACCTCTCGCGACTTACGTCGCTCGCGCTCGCCCTCGCGACTTCGTCGCACGGAGATAAATAAGTCGAGGTTTAAGAAAAGGTCGACTTGTGGCAGGTCTAGAGGACGTCTGGCACGCAAATTTGCCACAGTTTCAAGGTGCACGAGCTGATCACGCGCGAGACGAAAATTTCAAGTTGTTGTTTCCCTGGGGAGCTAATGTCTTCTGTTCCCTCCAGGGAATTAGACCCAGTCCACATCACGCCGGAGAAACTTGAAAACTCAGCGTTATTTTTACGGTTAGGCCTACCGTCCACACTAATCCGTCACGAAAACGGAGCTTTTCGGAAACGCTCTACAAACCGGATGAATTTGAAAACTCGGCTTTTCGTTTTCATGTGGACGGAAAGCATTTTGACAACGAAAAAGTTGGCGTCACGATAATCATGTGATTTCTCTGACCGTGTTTTCTTCAAACACAAATCCAAAATGGCCGGTGATTGTTGCGTTTTTAAATTCCTCCGGTGTAGTCTGGACGGAAAAGATTTGATACGTTTTCAGAGAGAAACCTCCGTTTTCAAATTCCTCCGACGTAATGTGGACGGGACCTTCGTTAGTTTTGACCCAGGGAACGCGATACGATCTCCTCCAATCGGAAAACGTCACGTTAGGACGTATAACAACATCTCAAGTTGCTTACCTCAAAGAACAGATGCTACGCATCTTTTAAAGATGATTTCAAATTAAATTCAAAAAAACAGAAATCAACATGATTTTTTTCCGTCTCGTCGAAAAATAATCTTTTTTTTAACTGTTGTAAATAATTAATGCTGTGGAGCATCTCGCATATATGACAAGTTTGGAAATAATGAAATTTTAATTCTATTTATTTTTAATTCAAGTATTTCATGATATATGTCCATAAAAGATCTGTTGGCCTTTGAAAAGATTTCTCTTTTTTTTGGTTTTGTTGTTCAAAGGTGGCCAATTTGAATTCACGCAACGAACTGACGTCAACGGTTTATAAATGGCGTATTGCGATCAGCTCTTAAAATAAGCACATAGTAAAACAATAACACACAGTAAACCAATAACATTTTACATAACGTAAAACAAACTACAAAAAAAAAAAAAACAGCGTCCAAATTGTCCGTACTAGGCCATGTTTCTTCAATTTCCGCTTAACGCTTAAGTTAAGCAAATACATGGCTTAAATTTTAGATTTTATCATTCGTTTTGAATGTTTAATGTCAAATTTGTTATAATTGACAGTTTAAATTTGTTTTTATAAGCCAAAGATCCTAACTGACTTAGATTTTTTACACCTATGTTGAAATCGAAAAAAGCTAAAAGAGCATATAGTGATGAATAAAATTGTAAGGGTTTTTCTTCACCAGATCATCGTAAGCCGTCGTAGGCCGTCGTAAACTGTCGTAAAGCAACGGTATCCGTCGTAAGCCGTCGTTAACTGTCGTAATCGCCAACCATGACTGGGCGGCCATCTGCTGCATCATTTCCTCTCGTTAAAATAGCATTAGAGGCTTAATTTTAAAGCGATTTTCTTTGTTGTTGATGATTTTGTAGTTAGTTTATTTAGATTCTACGTTAATTGTTGTTATGTAAATAAGAAGATAAAACTGGCCACAACAACAAGCGGTATAATATTAGACTCCGTTAACACGTCATTACTACTCACTCAGAATCAACCCAATAAATAGAGCTCCTTTTGTGATAGTTGGAAGTTTCATCATCTCTCTTCAAGCTGTAGTTGAACCAAACTTCTTTCATTTGATGAGACGTGCACCGTAGACAGTGCAGTTCTGTATGCTTCCAACCAACTTCGCTTTCTCAATTTTCCCGTTCAACAAGGATATATGAAGGTACGGAAACTGCAGCCAATGGAATACCGATTCTAGCTCGTGTTTATTGTTTCCAGTCCTTTACGACGCAACAATGTATTTATCATGCGAAAACATTATGTCCAGTTTGGTCTATTATCGTAGGATTATGACATGTAATGGCACCAGATGGCATCTATTGAATAATGGTGAATGTCAGCTGTTCTTTTACCTGAGCTTCGTTTCTGTAGGAAAATAGGGGAAATAAAGGCTTAATTCCAACGATCGCCCCTATTCCAATGTACAATGGATTTTGTTTCTAACAAACGCAGCGCCCCTACAGCAAAAGTGAAACCCTCGGGTGTACAAGTTGGGGGGGGGGGGGCGGGGGTGAATGCCCCATAAGAGTTTTTTTGAGTTTTGGAAAGGCGATTTACTCTATTGGTCAACTGCGTGTGTGCATCGTCTTTGATGTTGCCATGGCAGCGACAAATTTTGACATAATTCTGTCATTTGATCATTTCATAAGCTTTCCGGCTTGATTTTGCGATAATTTCAATTTTTTCTTGACTTTTTAAGACTAAATAGTGAAATCCAAGATGGCGGATCTAAGATGGCGGATCCAAGATGGCATGTCAAATGAAGTCATAATTAACAAAAATGGTTTCATTTTGTAGAGCAACCTCAGACAGGGCTATCTAATCGATGTAAATTTACTTCGTGTCCAAACAGAACGAAAACCCAGGGGAGGGGTTCCATCCACCCCTCCCCACCTTGTACCACGGGGGGGGGGGGGGGAGGGCTATGAGTTAGCTTCATCATCATCGTCATCTTTATTTAAAAACACGGTAAATACATCAGGCATTAACAACCTTGTACGTTCGAGGGTTAAAAGACTGACACAGGATAGACTGTTTTGACAAGTAAATTATGTGGTCTTCTTTGTTATTGAAGCATAATATTAAACACATTGATTTGGAATGATTTCGCCCTAGAAAGTAGTTTTTTTTTTAAATATACGATTCCAATATAGGATTTCAAAGTTTTACATTTAGGGTGGAAATTAACGACTTTCCTGCCCTCAAAGTTATGTCTAAGTTATGTTTTCCCCTCACAAAATAGTAAGGGGAATGGATCGACTTAACTGCTAACATGTGCCTTGCCATTACATGACGTCATTTTGGTGACGCTCATCAGGTTCTTATTGTACGTAGCTCGTGCTCGATAGCGTTAAAATAAGAATATCTAAAGATCTGAATTGACTACTCTCCTCCAATGGGGCTTTTCAGGGCCAATGGAAACAAATGATGAAACAAATAATTCAAATGAACATAAAATGGTTAAAAATCCCAATTGGCAGGAGGCAGACCAGTTGGCTGTTTACAAACGTGGCAGAGGAGTTGAACTCAAGAGTCTAACGAGAAACAACTCCAGCTTAGTGGTCAGAGCTGGAATTGAATCTGCGACCTCGGGATTTCAAGTCTAGCCGCCCAACGCTGGCTCCGTCGCACAACCGGTCGGTCTAAAACTGCTTGGAATACAGACTGCAGTCTACAAATTCTCTAAGTACACATGTTGTTATTTCCATTATCGAGTTCGAAAGGTAAAAAAGACTAACCCTGGGCATCAATTATTCAGGCTTATCGGAATGAAAGTCCGGAGGGTACTCCCAGAAAAATTTGGTGAGGGTGCACGGCCCGCTTCATAAAACCCTTAACCCTATTGTTTAATTTCCTTGCAATACAATCGCTACAATTCAATCAGATTACAATTTATGTCTCATTTTTGCATCAGAGCCGCAAAAAAGTTTTTTTTTCCCCCAAGACATTGGCCAAATTGAGTTCTGTAGGATATTCCTTTGAAACAAGATATCTTCAGCTTTGTTCTGATCAGATTAAATTGCAGAGTTCACATACTTTGCGAGACTGATGTCAAATGGTCTGCAAACGAGTGCGTGTCTGAGCCAGTTAGCAAGTGCGCTAAAACTGTCTCTGAATATTGAGTATTCCACAGTCTGGTGATTCCAATTGCGGTTTATTCCAAAAGCTGTCAGAGATCTTTGCCGTAGGAAGTACCGTCACAAAGATTACACAAAGTCTTCCGAACGCAAAACCGTGCGAACGTTTTCTGGCCTTCAGACACACAACTTTTACTGCTGTTGACGAGGTGTCGTGCAAACGACAACGCTAACATCATGGCAAACATTTCATCTAATACGTCTACTGACCCAAACAAGTAAGCGAAACTATTTTACAATATTTTGAAGAATATCCGACCACTTCTGAAACCTTATTGTTGTTATAGTGTCGGAATTATTCGACCAACGAGATAGTGAGCACTTGCCGAGTCAAGTTTTGAGGCATAGCCAGATTCAGTCGTATCCAGTTTCAGTTAGCGATATAGTAATACTAATAGCTTAATAATAACTTTACTTACATAGCGAGCATATACAAAGCTCTATATCGCTTCACAGTCACGAAAGTAAAACCAAATATAATAACTCAAACTAAATTAAGTATAAACTTTAAGATAGAAATAATTATCTAAAAGCAATTCTGAAACGATGAGTTTTTTAACGCGATGTAAACACGGCGGCCGATGGACTTAACTTAATTTTAAGTGGCAGATCATTCCACAGTTTGGAGCGGCAACTGAGAAGGCTCTGTCTCCCTACGTTTATAGACATATCCTAGGAACTTCCAAACTGATATTTTCCAACAGATCTTAAACTCCTCGGTGGATTATAGTGGACTAAAAGTTGACCTACATAGGAAGGTGCGAAGTTATTAATTGCCTTGTAAGTCAGTAATAAAACTTTAAAAGCAATTCGCTGCTCCACCGGAAGCGAATGCAATGCCTTTAGGATAGGGCATACATGCGCAGCCTAGGCTGTTGAACTACAAGACACCCAGCACAGTTTTGAATCCGCTGAAGTTTGTCACGGTATTTATTTCAATTTGAGATGCAAATAAGCTGCTGACGCCTGAAGTCTGTTGACAGTTTTAGCGTACAATATGTATAATTCAGATTCATAAGCAGCTGTATTGTACCGCTAATCATACATTTTATTTTGAGTGTAAACCGTCACGGTATTTATTTCAATTTTATGTCCATGGTACGTTCTCGTCACGGACTTATAACTTTACGAGTTGACGGCACGAAGAGAGAAAAAACCAAGCCAATAAGTTCTTTGAAGAGAATAGACACCGAAAAATCGCATTTTCTATAGTTTTAACTTCAAGAACGCAGCCAATAAATGGACGATCGTGATGTCTCTCCACTATCCCCTGTAATAATGCGTGAAATATTTTCGCTCGCACGCGACTGGTCTAAACGGGTCACGTGACTGAATGAGCCAGCTTTATCTGCGGCATATCGCAGGGATATCGATCGCATGTAAACTCAGTTGTGTGATAAGGTAATTAACGTAACGATTCGCGCTGCAATTGTACGGTGAATTTAACTGGAGATACGATCAAATAGCACTCCTCTGCTCCTTGTGCTACCTGTAAAAGTTATTACCCACTAAAGTGAAAGTCTCAAGACTTTTTTGTGTCTTGTCTTGTGACTTGTAAGTATATTAATTAATCTACAACTCTTACGATGACACCTTTTTCCGTCCCTCAATAGTCCTAAGACCTTACTAATTTTATTTTACAGTACTCAAACTTTTAACTTTTTTAGACAGTGTAGTTTGAATAATGACTTAGAAATTGAAATCACCCTCGCCCAACACCTCTAACACTCCCATTGGCTGGAGGGCGAGTGCAAATTTTCGAAACTACAATCGGCGACAAAATTGTCGACGCATTCACCCTTTTAACTCCCTATTTCGTCACTGCGATCCCTTTTTGCCTTCCTAGCTTGTCCTTTCAACCCCCCTCAACCCCAAACAATGTTGTGTGGCAATCGCTGCGATCGTGAGCAACAAACAAACAACATTGAATGGGGCAGCGGGGTCTTTTCCACAGTTTACTGCGCGATAAAAAGAGTCGTGTTATTTGGTACGCTAAAAGTACTATTGAAAGACAATGTGTCAACTAATTATGTCGCCGATTGTAGTATTCTGGTTTCGTTGTAGGGATGAGTGCATTGCAACTATAACTGAAAAGACATTTGACCTCTGGTGCCTTGCTCCAGCTGTAAGTATCAAACAAATACAGTATAGCTAAACATTGTTCTCTCTCTGCGACGGGCATTCGGTTGTACCATTATTCGCATTAGCGTCAGAGTATGGACCAAAGCTGTTTAACGAATCGTAAAAGAGGGTTAAACAATGGGTCTAATTAGAGTACGCAAATTTATACGTGCAATGAAGAATTCAAACGAGAGATACCTGATAAAGGTAACCTTTATCAGAAAAGTGGATAATTATAAAGTCACAGTCAATCTTCCGCAGGGGTTCGAACGTTCGTTATAGAAATCCACTGTGCAAAGTGAGTGCATGCGCAAAGTCGAATGGATCTCTCGCCTTTCGCCTTCACGTAGCCTTGCGCCTGCACTCAGATCTCTCAGCGGATTCTCCCTACCTGTGAAGAAACCTTTAAGCCTCTACGGAGAGGAGAGAAGTTGATAGATGTACGCTCTCTCTCCCTACCTAATTGAAGGGTGGCGCAGACGTAAGAGGTCACTGCGGATTAGATAAACCAAAGGACATTGGGGCTGGGGTGACAATATTAATTATTCTGCAGGTTTTGGTGGGCTTGTGTCATGGTTATCACTTGATTTAACTTGTGCGGCCTTATTTAGTACAGTTCAAAGGGTTATGTTGTTTGCAAGTGCATAGTCTGCTTGGCTTTGTTATCAAAAACATATTTTACAATAACTGTCTAATTTCTCGCGCACTGAGTGGCTCATTTTTATCCTCAATAAGAGTACAGACGGATAAAATTTTAATTTATGCAAGCTTCTAAGTTTAACTTTCAGCTGTCAAACTGTCAACTTTTTAACCAATGAGATTTTATGGACTTTTTAAGTAGCCAATCAAAAAGCGAGAAAAGCTTTTGACAGTGTTTGCGTCATTTTGAATACAATTCACTTATTTTTCTTTACGACAAGGTTACGGCGTCTTTTCCCCTCATTTATGCTCGGCATTTGACCATTTTGGGGTCTTGTTATTGTAAAAGACAAATTGACGTCAGTTTTTTATGCGTCTGTCCTCTTATTGATTATAAATTTCTTCATAACATTGTCAAAGTTTACAGCCAAACCACTCGCGTGCGGCTCGTGGTTCCACAGGCACTTTGACAATGTTATGACGCAATTTATCATCAATAAGAGGACAGACGCATAAAAATTGACGTCAATTTGTTAAATGTAAAGGTAAAGATAAAGTCACCATACGCGGAGCCAAGTGACAATTAGGCCGGAGCTTATCCTGGTTTTTGTAGCATGAAGCGACTAGGAGTATTTCTACTCCCCCTTGGATGGGATGCAAGTCCATCACAGGGTTAACCTCAGCATTAAATTCGGCGGTACCCATTTGTACACCTGGGTGGAGAGAGGCACTGTGAGAGTAAAGCGTCTTGCCCAAGAATTCAACGCAATGTCTCCGGTCAGGGCTCAAACCTAGACCGCTCGATCCAGATCTAGAGTCCACCGCGTTAACCACGAGGCCATTCGTCCGTCCGCAATGACATAATCTGCTTTTCCATATTCTTTCTCAGCTGGTCATAATATTGATACTGTCTTGCTTCAAGCGTCGAAGCAATTTCAAACTTGAGTACTGCAATGGGTATCCTGGACTATTGATGTAAGTTTAAATTCCTTATTACTTTTAATTTAATAATTAGCCTCAGCTATAGAGCTATATGATATGATGTAAAATTACAAACACCAGTCCTTAAAAAAAGCTATTTGGCTGATGTCTCCTTTTGTTGAAAAACGGAACAAAACTGTTGCATTGTTTCAGGTCAGTATACCTTATAATAGACCATATTTGTATTCACGGTATTAGACTGGAACTAGCTTGAAATGGAGGCTCATGCGGGGGAATATCATTAAAAAGAGATTGACGTCATTTGCATTTGAAAAGACTCCTGCATTAGCCTCGGTTGCAAGCTAGTTCCAGTCCAACATTGAGAATACGAATTTGGTCTACTCTCCACCAAGGCTGCATTCCGACCCCCATCCCCCCCTCCCTTAAACCGTGGAAAAGCACTCAGTCCTGGAAAACCAGAGTAAACATTTTATTGTATTAAGACATGAAATATATTAATTTATGGTATTTACTACAGCCAAGAATTCTTCCTTCCTCCATTTCAGACCAATCAACTTCTTAGGCAGTTTCAAAAACAGATTTACAATCGCTGCCACCTTTGGGGCAACCGCCAGTACATTTTTTACAAATGCCAGGTCTGGATGGTTTACCCTACCCGGCCCTGCATGGCTCACAGGTGGGTAAAAAACAAATCTTATTATATAACCAATTATTTCATTCTTAGAGATTGGCTGAGAATAGGCCAATTTATGTTAATTTTTAATTTGCACTGCAGTGCAAAGTAGCGCGCGCACTTTCGTTATTTTTTCAGTCATATGATAAATGAGTAATCGTATGAAAGCTCAAGCAATTAAGGATTTACACTACTTGTGATATTTCTTTGAAATTGCACTCGACTTAAAGCTCGTGAAATCTCGAAAGAGTTTCCAAATATCACTCGTAGTGTAAATTCTTAACTGCACATGCATTCATACGATTACCTATGCAAATCACTCGATTACAAAAGTGTAGAATACCATCATTATAATATTTGTTTTTGTTTTTGTTTTTGATGTGACACCATTAAGGTAACAACATTAAATCACATTTTAATAGTAGTTGTAATGTACGTTTGGCCGCAAATGTACTGAAGAAATTGTCATTAGAAAACAAACAAACAAACAAATAGATGTAAATCAGGGCAGCTAACAACAAAGCAGAGTTGATGCCCTTTAATTTATTGCACTTTGCTACCATTTTTAGCTGTATTTTTTTCAAGTGTCTGTCAGGATTTGACATATTGATCTCATAACGCTAAATGAAACAAAAGTTTTGTCGTATTTTTCGGTTATGTTATTTCAAAACATTGCGTGACAGAAAAGGGCCAGCACGGACCTAACTTTCAACTGCGTAAAATTGTTTACTAAATAGGGCAAAATGCTATCGTTAAAGAAAAAAGCCAGTTATGAGTTATTCCATTCTTGGATTATAATTATGGAAATTAGTCTTTTATTGGAAATTTAATTACAAATTTATTATCATATTATTATTTTCTTTTCTTTACAATCAGTTTTCAATTTACTTATTTCTGTCCTCACTTATGGAATACTGTTCTACCCATTTTTTGCCTGCCTCACAACCGAATACAAGCTGGTTGGATCACTTCTTGGTTTTCTTTATGTCAGTATCAGGTAAGACTATAAAGTAAAACTAGAATCTTGGTCATATTTAAAGCTACCATGTCTTTCGCAGAGTTAAACGTTGCTAGCGAAACACAGCATACGGCATAATAAAAGACCACATGGAAATGCGTAAAGTACTTCGGCAAGGGTTAAAACGACCTTGAAAAGGAACAATTCATAGGATGTCAAATACGGACTTGGACTGCATTTACCGTGCGGCAAACGTGCGACAAAGAATGATTCGTGTGAATCTACATGCGTACGGTCCAGTCGGAACCCTTCGTCTCGCGCAGTACCGTGCTCTATCAGCGAATTGACAGTAGTGGAAGGATTAATGATACCTGCTCAGTTTCAAGTAGAACACACTGGATATTTAATAATTGAAATTAAAGAAATGAACATTGGACCTCTGAGCTATACCAAAAAGACATAGTGTTAAATTAAAATTAGCTTTCAGTTTAACTGCCAAGTTTGCAATCACGTGTTCCGTACCAGGCCATTATTTGTTTTCTCGTGCTGGTTAATCTAGTGGTAGAGAGTTTATGTTCTTGGGCATAAAATATGTTTTCGGCCTGACTCAGACTCATTTTAGCCCAAGCCGTTAGGCGAGGGTTTAACTGGGCTCTGAGAAGGGCCCAAAATATATTTATGCCCAAGAACATAAACTTTGTTACTATTATTATCACTTTGGAGGGTATTGAGAAATTAAAAACTGAAAAAAAAAAAGACAACAAAACAGTCTGAACAATCACGCGAGCGTTAACAAGTTGAATGACTTTTATTTTCCCTCAATGAAAATACACAATACATCAAGCGAAGCTGGCTAGAAATTACAAAACCTTGCCATTTGAGTTTCACCGACGTTGCAATAAAACGGCGCTAACATTGTAATGGCTTCTCGATTTTAAATGCCTGCTTACGTCGTACGATTGTTTGATTCTCATTTTTTCATTGGTTTATTTCAGCGGGCTAAATAGCCCGCCAAATTCTCCATTTTAGCCCGCAACATGCGCCGCAATGCCCGACAAAGTGATATAAATATAGCATATTGCTATATACGATTGTGCGACGCAACGACTGTCACTGATTGTTGTTTTTGTTGACCATACAGGTTTTCTTTCAAACTTGTGATTGATTTACAGTGCAAAAGTTCTTATGAAGTGAGGAACATACCAGTTTGATTCATGTTTTGTTTCACTGTGTTTATCCCAGTGTTATCATGATTTAGTTTACTGTGTTGTACGATTATGTCGAGTGTGTAAATGTGTGCAAATATTTTGCAAGCCGGATGCTAGTTAAATTTTTGTGCAAATGCAAAGCTTTGATTAAGGTAACAACCCGTGCGAGGGGCAACGCCTTTCTGTTACATGTAAATTATATATACGCTATAAAGGATGCAAGTGCTTCTGTAACAAGTTGCACTAGGGAATCTTTTTAGTAAACGTAGAACGTTGGTTAAGGTAGCAACCCCTTTGGGGGGCAACGCCTCTAAAGAGTACGTTTCTGAACGGTTTTTGTCCCTGTAGGTCAAGGCCCTTTGTTCTAAAATAGGGTGCATGCATTTTCATGCGATGATAAAGAATATGGTATAGAGGGTCACTAGTTTGTCAGTGCTAACTGTAAAGTGTTTTTACCCTCGTTAAATAAAGTTCTTCTTCTTATTATTCTCCTTCTCCTTCTTCAACCCTTGATAAATTATTACGTTAACAGCGACCATTCCTTGGTAGCTGAAATCACGAATCAAACAAGACTGAACTGATACATATTCCGTAGGTTATTATTCGATTTGGGTAACAAATTGTTTTGGGTGCAATACCCCCTTACAGAAAATTTAATGATTTTCCATGTTTTTTCTTCCAGAAAAATTTGAAGATATACCAGTATCTTGAACTGCTTGGTGAGGTTCCAAGCTACTTGTGTCTTCTGTTTATTGCCATGAGGTTTGGTGTTCTGCTCTTCCTAGAGGTCCGACACAAGTGGTTTAAATGCACGAGTGAGGTGAATAGATACATAGGCAGTCCCACATAATGCGAAACTGTTGATGGGATGAATAATCTAGGACCAATTGCCAGACGTACTTGTAACTAGCCGATGACATCAATGACATCAATGGGTATCCAATGGGAAATCGACGGCTACTCAATTGATTAGTCATTGATTATTGCCGATGATCAAAGAGTAATCGAGGAATAATCAATAGGCCACAGAATTTCAGTCATCCATTAGTCATTGATTGCGTCCATTAGTCATTGATTGTACTAGTGAATCATCGACACAATCTGATGATTACCCTGTGACCGTTGTCAATAATCGATGACTGAACAATTGTTACTCTTTGATTACCCAACGACTACTCATCGATGTCATTGATCATGGATGGGTATGTTTGGCAATTGGCATTGACTGGGTTCCCCTATGCCCTCCGTGGGAAAACAGCTCGCAGGACGTTGGATTTTGCAAAGATCACTGCAAAAAAGATCTTTATAAGAATGTACAATTTCCTAAAAGATTCGACGAGGATCTTAGAGATCAAGATATTTTTCCCATGTTTTTGTAGATCTTTTCTTATTCCCTTGGTTTTGTATTATCCTTAAGATTGTTGCAAGATTCGTACACGAACCCAAAAGTTCTTTGTACAATCTCGCAAGGCTCTCGGCGATCTTTGAGCATTGTAGGTGAAGACGCTAAGAGTTTGTTGATCGAAAGATCGATCATAAGTTTTTCAAGGATTCTTTAGGATCTTTCAAAACTTGTCACCCGTGATATGGACGTTAGAGCCGTTAAGCGAATAACCTTTTACCCAATACAGCGCTTCCAATAGACGTACCATTGCAAACCCACTATGGCCCTGGTGCAGACGTGTCATTTTCGAAGACGTTTCATTCTCATTATTAACAAACTTGTTCAAATCTATTTTAGAGACGTGGCCAAGCTCGGGCGGATGACGACGTGGCTTGTTTGATAGAAAAACAAGGGATAATCCATGTCGAACAGCTGCTAAATCCAGCATTAACCTCGTAAGTGTGCAATCCAGAACCTATTGGCACTTTATTGCATCCAGCCCCGTCGCCACTTCGCCGGAGAAATTTGAAAACGCATCTTTATTTCTACATTAGGCCTACCGTCATCTAACTGCACCGCTGTGAAATACGTTGACCACCGAATCGGAGCTGCACACACTGCATTTGGCAAACTTTATAAAAGTTTCTTCACGAAAAAAGACCTCAGCCGAACCACCAAACTCATGGTTTACCAAGCGGTTGTCTGGACACCGTACCAGAAGGACTTGAAGAAGCTCGAGCAATTCCACCAACGAAAGCTCCGCTCTATCCTCAACATGAAATGGGACGACTACACCACAAACGACTCCGTCCTGGAGCAAGCCAACGCTGTTAGTATTGAGTCCACAGGGGTGAAACATCGCCTCTGCTGGTCTGGTCACATCGCCAAGATGAGCGATGCTCGCTTGCCGTGACAACTTCTCTGCATCGGGCTGACCACCGGCTTGCGTCCGAGAGGACGCCCTCTCCTTCGCTACAAAGATCAGGTCAAAGCTACTTTCAAGAAAACTGAAATTGATCCGAGGAAATGGGAGACAACAGCGGCAAATCGATCCGGCTGGCGACGGTCCATTTCTTTCGGGACTGCCATGTCTGAAGCGGAATGGAGGTGCAAAGCCGGGGTGAAACGTGAAGAACAAAAACGCCGCCTTGCAGCCCCTCGTCCACCGCCCACCCTCCCGTGCCCTCACTGCCCTCGCAAATTCTATGCAAGGATTGGCTTGTTAAGCCACCTCCAAGGTCATCAAAGAAGAGGAGACCGTACTGTTAGAAGAAATTGATGCTTGGACGCGAGCCAACGCCGACGACGACGAGGCCTATCGTCCACCCTAATCCGTCACGAAAACGGAGCTTTTCGAAAACGTTCTTCAAACCGGAGAAATCTGAAAACGCGGGCTGTGCGTTTTCGTGTGAAGGGAAAACATTCTGAAAACGGAGCTTTTCGAAATCGATGATGTGTGATTTCCCTGCCCGAGTTTTCCTCAAACACAAATCCAAAATGACCGGTGACTATTGCGTTGTGTGGACGGAAAACAATTGATGCGATTTCAGAGTGAAAACAATGCTTTCAAAGTTCTCTGGCGTAGTGTGGACAAGGCCTAACCGAAACTTCTCACATAATGTATTAAGTGTAGTTATTTCTTGCTTACAGTGGTGTGGCAGAAGAGAAGTGGTATACAAGGCTGATTTATAGAATTTACAGACCAAGAGGAGGTTGGTTTTGTCATTCGAGTGTTCTGCCTTATAACTGTGTTATCCTTTGTACGTCCATCTCATTAAGATAAGTGAATATCATCTACAAAGATTTGAATAACTAATGGTAAAAGTAAGGTCCTGTTTTATTTCAGATTTTAAATTCTCGGCTCAGCTGATTTCCACTTTGGTTGTTGCAGCGATAATTGTGTTTCAGGTATGCCTAGACCTTCTCAGTAACTTGATAGAGGCGAGTTGTCTTGTCTCGGCAGCTGGTATAACTCTGGGGAGCAGGACAGCATTTTCCGATATGAGATATATGTCACGTGTCACGTAATGAGGATTAATTAATTTATTTACAGTACCCAAATTCGCAATTAGCCAATCAGAAGTCGTGGCTACTGTCCTGATATCCTGCGATATCAAGTCACTGACCTGATATGGCAACGATATCATGCTCAACTGGCCGAATTTGGGCACGGTGAATACCTAATCGTACAATGTACCGGCATATCAGGGTCGGTTGGTATCGCCTTGGCTATTTTGGCTCGCCTTCGTGTCCCAAAAACACCAACCAACGCTCGACCAATCTTGCCTAATATGCCGTCGAAGCGTACCAAAGAGATAGGTATAAGTAGTTAAATAAGCAACGCCAAAGCAGTAGAATAATCGACGATTTGAAAGTCTAGAAACGGTTACAAGTGAGAATGCGTAGTCAACTTCGACTCAGCTTTGACTCACTGTCCAGCAGGGACAACTTTGTTTCTTATATAAACAATCAAATAAAGCTGCCTTGGAAGGGAAGGTTGTGTCCACTTTCTCGGGACCATTCAAATGGGGACTAAGACGTACTGGCCTTATGAGAACCTTTCTTTAGAGCAACATTTTTCTATTAAAAGTAAGAAAGCTATTGCATAAGAAACTAAACCATATTTAAAAGAAAAAAAGTATGGTGGTTTACGTTTTTCTTATCATACGTTAGATATTGGAGTACAGCTCCAGCGTGTTCCAGCATTAGCTGGCATTTGCAAACCGTGGGGAACAGTTTAACCGATGTCACATAATTATCTTTTGTTCTTTTGTGTACAACAAAGCACAACAATCTTCGGTTGATCCTTGTTTCCAGTTCCTGAGAGGTTGTTTAGACCTTCTGAGCTCTGCTCTAAAAACAGTTTCTTGAATCACACTATGAAATATAATTTCTGGAAGTCTTGGAGACAAAACAAGATAAGATTGGTCGGTGAGAAAGCCAAATGTTGTTTATTGTTCTGCTTTACCCTGAATTTTTCCTGTCTTTTTTTTTTTCAATCAGTCTCTTATAGATGTTGTGGCAGTATTGGAATACTTAAAGCGAACATGCCTGATTTTATGTGACAATGACTCGTTCTGCGACACCATGGTACGTCTTGGATTCGGTAAGTCCGTCTTACCAAGCAACACTGAAACGTCACATGACAGGTAGAGAAGAGAGATGTATTGCATTGGTTGAATACATCCTCGTTATAGTAGGCGAGTTGCAATTGGTCAATTAAGACCTTCAGTAAGCATTGCGAGTGTGGGATTGAGTACAAGTACGACTTTTCAAACCTATTTCACCGTGTGCTTTCATTTGTTACGTTTCACTCCAATCTCGCACCGTTCAGTAAATTAAAAAGTTCTTTATACACAATTTGTTAGCAATATAGTGAACGTAACTGGACTGAAATTTGAAGAGTTATACTGGTATTGCTCTCGCACTCGTACTGAAATCTGAATTGAAGTTCCCTAATTTTACGGGCTGCACCATCTGTGTTCCGTCCGCTAGCTTAACGCGAATGTTTTTCTTGTATCCAGGCCGAGATACCGTGGATATATTATTAAACATATTGTCAACCTCCTATTTGCGGTCTGTACTGCAAGCTACAAACCCTGGTTTTCTCTTTCGATGATGGCCTGCTCAGTCAGCAGTCATTCATTCAGCCAGTCAGTTGGTCAATCTGTCACTTAGTCAGAGTGTCAGCTAGCCAGCAACCCAGTTTATAAGTCAGTCAGTCAGTCAGTCATTCAGTTGGTTGCTCAGTCGGTCGGTCGGTCAGTCAGTCAGTCGGGTAATCCATCGGTCACCGACTCAACACAACAGTGCTTTTGGGATCTAATAGTGTCTATTTAGTACTAAGTTTGGTTTGGTTTGATTATTACAGGTTCTCTGCAAGGAGGATATATTGTCGCTGCATTCTTCTCTATCCTAATTCTGCTGCATTTCATGAAATGCCATCGGTGAGCCGTGCTAAACTGACTTAGATTCTTCATCCCTTTCGTTAAGTTCTCTCTCTATTCTGTCGACTTGTTTCTTTCCTTTTTTTACAAGAGGTAGAAGATCTGTATGGGCCTTAGATGACATCTCAGATCTGGGATCTGAAAAATCTACTGACAGCTGAGAAAGTAGTCGAAATTATAACTGTTAGCTGAGAAAAGGATGAAAATTTAATACACCGATGATCTTGACAAATACTTTTTCAAACAAATGTGTATTGGTTTTATCAGTGACCAAAACTTTGATCTCAAAATTAGTTGGCATGATAACAGTAAATATAGTTTTTTTTAACCGAATTGTTAATGAATGGAATAGTTAACCTAATCACATTAGAGAAGCAAATTGTACTGGAACTTTTAAAAGGAATGTTTTAAGTTATCTTATGGATAATTAGAATATTTGTGTATTTGTATTTGTATTTGTATTTGTATTTGTATTTGTATTTGTATTTGTATTTGTATTTGTATTTGTATTTGTATTTGTATTTGTATTTGTATTTGTATTTGTATTTGTATTTGTATTTGTATTTGTATTTGTATTTGTATTTGTATTTGTATTTGTATTTGTATTTGTATTTGTATTTGTATTTGTATTTGTATTTGTATTTGTATTTGTATTTGTATTTGTATTTGTATTTGTATTTGTATTTGTATTTGTATTTGTATTTGTATTTGTATTTGTATTTGTATTTGTATTTGTATTTGTATTTGTATTTGTATTTGTATTTGTATTTGTATTTGTATTTGTATTTGTATTTGTATTTGTATTTGTATTTGTATTTGTATTTGTATTTGTATTTGTATTTGTATTTGTATTTGTATTTGTATTTGTATTTGTATTTGTATTTGTATTTGTATTTGTATTTGTATTTGTATTTGTATTTGTATTTGTATTTGTATTTGTATTTGTATTTGTATTTGTATTTGTATTTGTATTTGTATTTGTATTTGTATTTGTATTTGTATTTGTATTTGTATTTGTATTTGTATTTGTATTTGTATTTGTATTTGTATTTGTATTTGTATTTGTATTTGTATTTGTATTTGTATTTGTATTTGTATTTGTATTTGTATTTGTATTTGTATTTGTATTTATATTTGTATTTGTATATTTGTATATATTTTTAAATTTTAATAAGTGGGGACATCCCTAGTATGGTGCCTCTGCGCTTTTGGTTGTCTCCTTCTCCACTGCTTTTTGTTTTTGTCCGTTTTTTTTTTTTTTTTTCTTTAGTTAGCTATCTTAATTATTCATAATGCATTCGTATTGTATGGAGTAAATCGTAATAAATAACTAACTAACTAACTAAATAAATAAATAAAAGTAATATAGAACAAACGTATTCTTTTTTGTTTGTTTGTTTTTTCTTACTTTGGAGACAAATAACCTTACAATACTCAGTGAAAGTTATCGATTTTAATTCAAGCTTGTCGAATTGACAAAGCAAAGTGTTATAAGATTTCAAATTAAAAGGTTTTGTTTTCCCTATCACTGATGTACCTTAAGTGTAATGTTGTTTCGTCTGTTTCACTTAGGGACCATATTTTTCAGCTGTATCGTGGCCAGATGACATTTTCTCAAGATGTGTTTGTTTCTCCTGCACGACTAGTGGTAGGTTTACATTATATTCAACCCAGAAAATTGCATCAATTCTGCCTTAATTTATGGCACATAAAGAAAAAAATAAGACAAATTTTAGACCTAACTAGTCCTCATAATGCTACTGAATATCAGTTTTTCTAACAATAACACAAGTTCAAAATGGCGCGGTGATGCATTGAGAAATCAACCTTTTACACCCAAAATAATCTAAACATTTCGAAAACAGTGAGACCGGGTTTCCTCGAGAGGTGAATAACGTTATCCACCGGATAAATCACTATTCAGCGGATGGTGTTGTTTTTCGATGGATAGCGTTATTCAGCCTTCGAACAACCAGGGCCTGGAATGCAAAGAAGAAAACGGCTGCTGGCTCGTCGCTCTACTCTGAGATTTCCTGCAATCACAAGATCAAGCCTGAAATTGCCATTTCTGATCATCTCAGCAAATATGTTAGTACGCTGATCGTATGCAAAACGTGTTTTGACAACTGCGTGGTATGCGGCCATGTTTTTTCTGTGGGTAAACGTTAAACACCACCTGCGCATGTTAATCTGACGCCTCTATTCGCTCGCTTATTCCGCCCCCTTGAACAAGAAATAGAAATCCCATGCCGGCCGATGGCTTGCTACTGAAAAGATCTATGTATCGCCTCGAATCGTTTTTTTCTTTTTCTTTTTCTTTTTTTTTTTTTGTTTTTTTTTTGTTTTGTTTTTGCTTTTTTTTCTCGAAATCGTCATAAGTATGGAATTGTTCTCCCGAGTTTCAGACGTTTCTTTTTTGTGAAGCATGTAAATGTTCTAAACAACAAAAGTTTTTCTCAAGCTGCTGATCGTTATTATTATTTCTCAGGGAAGAAGTCTTCGATTCTCTGGATATCAGATAGCCTATGTCTTCACTGGTATGGTATATCTCGTGTTAAAAAAAAATTAAGTATGTATATGACATTATCAGCGGTTTTCACGGATTATGAGGCATACGTGAAGACATTTTTTACCTTAATCTTTCTAGTGCTACCGGTAACAACAAAGGGAATTTTAAAGTGGATTGTCAGCCAGAAGAGATATTTCTTTATTCCTAATCTTTCTAGAGCTGGCAACAGCGAAGAGCTATGCAAGTCGTGTAAGAAAACTATTCCGTTTGATTTGAAAGATGTGTTATTCTCTCAGAGTGCAGTTGTCTTCCCAGCGTTTCCTCTAACTTCATTTCAGTGACTGTTAAAGGAATGATTTTACAGCTCGGCGCATGAGCAAGCTCATTCGATTGCGTCGTTTATGAAACAATCCAAAGCGAGCTGATGACTTTTTCGGGGCCCTTTCCTTTAATACATTCTCGGTTAATTGCAAAAAAAAAAAAACAACAACTGAATTGCGATGGAGTAGATTTTTCTTATCAAAATCATTTGTATGTTCTAATCCCTATGCATCGATAAAATCTGTTCTTAACCAATCGGATGCGAACAGAAAATTCATGCGTTCCAGAGAGTCCAAAATAAATCCTTCGGGCCAAAGAATAAATTCCATGGTCAATATTGAGACGGATTCCGCTCAAAGCTCGAGCAATGGTTGCAAAAATTATTTACCAAAAATCTACCCATAGCACGGTAACTTTGGGAATGCTATTTAAAACAACTCACTTTAGTTCATTTCTCTAAGTGACCCCGCGATTAAATTCTCAAGCATTCACGAGAAAGTTAATGTCAAACCTAGTAAGAATGATTAAAGCGTGTGTTGTTATGTTTTTAACTGACCCGAAACGTCTGTTTTTATTGAAATATGGGTAACTTCAAGTTCAATTTTCGCTCACGGGGTCAGCTTGAGAGCTTAAGTCTCGATAAGTTTTTCTTAACTGTGTTCAAAATATTACCATGCCATGGGGTTTGTTTGGTAACTTAATTTGTGCCATTATTACTCGAATGTTCCACGGAAATCATCGTAATTCGACATTTTCTACCCGGTTTATGTACCCCAATGTACATAAACACAACCTGCAGCAGTCTCTACCACCAATCCGTTCTGGTCAAGACATAATTCAGCCATCTCAATTTGCTAGAAACATCGGTGTGATATTTGACAGTATCATGACTATGCCTCCGCATATCAAGTCTATTTGTAAATCAGCCTCTTATCATCTGCGCAACATCTCCCGGATAAGGAAATTCTTATCTACGAAAACCACCGAGATCTTGGTCCATGCTTTTGTGTCTTCTTGTGTTCTCGAGCTTTTGCTGTTTCCGCTCCTGAACTCTGGAACAGTCTACCTGTTTCTACCCCCTCATGTGACAATCTAAGTTCTTTTAAATCTAAACTCAAAACTCATCTTTTTAAGAAAACTTGTTATTCTTAGCGATTTTTACTTTTTATTACTTTCTTAAATGCATATTTTTAATTATTAAGATTAGTACAGCTCATTTTGGCGAATTGTACAGCGCCTAGAGCAGGCATGGATAGGCGCTATATAAATATTTATTTATTATTATTATTAATTCGTCGAAATCGTTCTTGATATCTTGCAATCAGTCATCAGTTCTACTTCCACAAAATTAATTGTCCTAAAGGACTCCTGCTGAACCGAGACAGCACATGACTGATCTGAGAAAAATAACCATACAAAGTACTTCGTATCTTTGTCTGTCTTTTCATCTGAATCTTCTTGATTTTTACTGTCTAGGGAATGTCGTTATGGGATTTTTTATGGCCGTAATTGCTCTGATTCTGGGATTTATATTCCGTTACGCGAAGGAGATTTTCTCTGCGGAAACCTTAACCGAATTGAAAGGGATCTTGATAGCGATGCTGTAAGTTTTACCTTGATATTATTTTGATATATTGTACTTAGGTTACAATTTAGAAACAGTTAGGAAAAAGATTAATACAACACTAACTCAACATCCCCATCTATCGATCGAAATCGATCAGTCAGTCAGTCAGTCAGTCAGACAGACAGACAGACAGTCAGTCAGTTCGTCAGTCAGCAAGTCAGCTAGCTAGCTAGTCAGTCAGTGAGTCAGTCAGTGAGTCAGACAGACAGACAGACAGAAAGACATACATACATACATACAGACAGACAGAAGTTTATTCATTCATTCAGTCAGTCAGCCTGTCAGTTATTTGAGAGTCAGTTGATCACTGGTCTTTTCAGAAAAAAAATGTCAAATAATATAATTAAATTGAAAAATCGGTAAAATAGACACCAGTGAAGACAAATTGTTTAACTATAAAGGCGATCTGAACCAGGACTTACAACAAAGGTTAATCCTGACCGTACAACGTTTTCATCCATAACTCCCATTATTGTTCTAGCTCCGTGAACGTGCAAAATGGTGCCCGCTGGGGATTACCCGCTGTTTTCCCGCAAAATAAATAAATAAATAAATAATGTTCTTTTTCCATATAATAAGTCCTTTATTGACCAAGCTTAATCGGTGAAGATTGCTGGATGTTGGCCTTTTTTGCTTGTTTATGGATCGCGACTCTATGTCGGTCCATAAACACGCAAAAAAGAGCTTGGCCAATATCCAGCCATCTCGACCTCACGCTTGATCCATAACCCATATATCTTACTTTACATCCAGAAAGACAGAAAGATATTGGTTTATTGTTTTTGAGTGTATTAAAATCCCAGTAATACCATTTCATTTTTCAGACCAACGGTCGGTATGGCAATTTCCCTTTGGGCATTCCAAAAGTTTCTTGAGCTCTTCGCCTTTCGTGACAGAGACTTTCCAAACATCGCTATTACTGTTGATAACAAGTATGGCCTGCTTTTCTGTTCTTTTCTTGCTTAACTAGAATGTCTGGAAAGCTGAAAAACGAATAACAAATAGCGAAGGGAAGAATTTGAATATTAAACGAGAGACATAGTACGTTGAAAAAGCTACATTCACAAGCATTTGTGTGACTGGAGCTATGCAAGTGTTTCTAAATGTTGCACATTGTTATTCGATTGCTTTAAGAATTGGCATTATTACTTAATTCAATTTTGAAAATAATATGGCAGGACCACAGCGAGGATGACCTGACATGGTGAAACATGAAAACGTTCTCTGGCTAAAGATATATAACAAACACAAACTTTCGAAAGTTCGTGTTTTCTACATACTTTTAACCAGAGAATGTTTTTATATTTCCTTTTTTTCCCCCTTTTTTTGTAATTATTATATCAGTTTTGCATGTGTAAGTTGAGTGAATGCATAAAGTGAATTATGATGTATCAAGTTGAACATAGCGCCAACCAAAATGTGATCTAGAGGGAGGTGAAGTTGTTTTCCAGACATGTCATTGGCAAGTGTATGGTGTAGGGCCAGATTAACTTACAAGGTTCAGAAAATTAGACTTAAAGCTACAGGGTACAATTGATTCCCTTTTTTATGTGGGTCACATGATTCTCTGTTTGAGCATGTTCTGTTCTTTTCTTGCGTGGAGGGTAGGGGGAGGCATGGAAGAAGCTTTCGTAGCAAATAGTATACAGAAAATAATTATAAATTATTTGGGGATTGTAGGGGTTTGTTTCAAAGACCTCAGTAAGAATTTGGTTCCCATCGCTACTTGGTAAATTTTTTTTTTTGTCTGTTCCATTGCTATCCCGTCTGAGTCAAGCTTGAATATATGGTTGCCTTAGGTTATAGGGAAACCATTTTCGATGGTTAGCTAACTGTTTACATTCATTTTACTCTTACTTATTACTGCTTCTTTTACTTTTCCTTGTTATAGACGGCTGTTCTCTATCATGGCTTACTTTTTCTTTTTCTACAACATTCTCCTTGGAGTGTTCTCGTGTTTGGTTCGCATCCTGAAAGGAATGTTGTTAGGCGTTGTGTTCTTGTCTCGTATCGACCGCACGTCCATGATGCAGGGATTCCAGACTTGGGACCAAGGTTTGAAAAGCAACTGTGTTATTCAGTGACACAGTTTTAAACTTTAATGATAGATTGGAGAAGACGTCCGTAGCCTGCCAGCGGATTCACGTTTTGGGCATGCGAGCGAGCTTCCGCACCAGACTCCTTTCCGCTTCGCTCGCCCACTCGCGCTTCTCGGCGTAAACTCAAAGGTGCGCCTGCTTGCAGGCTAACATGGCCATAGCTAAGTTCGTGAGAAGTGTCTCTCTTACGTTTGAGCCGCGTACGAATCCTTATAATGCAAACAGACACGAAGATAGCCCTTTTTTCCGAAAACCGATCTTTCTTGAAAAAGGCTAACTTAAGCTCGATTTATGAAGCTTTCACTTTTTAACCTGCGTCAAGCATGGTTCAGAGCCTAATTTGCACGAAATCTGAAATCAATCATAACTTTTCAGTGATTTACTAAAACAGTCTCCGACGTGGTAACAATTTGAAACATTACCGATGCCACTGTTGATTACTGCTACTGTAGTCTTTTAAGATGCAATGGGTATACTTTGTTAAAGACCTTACCGCACCATCAAACAAATAAAATAAAATAAAATATTAAATTCAACTGTTCTTTGAAGTAAGGGACGTTACAGCTTCAAAGATGCAGACGCTACATTGAAAATCTCCGGTATGTGTTTTCCTTATACCGTCTCTTTTCCGTCAGCCTTTGTAGCATATCTGGGTTTTATTCATTTGCTGGTGGCTCACAGTCATCCGGTGATGCTCATGTTTTGCCAGCTGCTCATCAGTAGAAACAAGGATAGGACTTTTCAGGAATCGCTAGAACAGGGTAAGTCAAAAACGCGCGCGCGATTCAGGATACAGGGGTGGTTAAAAATGGGAGCGGGGTGGGCGGGGGGGGGGGAAGGCAAGTTAGCTCTTTGCGGCTCAAACCTTTTATATATATATATACTTTAAATAAAAAGACTTACACTACTTACACTACTTATTACATACGCCACTTACGATACTAACACTTAGATTACTTATATTACTTACAATACAATACGCACACTCACGCTACTAACAATACTAATACTTAAACTGCTTATGATACGACATAATTAGATTACTTGCGCTATTTACAATTCTAGCACAGCAAAATCGTACCAGTTTACTCCTGTCAGTAATTTAAATTCGGAATTGCGAATTAAAGAAAATATACAAGGTATATATGCGCTTTGTTTCTTTTTCTTTCATTTCGCGGCTCAAACCTGCCTAACCATAAGTAAGAAGAGGATCAAGATTTTGAGAAATCCTTGAGAAGACTGTAAATATCGTAAAGTGCAGAGGTGCTACAAATAGGAGAGGGCGCCAAATGAGTCTCCTGTTACCCCGGGACTCAATCTTGGTGTATATAACAGTTGTCATGCAATAGACAGAAGCAGATCCTTATTACAAATAAACATTTCAATTGAACTAATTTTCATTCATTTCTTTTGTTTAGCTCATTTTCCTGAACTTCGCCTTCCGTGCATGTCTCATCAGGCGATCAACCGCTGGTTCCTTGCTGTGACTTTGCTGCGAAACCCGTCTCTCATCAAGTATCGTCGCCAGGGTGTTGTCAGACCTATTGTGAGAATACATGGCAGCATAAACGATGACTCCGCTGCGCTCATTTAGAGCGGTTTTCAATTGAGTGTCGGAACACTAATCCAAAGTAATCCCCTAGCCAATCACAAGGACGCAGACAGTCCGCTGAACCAATAAGAAATCAAAGCAAAATACCTAATAATTAGCGGGAAAACGTGTGCGAGTGAAGAATTTGGTTTTGCTTCTGATTGGGTGACAAAGACACTCGAGTGTTTTTTTTTTTTTCTGATTTTTTTTTTTTTTTTTTTTTTTTTTGACTTTTGTTGCAAATTACTTTCGACACTCAAGTGAAAAACTGCTGTAAGATAGAGGTTTCAGCGCCGGTTCAAACGTTTTGGAATACATATGTTAGCTTTTCTATTCTCTGTTAAGAAAATAATGATACATTGGCCACTGATCAATCGTACTGTTCGGTCGATATAGTCATTGGCCAAGTTCTCCACTTTGTTTATATTTAATTTCGCTCGCATCTTACCAAAGGGAAAAAAAAAAAGGATTTTGACCCAGTTTTTCAAAAGAGGGCTAACTTTGCGTTTGAGTTAATCCGGGGGTGAAATTTCTTATGATCAAGTTCCGTCGAATACGTGTTTTTTTGCGGCTCTTTCGCCTTCTCTGTTTCTTCTTCGTACTGTTTCAATTTTACTATATTTAACCCGAGGTTAGCGAGTAAGCCCATGTAGCGAGGTGAGTTAAATTTAACTCGCTCTTTAGCCAGAGGTTAGCCGTAACATATCTTCGAACAACAGCAAAATCAACAACAACAACAAACAAAGAAGCGAACGCAAGGTTTTCTTCTTGTAAAAAGGTTAACCTCAGGTTAGAACTTAACGTAACCCTCTTTGAACAACCGGGCCCTGGACCATTAAGCTAAATTTGGCAATATCAATTTTGTTTTATTTTGTTTTATTTTTTTTTTAACAATTTTTTCTGACATACGCCTGTGTATGTCTATTAATTATGTGACGCCACCTGCAAGGTTAACTTAAAACGTGCGTGAAACCTTGTGATTGTGTAAAAGGTTAGAGTGAAAATAAAATAAAAAAAATGATTATAGTTCGAGAAACAAATTACAAGGCGTGATTCAATTTTGAAGTGCACGCGGCGCAGAAATGTACGTAGTGATGAAGTGTTTTAGGACTGTAAAACAGTCAGTGTGTTATACTAAGAACAGTCAGTTCTCTGAGGAACGAGGTTTCCAAAAAGGTTATATATTGGAAGACAGAAAGATACTATGCTAAAACTGAAATCTTGGGTGGTTTTTGACACTATAAAATTGGATCTTATTTCGATTTGCAATAGCATTTAAACATGTGCATCAAATACTACAGTAAAAACTCGCATAAAGAACACGTGTTTTGGGGTTTCAGGCTGATTTTGTTCTTATACATCGGGTGTTTTCTGCAAAACCAGCCTGAAAATGTTTTTAAGGTGTTCTTAAATATTGCATGGACTACCAACAGATGAAATCAATGTGCAAGCACAACATTTTAATTAATTAATTAATGGATAACACATATATTGATCTACTCCGTACTGTACTTAGTATTGTACCCTAGTAGGTTATTCTAATCTAACTGGCAGCCAATTTTTTTTTTTTATGTAAGAACAATTTTCATCTTTCAGGCTGAATGTGTTCTTATGTATATGGTACCTTTCTGACCAAATTTCACCCTGAGTGTTCTTAATCCACTTCTTCTTTTATGCAGGTTTTTACTGTATTTACATTTTAAAACTTTGCAATAAAATTTCTTACATAAATACAAATCCAATATATATGCCACTTCCTGCCCTAAACACGCTAAATAGCTACTTTGCATGAAAGACTGTTTAATTTACGTTTTTATTTTTAAGAACATTAATCTGCACTATATATTAACAGTATACATAGAGAAAAAAAGGGCTGGAAAATATATGTTGAGAGTAAATACATTCTTGTTTTCGAATGAGAAGTAGCGGTTGTTGTTGTTTTTCTCTTGTTGTTGTTGTTGTTGTTGTTGTTTTTTCCTTTGGCGGGTAATCTAAGGAGTGAAATCTCCTAAAGAAAAAAATTAACTTATTTAACTTATGTCGATACTAATAGCGCTTTGTGAAAAGTGTGTATTAGTATATAAAACTCCCGTCTGCGTTGATATTTTCCGCCAATTAAAGTTGAAACTTAATTTAATAACTGAATTTGTAAATTAAGTTTGAAGTAAACTCGCCTCGCTCGCGCAAGTTAACCCAAACAGCCATTCACCTACAGATGGCAATATATAAAGGTACTGATTAAATTATGGAAATTATCAGATGCTTTTTCAAATGCAAACATTGTGGGGACCGCAAACGAAAATGCTGCTGGTATTCGTACAGTAACATCTGTAAAAGATCTGATCAGCCTCAAGTAGAAAAAAAAACAACTAAGCAAGGACGTGATAGATTTCAAAGACTAGTTAAAACTGAAAGCCAAGATCCAACCGTGCACAGCTGTTCAGTTTCTACCTTGTTGCTGGGTCAATCGTCAGCGCAGTGCAGCGAATTTTCAGTGGTATTTCAGTTTTGGGCGATTTCCACGGCGGTGTTTCGGTTTTCAAATAACCTTTCAGCGCTTTTCCGGTTTCTTGCAGGCCCCATTGCCTCCCTTAATATTGTGAGGTATGCGGCCCTGCGTAAGACAAATACCATGAAAATAGGATGAGACAAAGAAACTAAAGCGCCTGTCCCCTCTAGGCTAAAAGTATAAATTGCCATTCGGCGCAATAGATCCATTTTGCATTGTTACCAGTTGTTGTTTTTTTTGCTGCTGCAATATAACCCGGGAATATAAGGATCGACGGAAGCGAAAAACGTGTTCCCTGGATATTTTTGGACCTCCCAAAATAATACAGGTTTTTTTTTGTTTTTTTTTGTTTTTCCTGTCTTTGCTCATTTTTCATTTTTGCCTCTCTTTTTTCGTTTGGTTTTCGTCTCTCTGTTCTTTGTGGTGTATGTCTGGTGTGTTATTACTTCTCTCTTCAATATGTGACGTGTGTACTTTTGGATATCGTTTCGATATCCCAAAACTCCTAAAATATTGAACTGATTGCCTTTCCCATGAAGCCTTAATGCAGTTTCTCATTTCGTGCCTCAGACGGTCCAAGTCGCCCGCGGCCACGCGAGATTTTTCATCACACCAGCAATCGTCTTTCATTCAACTTCCGGTTTCCGAGAAATTAAGCCACTGCGCTCGGGCCTAAATTTCCGAGAAACTATGCGAGCGAGGAACTGAGGAAAAGACAGCTCTCGACAGCGCAGTAAATTTTGAAATGGCTGACAATTCAGCGAACACTGCAACCCAGTAAGTAGGTTTAATTTTTGTCTCAATGTAGTTTGTGTTGTTGAATTCAGGGGCCTGTTTCTCGAAAGCCCCGGAAAGTTTTCGGGCCCGAAAAGCCATTTTTAGTTGATCGGTACGGTATTTAAAGAGAGTTCTTGTACGGAATGGAACCTCTGTTTATACTCAAAATATGTGAAAAGAACAGCTCTGTAATCATAAGTTAAGGTTTGAGATTTTGCTCCGGCTCTCCGGGTGCAAACTTTTCGGGACCTTCGAGAAACGGGTCCCGCTGCGAGTGAATAATAGAAAATAAGTCATCCATTATATTGCCTTTCGTTTGTAAAATCAAATTTCCTGTCATCTCTAGTCAATTGATTCCATCCTTAAAACTACCAAACAAGCTTAAACCTTGATCGAGGAACGCTTTGGCGCAAAACTATCGACCATCTGTGCAATTTGTAGAGCTGAAAATTGTGAGCACATGGCGAAGCGCGAAGAAATACATGTATAATTGTCTTGAATATTTAATTTAGCTGACTATTTGTTGGGTCAAAATATTGTGGTTGCTAATTTCAAAATTTCATGTTGTCGGGGGGGAAATATCACCTTTCCATATGCCTGACTAGCCGTTCTGAATACTTGTATTTGGTGCATAACAGATTCGAATTTGGCTTCTTTGTCTGCGACGTAAGGATGTACAATGTAGACCTGTTGGTGTAATATAATGTGATTATTCACGCGAAATGTGCGTGACCAGTCTGAGAGTTAGTATATATGGGTTATTGACCAAGCGTGAGGTCAGTATGGTTCGATATTGGACAAGTTCTAATTTTTTTTTTTGCGTGTTTAAGGACCAAGATAGTCAAGGACCATAAACAAGCAAAAATAAATAAATGAGTAAATAATAATAAAAAATAACAAAGCCATATATCTAGTGATCATGATGGAACAAGCTTGCAGGTCAATAAAGGATTTATTTTGTGGTTTCGGTTGCAAAATAAATTCATGAAACTCGTCAACATTTTGTTTTCTTTGTTTATTTTTGTTAACACTGCCACTTTTCTCATTTTCCAACTCAATCATTTAATATACAAAGACGATAGGGAATCTTTAAGCTGTCACAAAAATATTTTTGCAATGTATTAAAATTATGAGAGAAAACTTTAGTGAACCTGCTTGAACTAGCTTCACGAAAATTTTCCTTGTGGGACACATAGCGCAATCCCTAGCCGACAAGATAGCACCATCTTGCCTGCTTGGGTAGCCAATCACAGTGTAGTATTTGATTCATCTTAACTGCTCATGTTTAATAATATTTTTTTTCCTTCCTTTTTTTTAGCCTCCAGTGTGACAAACGTTTTTGTCTTCTCCTTTGTTTTGGAATGAGTCAATAATTAAATTGATATTATTTTAATTTTCTATCTATGCAATTGATATTTTTTATTCATTATATCATCTAAAGGTGCCGTGGAATAAATGACCAGTTGTTTGATCTAGGATGCCTTGCTCCCGCTGTAAGTTTAAAAGAACAAAGAAAAACTTAGAGTACTGAAAGTTCCAAAAAATATTACTATCAGTAATTAAGGTGTCTGTTGAATTTTTCTTTCTTTTCATTAATTCCCTCTCTCTAGTATCCCATCCTTTCCTCTAATGCCTCATCCCTCCAGCCCCCTGAAATGTGTTCCCGGAAAGGCATAAACGACTGCACAATTACAAGTGAACCAGTCAATCTAATCTCACTTTTGAATATCACTGGTACAGACATTGATGAAGCAAATGAAGGCCAGTTGTACCTCTGATTGACACCTATTTAAACATTGACATGAGAACTAATATGGAGTATCTCCTGTTTTTCGTCATTTGATTTTTCATACATGAATGTCATTAATATGAAATAACCGCTGTTGCAATTTGTTACCTCAATATGGTAAATGGACATGATAAATGAACCAGTCTCTCAAATAAACATCATCTAAATAATTAATTTAATCTATCTTTAAATGCCACTCACACCCCCACCCCTCCCACAACAAAAGAAATTATAAAATCCTGGCTGTTGATCTGTCAATTAGGTCTTTTCCTGCAGTATAAATTGGATAATATGATATTGAACTGTTCAATACAAGGCATCCTAATGCTGTACATCATGTACGAAAGCACAAGTTAGAGCTTAAAAATGGCTGCAAGAAAAAGGAGGCACTGCACCCAGTTGTTTTCATTTTTTAGTTTTTAGTTTTATTTTGCGACTCAGTTGTTGGAATATTTAAAAATTATTGCTCATTATGTGTGAAATATTCTAGCTCGTTTATTGCAAAATGATACGTTCACTTTATCAAGTTCCGTACTTTGAACTCACTTGCACCCCGAAACAAGCGTTTCCACATCACGTGTTTCCACATCACGTGTTTCCACATAACGTGTTTCCACATAATGTGTGTCCACATAATGTGTTTCGGGGCGCAAGTAGATAAAAAGTGTCAAATGATCTCGTTGACGTCATTTCAGGTCTTAAATCGTGTGATTTCGTATCGGAACGGTAGTCCTCTTCTCATCTGACGAAGATGGCAAGAAAACGCTTTCTTCATTTGGCCGTACTTATCATCTTTATTCTCACTGCGTGTTGCCTCTCTGGAAACTACGCATCACAATCTACCGAGCAAAAAGGTGAGTTTGGATATTTTAAAATGTTTATATTATAGTTTAGTTTATTCACATCTGCGGTATTGCACTGTGTTACGGGGAAGTAACTACCCGACTGAACTAAATTGTTTACTACTGCTACAGAAAAGAGTACTAAGGATTATAACACAATCAGATTGGAGAGATCATAGTAGACCCCTGTTTACTAATTGGGTATACTGAATATAATTCAAATTACTAGATTACAAGTGGGTGAGCTGGTATACAAACATCAAAATAGCCCGCTTCCTGCTATTTATGACTCCTGTTTCATGAACATCAGAAAGGTCCGCCGATATTGCACACGTACAAGATCAAAACAAAATTTGATTATAGCTCGGTCAAAAACTAATTATGGCAAATTCAGTGTTAGATTTGCCGCAGCCGATAATTGGAATATAATACCTTTACTTGTAAAAATGCTTCCTCTCTCCAAAGCTTTAGAGATAAGAGGATCTTTTAGATCTTATAACCGCGCTTTTAAAATTTAACTGTTTTCTTAGCACTACGGTCGCGATGCAGTGCACATTCCAAAGCAGTTCTTGATGATTCATTGATTACTGTAGGATCAACACAACCTGAACTATTGCACCATCGCTCTAAGCCTTTGTGAAATCTATAATGAAGTAATGGCTTTAGTCTGGAAGTTCGCTCGAGACATGCCCATGAATGATACGAATAGGAAACGAGTATCACGCTACTAATAGCGCTATTAATAAACAGCTTTCTTCCTTAAAAATCAAAATTTAATTTGTTTGTGCTATGAGTAAAGAACAAACAAAGTAGTCGCGCGAGTCACACAGTCCGAGGTTTACGCTACTATTGATCCCAGACGTCCTTTGAAATTGCTTTTTTTCTAAAGACAGACGGACGGCAAGGCTGATACTACGTGAAAAACGTTTCAAAACACCAACATGACAAGAACCGATAAAGTAGGATCGCAACAGTGGACAGCTGTTTCGTCCTTCTTGGGACTCATCAGCACTGTGTAGCGAAGATGCCAACGCACATAAATTGCAAAATGACCCGTTCACTATATCAAGTTCCGTACTTTGAACTCGCTTGCGCCCCGAAACACGCGTTGCTAAAACACGTGTAAGGAAATCACTGAAATAATGCCTTGAAGTGTCCCTTGAAGTAGATGATAACAAAATCGGGTCTCAGTTTGAACCCGTCAGTTTATGCCAAGGTTAAGGTAGCATCCCACCCCAAATGTGACCATTGTGGGGGAAAAATATTTTACGATAGCAAGATAGATCTTACTCCTATCCTTGTTTTAAAAGACTCTTAACAACAAATAAATCCCGCACCGGAAGATGTGCCTGACAATTGTGAGGCGGTAATTGTGTGGCTCTATTTGTCATCTCTGATCTTATGGACCAGAGAGCAATTTGTATTGTTTCCTATCCAGTTTATTACCATTCTTACCCAGCTGCTCGCATCTCAGAAAGCATGACTCGCTTAGGATTTTCACTGGAGTCATTGGTACTTCCTTCCTTCTCCGCGCGCCTTGCGCGTTCGGCGTCGCGTCTTATTCTTCGCGCGTCGTATTTGTCACGCTTACCTTTGTCCCTTTTTTCGTTTGTTTAGGCATTGCTAACGTTTGTTTGGCCTATTCATAATACAATTTACCAGTCAGAGGAATGAAAACTCCGGAAACTGGGATGAAACACTTTCAATTCTACAGTAACAACTTACCTTCGGAGCGAGCGACCAAACAGCGATACCTGGTAGAACTGAAACGTAGCGTTAAATTCCCGCGCAGAACAGTATTTGACATCTTGTCTGGTCAGCATTTGAGCGCTATTGTTATAAAGTAAGTTGTGCCGTTTGCTTATAAACGGCAGGTAATTACTTCCGCGACCTGTCTTGCTCTATTTCTCGAAACTATATTTTAAAGAAATGGGGCGCACGTTTTAAGTTCGTGTGCATCGAGTTTTCAACCGTTTTAGCTCAAATTTGGCGAGAATTTTCCCATATAATGTGGCTCAAAAAGAGTGTTGGCGTTTTTGGTTTTTCTGATTCTTTCTAGAGTTATAAACAAATGAAGGAAGAGGAGGGATATTTCTTCGAATCTCGAATTAAGTTTAACCGGGCGTAGAAAACAAACCAGGCAAGCAATCGAAATTCGCCGACACTGTTTTTGAGACAAAGGTGTTAAGAACTCGGCGCAATGTTTGTCTCTTCGTCTAGATCACTTCCGACTGCACAGGAACTAAATACTGCAGGCCATGTTCTTTTGCAAAACGATCGCTATATTTTCAAGGCATTTATTTTTTTTTCTTTCAATAAATATGGTATGGTAATCTTCATTTATTAAGCTTTCAGAAACATATAGTTTGTCAGGGTTTTTATTTAACGTCTCCTCTTAAAGCGGTGCGAAGGCAAAGCGGTCATCTGGGGTGAGATGCTACCTTAAACCGTTTAAATTTCAGTAAAGATTTGACCTGAAACAGATATTCGTTTAGTATTCTGTCGCTTTTCTTCCGCCGATTCAACCTTATGAATGATTCTGCAATGGGCCTGCCTCCTGATAGTATAATCGATGCAGGTCTGCCTTCGTATTACTTTTTGACGAATCATTCTTTCCACTTATAAGATAGTTATAAATTTTTGAGACAACTTTAAACGTTTGACGAGAGATTGAGTTTCTCCTTTTATTTTAATTGTTCCTTTATCCTTTTTAGCATATGCGCATGCGCAAAGTTCCATTAAGGGTACTCTAATGCGTACCGTACCAGATGGAAGACACGTTGCTTACAAGATTATATGTTTTTGTTACCTAGAAACTCTTCGAATAGTTTCAAATAGCCTGAATGTAACGCATCTACTATAGCAACCATTCAAATTTTCGTATTTAACTGCCAGCTTTCCAATTTCAACAGTTCAGTCGTTAAAATTGCCTGATCAGTGTGGTCCTTGTACCATACGAAACAGTTCTGTAGCGATAAAACGATGATTACTCGTGAGATTTGAACTTCTCTGAGGTTATAGTTGATGCTCCTCAATCGATTGAGTTGAGCGCTCTACGAAATACGTTCTACCCAAAAAAAGAATTTATATATATGTGTCGCTCGAATCCCCAATCTAGACGGACTGAGCTGTAAGTAGGAAAGGAATCTGTCTTACATGGTCTAGGGGCTGACATTTCTCTCCTTCACTGCCTTGTCAGGGACAGATGAGCTATCGTGGACGAGTATTCGCAATTAAAGCAGCGAAGAACTGTCTGAAATCTGTCCATGGTACAACGTTCAGGCTTAAATGTCCGGAGGTACCACTGCTGGTTGTATTTTCTTCTCTTCCTCACATTTTTAAGTCATTGGTCTGCACATGCGTCTATGCCCTAGTGCTCAGATACTTACCACTATATATACTTACCACTTGTGAGACACCTCAGAGAAGACTCATTTTTTCATCTCTTGATAAACTACGTGTATTTCAAGTGATTCTCTTCTCGCCTTTGCTACAGGCCCATGTAAGCAGATTTCTTTCCATAATTCCACGCCTTAATCTTTTTGTCGAGAGTTCATCACTCTCGCTTTTTGATTGTTTATGTCTCAGTTCTCCCCGGAGAACGACGTGCTCATCGTAGAGTTCTTTAATTTAACCGACATTTTTCTTCCACTTGTAGAACAATGCTTAGAAAATGAAACGACGTTTGCGTGTAGAAGGAGAATTGAAGAATTTCCAGTCAAAGCGTTCTTCGTCAAACTATCACTCAATGTCGCGCGAGGCTTATGAATTTAGCTTGTTGTTCAGAATTTATTTTGAGTTACAATGTAGTTTTCGAAGAGCATTCCCGTACATTATACTACGGGGTAGTAGACCCTCCTCATCTCTTCCATCCCCCCTCCCCCCTCCGCCCTCCCCCCTCCCCGCCCCGGCACTTCCCACTTATTGACCAGCACACTATATTGCATTTCCTTAAATCGATAATAATCATAAGGATGAAACATTTCACCTTTTGTTTTCAAATATCCTACAGCTAGCATTCTGGTAAGCAAAAGGAACGCTCAAAGCTTTTTGGGGAAACCTCGGAGCCGACATCGACGCGGTATTTGCGAAGAAGATAGAGAATGCTGCGAGGAGGTCGGCGAGGGCATTCATTTGGAGGAGCAAGAGGAGTGCAGAGAAGAAACCGGAACACGCCCCACGAAGTATAACTGCCCTCCGCCTTGCTATTACGGCCGTTAGGTAAATTGACAACTCATATTACTGAATAGACGAGCAAACAAACAAAAGACCAAAAGACAAACGGACACAGCCTTTGTACATGGCGGGTACTGCGAGTGACTAGCTCTCAGGGGAAATTGCGATACTAACGTAGGGGACCCAGGGTAGGTGAGATCTTACATCCACGGCACCCCGGGGGGAAGTTTGTAAATGTTGTTGTTGCAGATGACGTGAACCCGATCTCGGCTAGGCGGACTACCCACCTTGAGATGTCTACTGTACCGCAAAATGCGACCCCGGCTTACAGGGTTTACCCTACTTGGCACTGAGACCCGGCAACCCGCCTAAACGGGTTACCCCACCTATCACGTCAACACGATCAAATTACAATTAGGGATTAAATGGAGAGGCGGATTATCTCTCCTAACTGGGGTCCCCACCTCCTGATGTAGACAAGCCCTCCAGTTTTGTAAATGTTTTCCCATATTTGAGATGTCTACAGTGACATAAAAAACTTATATCTTATCTTTTGCTTTTTTTCATTTGCAGATTGATGAAACATTTGATTTGCAAGGGAGAGGGGGAAAAGGTTGAGTCTGCTAATGATGCATTTTTTACATATCCTGTAACTGAATGAAATAGACAAAACTGATAAATAAATGTTTATCTAGCAAAGATCATTTATCACCTTACTAGATACTGTTTTGAAACCTTTTCTGAGAGTGAGAGACAGACAGACAGACAGACAGACAGAGTGATGTGGGCATTTGCCACAGTATATGTAGCAAATACGGAGGCTGGGTATTTTTTTTTTAGATAGATAGATAGATTCTTTATTAAAATACATCCAGCTCGTAGCGCTCAATTACGTATTTGCATTAAGGTTCTTATTAAATATACAAACTTACAAATTGAATAAAGCGGTTTTCAATTGAGTGTCGAAAGTAATCAAACAATTACTTTGGTTTTGGTTTTGGTTTTGGTTTTGGTTTTACTACGGTTTGAGATTGGCTGAGTAGTCTAATTGGTAAGTAATTGGTTTGGTTTTGGTTTTACGACACTTAATTGAAAACCGCTCTAATACCTAAGAGCTAATGATAATAATATCTATAACATTTAAAAACTATAAATATCTCGTTGAAATAAGGCCATCCCCTTTTTTTTCTCTGTTTAGCGTCGTCCGACCGGCCCAGATTTTCGCGTTTTCAAAAAAAAAAAAAGGTCCACAGAAGGCAATGAAGGCAATGAAGCCAATAGCACATTATTTCAAACAATTGTCACTTTAGTCTGAAACATAAGCAATTTTTTGCCTCACAGATTTGTAGTTTTTCCCTGTTCTTGTTTGATTTTAACAACGACGTCGACTTTTTCCTTCCTCCATTGCCGCGATGTTGACTTTGTAACCACACCTTGTTGTTTCCAAGCTCCACGGATATTATGCTGAGGTACCGGGCCTCCCAGCTCCAGACTCCTTTTCCAAGTTTATTTTTGTTTTGTTTTTTTTCCTTTTCCGACCGACCGACCCAAAATCAGAAAACGCATTCAACAATAAACGAAAACAAAAGGGGGGGATGGCCTAATAACGCCAAAAACACCTCCTTAAGCGGTATTTACTTGGGCGCATGAAGCTATTATAAAGCTGTTCTTAAATCTGTTTGTTTTACAGCACGGTGTGCGAAAGGTGCGCGCGAGCCCAAGATTGTACTTGTTCTTATATAAGGGTGGCAGTAATTTCCTAAGTTAGCTTAAGTTTATGGCCACTGTCATTAAAAATACTTTCAACGTGCGCTTGCAAATATCACTGTGATGCTCCGCTACAGTCGGTAGGTTCACGGTGCTAACGCGTGCTGATATTCCATGCCAGGGCAGATGATTCGCATTGCCCTTTTCTGAACACGTTCTAATTCTTGCATTAGGTAGGCAGGCAGAGCATAATGAAAAACAGGAGCAGCATAATCAATAACGGAGCGCACGCAAGTGATGTAAAACAGAAAAGATCTTTCTGAGAAACTCGGGCTATATTAAAAGAAAATAGAGCTTCTTAGCTGCCTTCGTTATCACGTCTGTGATATGCGCGTTCCAAGATAGGTAACCTGAAATAGTTACATCTAAGAGTTTTACATCAGTAACAACCTTTATGCACTCTCCTCCGATAACTACAGAAGGGAAATCACGACTAACTGAAGCAAACGAAATACGAAGTTCCTTACATTTGCGGGTATTTAGTTTGACTCTATTTCCGTTGGACCAGTCCGCTACCTCATCTGGTGTAGTTTGCTCGTTACAGATTTGTCCTTTCGTAACTACCTCTGACGCTCTTGTATCATCTACATATTTTCAAAGTAATGCATTAGTGATTGCTAGATAATTGATCATGTTTAAAAACAACCATGTGCCAAGTTTGGTCCCTTGAGGCACGTCTGAAGGAACTGTGCCCCATTCTGTTACGCAACCTTCAGAGAGTTCAGGGAGGCTACCAGTAGCCAACATTTGCTACCTGAACCCTTAGCAGATACTTAACAGTGCGTATTTGCCACCAAGTGTCATTATTTGCTACGGCAGCAAATACTCGGTGTGGGCATTTGCTACCAATAGTTGATATTTACAACCACAACAATTTATGGACAACCGCTTGAAAGTTAATTTCTTGCCGATGCAAACCCATGGAGGCCGAACGAAAGGAGGAGGAGTTGCCCCTTCTGTGTTACCAGATTTTCATGCTTTTCTAGGTTTTTTCGCCGCGTTAAAAGAAAGGATTGTAAACGGTCCTAAGTATGTTTTATACTTAGCTCTTATTAAACGAGCAGAAGGTCTGTATGGGAGAATCTTGACCGAGGTCGTGAGTACAGACCGAACGCAGTGAGATCTGTACACACGACCGAGGTCAAGATTCTCCCATACAGACCGACTTAGCTCGGTGAATAAGATGTTTATTGTGAAGGTGAATTAATCAACATGACACGAGCGTGGGACAAAGAAACATTCTGAGTCCCCGACAGGAATCGAACCCATGACCTCCCGAACACCGGGCGGGCGCTCTATCCACTGAGTTACGAGAACTCATGGAGAGCAAGGTCATTTAACTGAGTTCATATATGATAGGTGTCCTGCATACTGCTAGGATCAACACTATCGAATTCATCGTGAGTAGTGACAAGTTAATAAAGATGGTGAATTTTAAGCTCGGTAATGAAATGTGAAGGTGAATTAATCAACATGACACGAGCGTGGGACAAAGAAAAATTCTGAGTCCCCGAGCTTAAAATTCACCATCTTTATTAACTTGTCACTACTCACGATGAATTCGATAGTGTTGATCCTAGCAGTATGCAGGACACCTATCATATATGAACTCAGTTAAATGACCTTGCTCTCCATGAGTTCTCGTAACTCAGTGGATAGAGCGCCCGCCCGGTGTTCGGAGGTCATGGGTTCGATTCCTGTCGGGGACTCAGAATTTTTCTTTGTCCCACGCTCGTGTCATGTTGATTAATTCACCTTCACATTTCATTACTGAGCTTAAAATTCACCATCTTTATTAACTTGTCACTACTCAAGATGTTTATTATATGGCAAAGAAGAAAACTTTAATTCGTTTGACGTAACTGATTTCCTGACATTGGTGACTGACAATGGTGAACATTTTTGTATTTTAGTTTGCTACTTTTTCAACGCAAAATGAAATTGGTCTAGATGCCGGTCTAGATGGGAAAATCTAGACCGCGGTCAGTATCGATTTCAGCTAATCAAATTCGTGAATTCGGTAGTTCCCAGTCCTTGTGAGACACAGCCATATTAAAAGCAAATATAATTTAAAAGGCTGTTAAAAGTAAAATTTCCAAAAAGAACCAAGGTGAATTAAGTAAGCTTGACTTGACCGACGATGCGTGAGCTCAGGGTTAAGTGTTAGATTACCCTCCTAGCAGAGGTTTCTTTCTGGTAAGTCTCGTAGCATGTACGAAGTCGCTCGCGTCTCTCGTGTTTCGGGTAGTCGGCTTGTTTACTTTCCCGAGACAAGCCGACGACGCGAAATACAAGAGATCCGAACGACTTCGCACATGTTAAAAGACTTCCCAGAGAGAAACCTCTGTTAGCAGGGTAGAGCAAGATAAGGATTAAACTGACACTCTTACGAAACTAATGGTGGTTATATGAGCAAGAAACCTTATTCCGCCTAGCTTCTCTCTTCATATGTTGACAACTCCTGAGGAGCCTGTGTCACAAATGATGTTTATAACAGGCTAAGAGTTTTCCTAATAGGCCAAATTCGGACCACCGCTTGTGCACACCTCGCGTAAGCGGACCCCTCCCTTAAGTGGACACCAAATTGCGGTCCGGCGATTTCTCCCCTGAAAAATCTACATTTCAGTATAACCTCTCGTAGGCGGAAGCGGACACCTTTTTGTCACTGTACAATCCGATATGTCCGCCAACGAAAAGGGCCACTAAGGATTTGGTTAATTTCTCAGTAGCCAGTCAAAGAAAACAGCTCTGTTACTTGTAAAATTGGGGTAGATCTAAAGAGTGGACCACAACAACCTTCCACGGTCTACAAAAATCTCTCACCAAGTGGGGAGCAGGTCTTTTGATATGAGATCCGTCAATAGTTAGTATTCTGATTCTGAACCCGTTGAATAATATCACCATGATTTAGTCGACTAAACGAGTTTAAATTACGTTCCAAGTGGTTCACAGAGGAAAGTGTTTCCAAGCACTGCCTACCATGAAACCAGATATATGTAGAACAACTTTCTAATCCTCCAAAAGGTCGATTACCCGCGATACCACGTTGCGGGTTTACCAGATCACCAGTTTGCGCGCCTGGTTTCTTCAAATTGGGATTGCTTCGCATACATACATTTTGCATACATAGATTTTATTTTTTGTTTTCAAATTAAAATTGCAATTATAACATGCCCGCGGATAGCTGAGCTAATGTAGGCGGGCCATGTTTACACGAATTATTAATATACAACTAGGTACAACTAAATACAACTGAAGGCAACAAGAGAACTAAAGAGACTAAAATTGACAACAATGACTAGAGACAACTAATAAACTAACGGTATTACAAATACCGTTAGTTATAGTTATAGTTAGCACACCACCAATACTTCTTTGTACTTTCTTTGTTTTCCATATTTCAGATGTCATGGGGAGCATAATAGTTTGATGTTATCTTCTTTCGCTTTTTTCGTGTGCAGATTCATGACGGGCATTTAATTCTGGCGGGGAGAAAGTTAAGTCTGCTAATAATGTATTTCTCACACATTTTGTAACTGAATGAAATAGTTAAAACACTGGATGCATAACTTTATATTAACACGGTAAACTTACTATTTAATAGTTATAAAACCAAACTACATGAAAAAATATTTACAGAAATATACAATGGCTATAGGACTATAAATAAATGTGGCTTGAACTCTAAATAAATGTTGACCTAAAACACTGAGACAAAGTTAATTTATTACCATACTAGAGACTATTTTTGATACCTTTTCCGAGAGATCCCTCGACAATTCTTCGAGGGAACGAGGCACTTTTGCTGTGATTCTCGAAACCCGCGACCCGCGACCCGCGGGACATATTGCAAATCACTTTAATGTTCATTTTTACTGAAATTGGTCCACGTCTTGCTACAAACCTTCCTGTGTGAAATTTAAGGAAAGTACACAGTGGTATAAGTTTTTTCACGTGGCAACGGCCATAGCAACGACTGTTTACTATAAGAACGTGACCAAAAATATAGATTATTTTTAACTTATATAAACTTTTAAGACATGCACAACTCGATTGGTATAATTATTTATGAAAAGCTTTGCCTCAAATTGCCATCACAGACTTATTCATTTCCCTTATGACAAGGAATATTTCCCACAACTGCGGTAACTTTTTACAAAATAGAACAACCATTGCACCCCCTCCCCCGAGATCCAATCTGCACCCCCCCCCCCCCACTATTTGTGGCTCGTTAAATGCTTAATACCTCGTGTAAAAAACTTAAAGTGCATTTTTCTCAAAAGTTTACTTTTGTACCGACTGACTTCGCGCCAACATTTCTAATTTGCAAGGTTTTTAAGTAGAATTTCTGAAACTTGGGCTCATCAAAGACCAATAGTGTCGGGATGATATAAACCAGAAAAATCGTAACATTTTAAAGTCTGTCACGTGACATGAGATGATTTGTCCACTGGGTGTGGTAAAAAATAAGGTTATTTCCAAATAAAGCTGTAAAAAGCACTGAAAATAAGAGTTAACTGTCAAAACTTAGGTTCATATCACAGAACAAAACAGAAACTTACATGATATGCTTATTTGACAGTCAATTCTTATTTTGTAAAAGAGCAGGAAGTGTTGGCGTCAATACTATAAAACACTACTTCAAAAGGCTTTGGCTGGTTTCCATAGCAACCATTTTGAGTAAAACTCTAGAAATTTAATTTCTCTTCTTGAGTGCAATAGCACACAATTGATCTTTCTTCACCATATTTAAACAAACGTTTTGGTCCATATTGAGGGTACCATACTACCTTAAGCAAGCTGCTCCAGTCATCTATAAAAAATAAACAGAATTATTTAACCTTTCTCTTAAAAGAGGCCATGAAGAATACCCCGATGACTGGAAGCTGGCAAAAGTTTCCTCTGTGTTTAAAGCAGGTGAACTCAATGATCCAAATAACTACCGACCAATATCAGGCTTATCAACTATATCCAGAGTTTTTGAAAAGCTAGTCTATGAACAAACATATAACTATTCAATTAAAAATAATTTATTAGATTCTCGTCAATCTGGCTTTAGATCTCTCCACTCAACAGTAACCGCTCTTCTTAATCTTACCAATCAGTAGTGTTTTAATATTGACAGGGGACTGGCTAGTGAAATTTTATTCTTAGATCTCAAGAAAGCCTTTGACACAGTAGACCACCAGCTTCTACTAACGGAATTAGAGTATATTTGAATTCGAGGCCATGCCTTGGAATGGTTTAAATCCTATTTATTAAACAGATTTCAGATCGTGTACACAAACGGAGTACTCTCCGAGAGAGCCATTCTAAGGCGTGGTGTTTCCCAGGGCTCAATACTTGGGCAACTTTTGTGAATGATCCCGATGATGCTACCGTAAGAATGTACACAGATGATACTAATAAGACTTTCACTGCTTGCAGCATCCCTGATCAAGTTGCAACACGATATGAATTTACAGTTTCTCCAAAATTGGCTAATTGCAGATAGACTAACTTTGATTGTTGTAAAGACAAAATTGATAGAATTGCTAGATTTGCTTATTTTTATTTTTCGAGGAATTCTTTTTGTAGGCACCCTGAAACCACAGACAACAGGAGATTGAAACTCCAAAATTTGGGGGTTACATTATGCTTGTTCAAAATTCGCACATTTCATGAAACATCTTAATTCTTTCAGAATTACTGCATAATTCGTTCCCCTTTCCACACAACTAAAAAGTATCTGCTTGTCTTAAACTCAAGCAAAGTTATGACGTTTTATCCTGATCCTCTAAAAAACGTCTTTGCCATTTTTTTGCTTTCATATAGCCTCAAAACAACAGATTTTTTTTCAAAAGTGGGACCTCTACATGAATGATGACTATTATCAGCGTAATGCACTAAGCCTAAGCTACAAATATCTTAATTAAAAGTTGTGGACACTTATAATTTTGTAGCGCAAAACATGCGAGAAAGTAGCTGAAAATTCAACATTTCGTACAAAGGACGAATCTCGTCCGTTAACTGAAATGCAGTTTTCATTTTCTCAGGGAACTTTTTGATATTAACTGACTAGATTTTATGCGTTTTAATGTTTGGTGAACTCGATGAGACTTATTTTACACCAGAATATCGGGAAATCTTTCAAGACTCGCTTTGCTTTTGATTTCTCCGTTTTGTCACGCATCACGCATTATTGGTTAAAGCAGGCGTTGACTTTCTTTTCATTTTCTTAGTTTTTATAAATTTACTCTAATTTTAGTTGATTTATTGCCAAAGCTGGTAAGTATAAACAGTTGGGGTCAATGTTAACACCATTTCTTCGCTACTCACATTTGACTGTTCGTGAGACTCTTTTCGCAAATTACAGTTGTTAATAAATCAGGAGAGCCTGTAGAGAGATTTTTAACCAAACTGATATCTGAAATGGACCATTTTACCGATGTCATGCTTTTTCGATTCTTTAATTCAAACAAAAAATATGCCCAACCGCTCGATTTATCATGCCGAGTAATTCGCGTGAATATAAGAAGTTTCTCAAAATGATCCGTATCAAACTCATTAAAATATGGGATCCCAGACTTGCCAATTTTTACAAATATATGGGGCATACTAAATTAATACAGAATTTACTCTTATTCTCGAAGAAGCCAATTTTGATAGCGTGTTCACAAAGCGTTTTGGCACCTGAATAACCCGGACACGCAGTTTTGTGCAATTCGCTGGCGATTTCCCTGGAAGACGACTGCACAGCTGAATCCGCTACTTTGAATAATCTCCTGTCTCCCTACAAGGATTAGGATGAGGCAACACGCATTGCCATTTGCACAGTTTTTTAGCTATTGCTACGCAGACTCCAGGCAATAATCAGCTTGTATTAATTTATTGTCCCTGTTTATTCAAAACTATGTCCCCTAAGTCAGAGAGTCTGTAGGGTCCTGTAGGTCTCAGGGATTTTTCAACTTGTTACACGCGTCAGAGAAGGACTGTTAAAAAACTGATTGGACTTTTTCAGCTTCTGAATTCCGCAGGATTTTTTTTCGAGGGCGAGTCCCCGGAAGGAATTTTTTTTCTTTTGGTGAGGTGGCGACGGGCGGGCGGGGGGGAGGGGTGGGGGATTGGAAGGGGAATATTCTACTGCCGCAATCTTAATCTTGACACTCGCCACGATCTCGATGCCTGGAACAGGCTTCAAGTTCAAACAAATAGATACATTTTTTTAACTTTCACACGGTCGTTTTGATTTCCAGTCAAAATTATACACCCAGAAACATAACCAAGTATCAGACACACCCAAGTGCTATTGCCTAAAATGGGGCTGGATTGCTTTTTGGGTTTGGTATTTGTAGCTGCGAACGGCGACAAACCATGGACAAATTCACTTTAAACAGAACGTTTAATTCACGATAGGCCATGCGAACAACTCACAGTGATGCCACGATATTACAACGGTATAATTTTCAGAAAAACACTTACAATTTGAACTAAATCTGACCTAAAAACCGAGAAAAACTTGACGTAACTGAGGTTTTAACTCGGTGGCCTCGTGGTCACCGTTCGAAGAGGCTACCTCTATGCATGCGCGAACCTAAATGTGTCTTCACAGGGAACCTATCAGGAACAGTATTAATGGAGATAGCAATTTTAGTGATTCATTACCCTTAAAATAAAATTCAATCTTGGCATGTAGTGAATCGACCGTGAGTGACCGTCCAATAGCAAATATAGGGGCGAAGGGCTTATTCACTGAGTCGGGTCTGGGGGCATGCCCGCCAGAACATTGTGCAAAATTGAAGCATTTTTGGTGCGTTTTCCACGGTTTTCAGCCGATTAACGTAATGTATCGATTGGACTTGAACGATAATGCGTCGTTTACTTTGCCAAAAACTCCTAATATAGATTGAAACAGCCCATACTAAACGCATCAGTTGTGTTAACGCCTCCATGATTTTCTTTGATTACGACGTTTGTCCAACGTTGATCTTGGCGGCCATCTTAGGGTAAGTTGTTACAGTTCGCCATGGGTGAGCACATCTGTGTCCACAGTCGTCATTTATACATGTCAGTTGTTAAACTACTCCTACATTTCGAGGCTTTCAAAACACGGTATGGGCTTGCTTAAATGCAAACGAATCAAGCAGGATTTTTTAATGACTCTTAAGCCATGGTTATCCATGAGGGATTTTCTACAAGGGTGTTTGGCTACCAGTGTCCATGATGAGGTTGCTAGGCACAAAATGTATCATACTTGAAAGGGAAAAGTGTCCGTTTTCCTAATCGTAGAGAAAACCAGGTGAATGGAGATTACATCAAGGCCGAGAAATAAATTGGCTGCCAGGGTGTCATTCAGGAGTCGGGTACAGTTTGTAAGCCCGACATCGCAATTCACTCTGCAGGAATTGTTTTTACTTCACTTCTTCTTTCCACGCATTTTTTGTTTTCAGTCACCTTCTCTTGCATGAATTTTTTCTCATTGTTGTTTTTTCCCCACCTCCCCAACCCCCCCCCCCCCCATCACTTTTCTAATGGTCCGTCCCTTACGAAAAGTTAATCAAGAAAGGATATAAGTTAAGTTAATTTAACTTGATTGCACTCGCACGAACAGACAGGTTATGGAGCAATTCCATATAAATTTAGGTGCGATTTTGCAATTTTAACCCCATCATCTTTTCGCAATTCGTGCAGGTGAACTTTGCAATTTACAGTCACCTTGTAAGTTTTACATCTCTCGCTTTCAGCTGTACATACGTCCGGGAAAATTTCTCAGATGTAATTTTAATTTTTTTTTTTTTTTTTTTTTTCCCTCTCCCTTCGCCAAACGAGAAACATGGTTACTTGGAGAACAAGATCCATTCAAGAGATTATCAAAGTAAGAGAGTGAATCCTCCATAAAGGTCCTCTAACTAAGGTAATCCCTCTTAAGTTATTTTTAGACATGGTACCCAGTCATTCCGAGGATGCGCGATGCGTGGGCAGCCAAAGCAATTTCCTTGAAACTACCTGAGACGAAATGGCGGGAACGTCATTTTATATGTTTTGAGTTTGTTTCAGAGGAGAAATGTTTTCTGCACTCTCAGCCGTATTTTTGTTCGGCCGGGCTTTCGTTTGTTTTGTGCTCGTTAGACTGTTCATTATTTGGCTGTTTATTCGGTTATAGGAAGTTTGATTAAGGAAACTTTCACGGCAACGGCAACGAGTACAATGGCTGTGTAAGCGTGCGTTATAGTTCTTTGTTCATTTCTTTACCGTTGTTTACAAAAGGTCACAAAACAACAACGTGAAATAGCCACATTCTGCAGATTCGAGAGAACTTGAACTATACGACGGCCAATTTTTGAAATTTCTTTTTCGAATTTTGACGCTGTCTCACATATTCTGTTTGGGATATTTCAGACAGTATAGACAAACTGAATGGACTTAATTCTCGCGAGATTCGTAGGTTTGAATATCGCATTTTAATCGACGTTGCCGTTGGCGTTGTTGCCGTTGCTGCTTAAACTGCTTTTGCTACTTGGGCAGCAAGCGCCTGCCTACACTTTCGACCATCTGTTTGTTCGGCCGCCTAGCTTGTGTTTGGGCGTTTGTTTGCTTTGCACTCGTTTGTCTACTCATTTCTCTGCCGTTCATTCAGTTGTTATTGTTTGTGCAGGGAACATCTGTCTCTTATTTAAACTCCTATTAAAGTTTCAAAATGTATTAAAACATACCGAGAGCCGAAGCTCCCTTGCTTGAATTGTAATCAAAATATCAAAGAAGACATCCCCACGGCGTTGGAGGTTTTCCTTTGCTTTGAAACGAAACGAAGCGAAACATAAACAGATCCTCCACGAAAACATCCACGCAACGCGCAAATAATATCCGCGGAAGAACTGGGTACAATGTCTAAAAGTAACTTAACCCTTTGATGCCAAAGTGGCCATATACGGCCACTTAATGGTTGCGCTCTTTGTACCACTTGTGACGTCATCAATTTAAATGTCACCAGATATCCTTGATATGCAGATTGTAAAGCTAGGATAGATCTACCTGCACAACAGTTGTCTTTGGAAATCAACGGCATTCTAACGTAGCAAATTGAAAAAACCACGTTATCAGTTTTGGTGCAAAAATGGTGGTAAAATGGCTCGTTGTACCTATAATTGATCAAGGTCTCATTTCTAGGCTTTGCCCATAGTTAAAAACCAACTTTTTAGGACAGCCAGAAAGAACATGAAACGCAAAAGGTAGCGAGAGTAACAGGCAATAAACTGCAAGGCTGATACTACGTGAAAAACGTTTCGAGACACCAACATGACAAGAACCGATAAAGTAGGATCGCAACAGTGGACAGCTGTTTCGCCCTTCTTGGGGCTCGTCAGCACTGTGTAGCGAAGATATGTAACGCCAGCCCAACAGCCAACGCACAAAAATTGCAAAATGACCCGTGCACTATATCAAGTTCCGTACTTTGAACTCACTTGCGTCCCGAAACACGCGTTGCCACATCACATGTTTCGGGGCGCAAGAAGACAAAGTGTCAAGATTGGTGTCTCGAAAAGCAAAAGAATAAATGTGGCTGGACAAGGCCAGCCTAAACATTTAAACATTCAACCGCATGGCCAGTACCATGCTTAAAAAACGCAGCGTAACAGGGCCGGGAAAAAGGAAAGGAAAAAGGCCAAAAAAAGTTCGGAACAGGCAATCACACACACACACACAAAAAAAATTGGGCTTATGCGCATAGAGCAGCTTAAAATATTCTACATTTTTGTACTTAATCTTGGGGGAAATCAGGGGGAAATCTATCCGTTCGAGACCAAAATAATTTTTTCAGTAAAACTAAGGCCCATTTAGCGCCATGGCAGCCAAAAAACTGAGTTAAGGCTTAAAAACGGCATTTTTTTTTGGTGTACCTTTGGTCTTTACAGGGTAAAGAGGGATTACCTTAGTTAGAGGGCCTACATGGGGGATACACTCTCTTACCTTGATAATCTCTTGATCCATTATAAGAGAAGAGGAGAAAGAGCTAGAAATTAACTGTATCCAGTGGGGGATCCAGACCTTGAGCTAGGGAGGGGGGGGGGGGGGGGAGGCGGTTTTGTTTCGCTTGCCCTGCCTGCTATTCTTCCTTCTGTAATTTCTTCTTTTTTTACAGAAAATAGATCCGCCGCTGGTTTCTTTGAGAATCTAAATACGGCAATCAAGATTCTTGTCTACATAACTATACAATTGTCTATCAAATTGTGAGCCGAGGATGTACGCTGATGACACCCACCTTACATATGCAGGTGATAATGCAGGCAATATTCAGTTGCGCCTAAATCAAGATTTAGAAAATGTTCAGAATTGGCTGAGAGCAAACAAACTCACTCTAAATATGACTAAAACCGAATTCATGCTTATCGGGTGTAGGCAGAGGCTAAGTACTCTCACAGAGTCCCCGAGATTTGCAATTAATGATTTTCAAGTTAGCCAGGTCACTACCGCAAAATCAGTTGGGGTGACCATCGATGACAGACTCGATTGGAGTGGCCATATCGAGAAAGCAACTAAGAAAGTTGCTTCTGGTATTGCGGCCATAAAGCGAATAAGGCACCTTGTCCCTCAGGCGACCTTACATCTAATATACCAAGCTTTGATACGGCCACACTTTGACTATTGCAATATTGTTTGGGGAAACTGTGGGATAACTTTACCTAATAAGGTACAGAAGCTACAAAATAGAGCAGCCCGTGTTTTGACCTACTCAAACTATGACGTAGACGCTGGTCACCTGTTCAAACTTCTAGGGTGGAAAAATCTAGCTTGCCAGCAGCACTTTCAAAGAGCTACGATGATTTACAGGTCTCTGCACGGGTTGGCTCCAAACTATATCAGTTCTAAATTTGAAAGGCGACAAATCGCATCTGACCTAAGGGACTCTGAGAATAAACTCAATGTTCCATTACCGCGCACAGACTATTACAAAAATAGCTTTAGCTATAGTGGCGCCATTCTCTGAACAGTCTTCCTCGTAACTTAAGAGAAGCAGAGTCCCTTGGGCAATTCAAACGACTTCTCAAAGAAGAACTGTAAGGCACTGCATTCGTGGAAAGCAGCTTTTTATTTAAATATTTCTCATTATATTAGTATTAGGTATTTTTAAAGCTGATGAATTTTGTACCGTGGATAAATAAAGATTATCTTTCTATATATAACTAGTAATTATCTATCACGTCACCACAAAATTTTACCAAAAAGAAACATTCGTTTCAATTTTATATCAGTTTAAAAACGTCCTTGCACTAAAAAATACAATGTCTCCTTGCACTAAAATACCTTAAAGGCCTCTTTCCTCTCAGCCCTGGTAGCACATATGCGTTTTATTCATTTACTTGTGGCTCACAGTCATCCAGTGATACTCATATTCTGCCAGCTGCTCATTATTAGAAACAAGGATAGGAATTTTCAGGAATCCTTAGAACAGGGTAAGTCAAAAAGGCGACTCAGGATACAGGTGTGCTAAGAAATGGGAACCGGAGGGGGGCCATTAAGCTCTTTGCGGCTCAAACCTGCCTAACCGTAAGTAAGAAGAGGATCAAGATTTTGAGAAATCTCTTCTAGAAGACTGTAAATGTCGTAAGGTGCGGAGGTGCTTCGAGAAGGACTGGGCGCTAAATGAGTCTCCTGTTACCCCGGGACCCTATCTAGATCTATATAGCAGTTCTCATACATTAGACAGAAGTAGATCTTTATTACAAAATAAACATGTCAATTGAACCCCTAAAAGCGGCCCCAGGATCTTCTCGTCAAGGAATCACTGGGAATTTTGACAGTTCCTCACTGTTTATAATCTGAAAGCTCTTACACGACGTTGGGGTAATCATTAGATAACATTTCATTCATATGGTTCAGCTTTTTAATGTAACCGGTGAAACGTACAATTTACTCGTCCCCACCATTTCACGTGTTTGCAATTAATGGAATATCGCTCACCGGGATTCTAATTTTCAATGATTTCTATTGTTCAGCTCATCCTCTTGAACTTCGCCTTCCGCGCATGTCTCACTAGGCGTTTAACCGCTGGTTCCTCGCTGTGACTCTGCTTCGAAACCCGCCTCTCATCACGTATCGTCCCCAGGGTGGTGTTAGACCTGTTGCGAGAATATATGGCAGCATAAATGATGAATCCAACGCGCCCATTTAGAGAGGGGTTCAATTGTGTGTCTGAAAACCAAAACCAAAGTAATCGCTCTAGCCAATCACAAGGACGCAGACAATCTATAGAACCCGGCAATCAAAACTCAGAGCAAACACATGTAGCGGGAAAACGTGTGCGAGTAAAGGATTTGATTTTGCTTTTGATTGAATGAAAAAGAGGCTCGAGGTTTTCCTGTTGTTTTTTCCTCTTTTGCAACTATTAATGAAAAACTTGGTCGAAGTAAATGCGACTTGCTTTCCGGACACTCAAGTGAAAAACTGCTGTAAAAGAAAGGTTTCAGCGTCGGTTCAAACGTTGTGGAATACATTAGCTTTTCTATTCTCTGTTAAGAAAATAATGATATATTTGCCACCGATCAATCGTACTGTTCGGTCGAGATATAGTCATTGGCCAAGTTCTCCACTTCGTTTATATTTCATTTCGCTAGCATCTTACCAAAGAGAAAAAAAAAATTTGGCCCAGTTTTTCAAAAGAGGGTTAACTTTGCGTTTGAGCTAATCCGGGGGTGAAATTTCTTATGATCAAGTTCCGTCGATCGAATACGTGGTTTTTGCGGCCTGTTTCGCCTTCTCTGTAAATTGAAAACAACCTTTTCGTACTGTTTCAATTTTATTATATTTAACCCGAGGTTAGCGAATAAGCCCATGTAGCGAGGTGAGTTAAATTTAACTCGCTGTTTAACCCGAGGTTAGCCGTAACATCTTCGAACAACAGCACAGCAAAATCAACAACAACAACAAACAAACAAATAAACGCACGGTTTTCTTCTTGTAAAAAACGTAAAAAACGTTGTAAAAAACGCCACTTGCAAAGGTTAACTTAAAACGTGTGTGAAACCTTGTGATTTTGTAAAAGGGTGGAGTAAAAATAAAATAAAATAAATGATTATAGTTCGAGAAACAAATTACAAGGCGTGATTCAATTTTGAAGTGCACGCGACGCAGAAATGTACGTATTGATGAAGTGTTTTAGGACTGTAAAACAGTCAGTGTGCTATACTAAGAAAAGTCAGTTCTCTAAGAAGACGAGGTTTCCGAAAAGGTTACACATTGGACGACGGAAAGATACTAGGCTAAAACTGAAATCTTGGGTGGTTTTTGACTATATAAAATTGGATCTTATTTCCATCTGCAACAGCATTTAAACATGTGCATCAAATACTACAGTAAAACCCCACATAAAAGAACACGTGTTTTGTGGTTTCAGGCTGGTTTTGTTCTTATACATAGGGTGTTTTCTGCAAAATCAGCCTGAAAATGTTGTTAAGGTGTTCTTAATTACTGCATAGACTACCAACAGATGAAATCAAGGTGCAAGCACAACATTTTAATTAATTAATTAATTAATTAATGGATAACTCATTTATTGATCTACTTAGTACTGTACTTAGAATTGTACCCTAGAAGGTTATTCTAATCTAACTGGCAGCCAATTTTTTTTATTTTTTATGTGAGAACAATTTTCATCTTTCAGGCTGAATGTGTTCTTATGTATATGGCACCTTTTTGACCAAATTTCACCCTGAGTGTTCTTAATCCACTTCTTCTTTTATGCAGGTTTTTACTGTATTTACATTTTGAAAATTTGCAGTAAAATTTCTTACATAAATACAAATCTAATATATATGCCCCTTCCTGCCCTAAACACGCTAAATAGCTACTTTGCATGAAAGACTGTTTAATTTACGTTTTTATCATTAAGAACATTTATCTGCACTATATATTAACAGTATACATAGAGAAAAAAAAGGCTGGAAAATATGTGTTGAGAGTAAATCAGGAGCCATAATCGGGGACGGAGACCGTAAGTCTCGGGATTCGCGCGCACCTATGATATGGGACAATTTTTCTATTTTTAGAACAAATTGCGCCATCCTGACGTCATATATCCCCGCGTATTCACGCACATGTCAGGGGCTCTCGCGTGGATGTTGTCACGTTGCGTGATCAAATGGTGAGAGTTAGAGATTCTCTTGCGTATTTTTCACAGCGATGGCAGGGAATAAGGCAGGGAATACGAACCAGGGCGCTTATATGTGGTTTAATGCTCTGAGCTAACGGAAAAGGTGGGTTTTTCAGGGTCGAAAACAAGACTTCAATCTCGCGCTAGGAATGAATAATAAGATCTGCTCGCGCTAGTTGTAAGCTCACGCGTATGCTTAAGAATATAGCAAGAAAACTCTCTACTCTGGTATCGAGTTAATTTGTGAGTTTCTCAGACAATGTTTAATCATAACCAAAACCTGTTTTGATGGTTTCTTATTGTCTCTGCTTGTTTGGTGAGTTTGCAAAGGTTTTTGAAAGGAAAGTCTGACGCGTACAATTAGCTCATTTGCATAGTGCAGCTCGTGCACTTTCAAGTCCGAGTCGGTGTTTTCAACTGTCAACAAATCTTGACAAAGATTTCTTTCGTTATCTTTTGTGTTGAGATGCTGCAACAAATTTCACGAATGCAAAAAAGGCTACTAACATCATGTGTGTTTCTTCAATATAAGCATAGTGAAGTTTTACACTGCGAAAATGAAAATAGACAAGGAGTTTTTATAACTCGATCAACAAAATTAGTTGATTAAAGAAAGCGTCGTCGTAACTTTGCTGATTGTTTCTGCTTTATTCACATATTTTCAGCTTAGCTTTTAATATGTTCTCAAACATTTATCAATCTTAAACATATTTAAAAACTATAGAGCTATTGTTTGAGTTCGAAAGCACGAAAGCACGAAAGTGCGGCGGAAGTACAATTTGTCATGTTTACTGACTGTACAAAACACGCATCGGCGGGCGCTCTCATTCATCGACAACAGAGAATTTACTGGATTTTTACACGAATAAAACTGAGCAGTATCTACGGACGTAAAGTTATTAAGCCTCGATGAAACATCAAGCGTTGCTTACAATTCAAGCGAAACTCAAACTAGCAATTATTTTGTTTTACTTTTCGGTCGCGATAAACTGACAAATTCCTCGCAAGCGTGTGACAATTAAGAGGAGCTAGGAAACTGTGAAGTCCTGAAGCTCTGCTATATCTAAATATATCCAGCTACATTTTGCTGTGTAATGGAAAAGCTGTTAATCTTCAACATATGTGAAATTTAAAGTGGAGTAATGTACAGCTCATGTAAGAGAAGCATCAGTCGGAACACAACTTGGTCAGCGATATATATAAGCTTACAGCGGAACATACCTAAATTCGACACTGTCTTACTTCACTCAAACTGGAGCAGCTTACTACGAAAATACTTAAGCAAAACTCCAAAAGACGTAAACGCGTTGAGTTGTGGGGCAAAAACATGAAACATTTCGGGAATTTCGGACGCCTTTTCCCCCGCGCGACATCCGCAAAAATCCTCGCAGCATGCACGCGCGTGTGCCGCAGGTGATGGCGCAATTTGTTCTAAAAATAGAATTATTGTCCCATATCATGGGGACAACCCCAATACTTGAAATGGCGCGCGCTTACGGTCTCCGTCCCCGATTATGGCTCCTGCTCTAAATACATTCTTGTCTTCGAATGAAAAGTAGCGGTTGTTGTTGTTTTTCTTTTGTTGTTGCTTGTTTGTTTGTTTGTTTGTTTTTTTCCTTTGGGGGGTAATTTAAGGAATGAAATCTCCTAAAGAAAAAAAATTAATTAAGGTCATTCCCCAGTATTGCATTGCGCATCCCTACTGCGCATAATTTAACGCGTGATTGGCGAGCGCGCATTAAAAAATGGCGGCTTTTTTTCCGGCTAGACTTCGCCAAAGAGGTAAATCCTCATTTTCTCGCAAACGAGTATGATGACCTATCATTTTTTCTGTTGTTTTGAATTAAGTAATAAATTTCTCTTTGTAAAATAAATATGGACCAATTCTCAGTGTAGAAAAAACAATCGTCGGAAACGTGAATTTAGCAAGCAATCGTCACTACAATCATGGTGCTATGATAAGGATTTATTGAGGATAAACAAGGTGCTGTTGCTCCTAAACGAATATGGGGATCCCTCATTTGTATTTCAAAATTTAAGTTCCTATAATATAAACAATCAATACACAAAGGTTCACAAAAATCTCAGTGGAGGTTCTATTTCAGTGGAATGACCTTAACTTATGTCGATACTAATAGCGCTTTGTGAAAAGTGTGTATCAGTATATAAAACTCCCGTCTGCGTTGATATTTTTCCGCCAATTAAAGTCGAAACTTAATTTAATAACTGAATTTCTAAAGTAAGTTTGAACTATGCAGGTCACTCGCGCAAGTTAACCCAAACAGCCATTCACCTACAGATTCACCTACAAATTATCAGATGCTTTTTCAAATGCAAACATGGTGGGGACCGCAAACGAAAATGCTGCTGGTATTCGTACAGTAACATCTGTGAAAGATCCCAAAATAATACAGGTATTTTTTTTTCTTGTCTTTGCTAATTTTGTCATTTCATTTTTCATTTTTGCCTCTTTTTTGCGCTTTGGTTTTCGTCGCTCTGTTCTTTGTGGTGTATGTCTGGTGTGTTATGACTTCTCTCTTCAATATGTCACGTGTAAACTTTTTGATATCGTTTCGATATCCCAAGACTCCTGAACTATTGAACTGAGTTTCTAATAGTTCGTTCCGCAGACGGTCCAGGTCGCTCGCGGCCGCGCGAGATTTTTCATCACTGCAGTAGTCGTTTTTCATTCAGCTTCCGGTTTCCGGGAAATTAAGCCACCGCGCCCGGGCCTAAATTTCCGAGAAACCATGCGACCTATTAGAGTTGGAACGTGGCCTACCATATCGGGACCCCCATATCAGACCCCAACATACAATACGAGACCCCGACCTACCATATCAGACCCCAACGCACCATATCAGACCCCGATCATATCAGTCGGGTTTGACTGTTTTATGTGTCGGGTTTAACTTTATGTTAACTGTTGTGCTAAGTAATACAGTAATTCTTTAGTAGTGTACTGAAATTATTATGAAATATGGCTATTACGAATAACAAACTGCAAGTTCACTGGAAGAGAAAGTCGCCATTGTTGCAACTTCCTTTCTAGCCTATAGACTTCACAGCATCGCGTTTCTTATTACCGTATTCTGGTACTATTTTTTAGGAAATATATAAATTATAAACACTTTTAAAATATATTTTTGAAGCAAGCATCCGTCCCAATGTACTTTGTTTCAAGTCACGCAGCCAGCGTCTTGAAATTTTTGTTGACCTCAAAATGCCTTTGTTTATTAGCAGACTTCGCTGACAGATTGGTATCATGTCGATTGCTTCATGTAGTCACGCAATCCTCACACTCGCATATTACTCGTTCAATGTACCGAAGCTTTTCTATGCAATAAGGTAGACCGACGAGAAGTGTATAACACGTTGATAAAGATCAAGCATATTAAAGGTGATTTTATAGCATTTCTTTATTGGGATATTTGTATAATTTCACGCCCGAAATTTTTATAGTCGTATTCATCGACAGCACTGGAAGGCCTCTTTCACTATTTTCAAATACCGGTTTAAGCAATGTCGTATGGGTGAAAATAAGTCGTCTACTTGCAACCAGAGGGTATGGACTCCCATTGAATGACAAATTTATTCCACGTAAATACATGTCGTTGACTGAAATTTTAAAATGAAGTTTCACGTTTGGCCTCTCCTAAATCAAATAAATAAACCCCTTCAGGCGGCTGGTATGTCGGCTCATAAATGTGCGCGGCTGAGAGATTGCTCGAAAAATGAATCTTTGGCGAAGGTTCGAGGGTTTCTGATCATTGTTAGCTATTGTTGTAGTCGCGCACGAAAAGCGTGGGGTCTGAGATTGCGGGTGTCATGTTCGGGACCTGATATTGTAGTCTCGCGCGAAAAGCGTGGGGTCTGACATTGTCGGGGACTGACATTGTAAGCTCGCACGAAAAGCGTTGGGTCTGAGATTGTAGGTGTCATGTTCGGGGTCTGATATTGAAGTCTCGCGCGAAAAGCGTGGGGTCTGACACTGTCGGGGCCTGATATTGTAAGCTCGCACGAAAAGCGTGGGGTCTGAGATTGTAGGTGTCATGTTCGGGGCCTGATATTGAAGTCTTGCGCGAAAAACGTAACAACCGACATTGTCGGTGTCACAGTGATTTGGGTATCCCCGTGTTTCGGGTACCCCCGTACCCAAATCCCTAGTGTTTTGGGTATCCCCACTGGGGATACCCAAAACACTGAAAGCGTTAAATGCCACAGACTGGGGCAAGTGAAATCATCCATAATTCCGCTCAAAAACCATTTATATTCTTACAAAGCTTTCTCTCAGTAAATAAAAGCTTTCTTAACCTTGATATAAACACATAACGTCGCTGAAAATAGTCGCAATTTGTAACAGACTGTCTGATCCTAGTCCTCATTAGTATAACGACATACAAAACCGTATTCACGCGCCAAAGCTCCTTGTATGAACTTAGTGCCTATCGATAACCCTTGAAATGCACGTCATTTTAAACAAGAAAGGCACAGTCTAAACCTCGGATAGTTCGGCCATTGAATAAAATCAATATGCGAGCGGGCACACTGAGATACGGCCGTCACGCAACATGCGGGTCTCAAGCTGTGACTGACCTCTGTGTATGTTGCCTGTCTGAAATAAACCTTGTCTCAGACTTGTTTATTTATCGCTCTTTCCTTGATTATCTCTCCTATTACTTGCCTTTGCAATGTGCCTGCTTCTTATTGTTTCTTTAATTTAGGGTAGCCAAATCTAAAAGGCAAAACAAACTTAAAAGACGAAATTAATTCTAATGAGGAAAGGACTAGATCAAAATGCTGAAATGTAAGGGATACCCAAATCCCTAGTGATATGGGTATCCCTTTCTAGGGTGTTTGTTTGTTATCGTTTCTTTACTTCAGGCAGCCAAATTGACCAAAGATTAACAAGGCAAAGCAAATTTTCAAAGACGAAAGGCGTTGAAGGGGAGAAAGGACAAGAAATGCGAAAAATTAAGGGATACCCAAATCCCTAGTGATATGGGTACCCCCTTCCAATATGTATATTTGTTACCGTTTCTTTAATTCACGGTAGCCAAATCGACCGAAGATAAAAAAGCAAAGCAAGCTTGCAAATACGAAAGTCGTTCCAATGAGGAAACGACTAGAAATGCTAAAACGTAAGGGATACCCAAATCCCTAGTGATATGGGTATCCCCTTCCAATATGTTTATTTGCTATTGTTTCTTTACTTTAGGGTAGCCAAATCAACCGAAGATAAAAAAAGCAAAGCAAACTTGCGAAGACGAAAGTCATTCCCATGTGGAAAGGACTAGAAATACTAAAACGTAAGGGATACCCAAATCCCTAGTGATATGGGTATCCCCTCCCAACATGTTTATTTGAACAAATAAACACACTGGGAGGGGATAACCATATCCCTAGGGATTTGGGTACCCCCTTACATTTCAGCATTTCTAGTCCTTTCTAGTCCTTTTCGTCTTTGCAAGTTTGCTTTGTTTTTTTATCTTCGGTCGATTTGCCTGCCCTGAATTAAAGAAACAATAACAAATAAACACTCTGGGAGGGGATACCCATATCACTAGGGATTTGGGTATCCCTTAATTTTTCGCATTTCTTTTTTCTTTTTGCCCCTTCTACGCCTTTTGTCTTTGAAAGTTTGCTTTGCCTTTTTAATCTTCGGTTCATTTGGCTACCCTGAATTAAAGAAACGAGGACAAACAAACACTCTAGAAGGGGATACCCATATCACTAGGGATTTGGGTATCCCTTACAATTTAGCATTTCTAGTCCTTTTCTCTCTTGATTGACTTTCGACTTTGCAAGTTTGCTTTGCCTTTCTATCTCCGGTCGATTTGGCTACCCTGAATTAAAGAAATGATTGCAAGCCAACACTTCAGAAGGGGATACCCAAATCACTAGGGATTTGGGTATCCTACTTTTACTTGTTTCCCCTGTCCAGAGATTTAAGCCTTGTCCACTTTATTTATACTTATTTTGGATTTCTTCCCAAAGCAAAGGAAAAAAAACCCGTTGAATGGCATAGAGAACTGTTCGCCGGCAAAATCTAATGGGAAGTATGGTCAAGGAAAGAGCGATAAATAAACAAGTCTAAGACAAAATTTATTTCAGACAGGCAGCATACACAGAGGACAGTCACAGCTTGAGACTAGTGTGCATATTGCGTGACGGCCGTATCTCAGTGTGTTCGTTCGCATATTGATTAAATTTAATTGCCGAACTATACGAGGTTTATAATGTGCCTTTCGTGTTTAAAATAACGGCATTGCAAGGGTTATCGATAGGCACCAAGCGCATGTTCATACAAGGCACTTTGGCGCGTGAATTCGGTTTTGTATGTCGTTATACTGCGGACTCGGATCAGACAGTCTGTTCTAAATTGCGACTATTTTCAGCGACGTATTGTCTTTATATCAAGTAAAATAACGCTTTAATTTATTGAGACAAAGCTTAGTAAGAAGATAGTTGGGTTTTGAACAGACTTGTTGATGATTTCACTTGCCCCAGTTTTAACCTTTCAGTGTTTTGGGTACCCAAAACACTAGGGATTTGGGTACGGGGGTACCCAAAACACAGGGATACCCAAATCACTGTGGCCTGATATTGTAGTCTCACACGAAAAGCGTGGGGTCTGAGGTGGGGGGTCTGAGGTGGGGGGTCTGAGGTGGGGGGCTTGGGGCCTGAGATGGGGGGTCTGAGATTGAGGATCTGAGGTGGGGGGCCTGAGATGGTGGCTTGAGGTGGGGGCCTGAGATGGGGGGTCTGAAATGCGGGGCCTGACATGGGGAGAACGTTCCAAACCCCGATCCATGCAAGCGAGGAATTGAGGAAAAGACAGCTCTCGACAGCGCAGTAAATTTTGAAATGGCTAACAATTCAGCGAACACTACAACCCAGTAAGTAGGTTTAACTTTTGTCTCAATGTAGTTTGTGTTGTTGAATTCAGGGGCCTGTTTCTCGAAAGCCCCGGAAAGTTTTCGGGCCCGAAAAACCCTTTTTAGTTGATCGGTACGGTATTTGAAGACAGAATTCTTGTACGGAATGGAACCTCTGTTTATACTCAAAATATGTGAAAAGAACAGCTCTGTAATCATAAGTTAAGGTTTGAGATTTTGCTCCGGCTCTCCGGGTGCGAAAACTTTTCGGGACCTTCGAGAAACGGGCCCCGCTGCGAGCGAACTGATAGAAAATATGTCATCCATTATATTGCATTTCGTGTGTAAATTCAAATTTCATGTCATCTATAGTCAATTGATTCCATCCTTAAAACTACCAAACAAGCTTAAACCTTGATCGAGGAACGCTTTAGCGCAAAATTATCGACCATCTTTGCGCAATTTGCAGAGCTGAAAATTGTGAGCACATGGCGGAGCGCCAAGAAATACATGACTGTATAATTGTCTTGAATATTTAATTTAGCTGACTATTTGTTGGGTCAAAATATTTTGGTTGTTAATTTCAAAATTTCATGTCGTCGAGGGGAAAACATCACCTTTCCATATGCCTTACTAGCTGTTCTGAATACTCGTATTTGGTGCATAACAGATTCGAATTTGGTTTCTTTGTCTGCGACGTAAGGATGTACAATGTAGACCTGTCGGTGTAATGTGATGTGATTATTCACGCGAAATGTGCGTGACCAGTCTGAGAGTTAGTATATATGGGTTATTGACCTAGCGTGAGGTCAGTATGGTTCGATATTGGACAAGCTCTAATTTTTTTTTTGCATGTTTATGGACCAAGATAGTCAAGGCCAATAAACGAGCAAAAATTTTAAAAAATAATAATAATAATAATAGAAAAATAACAATGCCATATGTCCAGCGATCACGATGGAACAAGCCTGCAGGTCAATAAAGGATTTATTTTGTGGTTTCGGTTGCAAAATAAATTCATGAAACTCAGCAACATTTTTTTTTCTTTGCTTTATTTTTGTTAACACTGCCACTTTTCTCATTTTCCAACTCGATCATTTAATATACAAAGACGATAGGGAATCTTTAAGCTGTCACAAAAATATTTTTCGCAATGTAGTAAAATTATGAGAGAAAACTTAAGTGAACTTGCTTGAACTAGCCTCAGGAAAATTTCCCTTGTGGGACACACAGCGCAATCTCTAGCCGACAATCACAGTGTAGTACTTGATTCATCTTAACTGCTCGTGGTTAATTTTTTTTTCTTTCTTTGTTTTTTTCAAAAAGTTCTTTTTTTTTTAAGTTAGAATAACTATTATCCTCCAGTGTGACAAACATTTTTGTCTTCTCCGACTCCTTTGTTTTGGAATGAGTCAATAATTAAATTGATATTATTTTAATTTTCTATCTATGCAATTGATATTTTTTATTCATTATATCATCTAAAGGTGCCGTGGAATAAATGACCAGTTGTTTGATCTAGGATGCCTTGCTCCCGCTGTAAGTTTAAAAGAACAAAGGAAAACGTAGTGTACAGAGAGTTCCAAAAAATATTACTGTCAGTAATTAAGGTGTCTGTTGAATTTTTCTTTCTTTTCATTAAATCCCTCTCTCTACTATCCCATCCTTTCCTCTAAAGCCCCATCCCTCCAGCCCCCTGAAATGTGTTCCAGGAAAGGCATGAACGACTGCACAATTACAAGTGAACCAGTCAGTCTAATCTCACTTTTGAATATCATTGGTTCAGATATTGATGAAGCAAATGAAGGCCAGTCGTATCTCTGATTGACACCTATTTAAACATTGACATGAGAACTAATATGGAGTGCCCCCTGTTTTTCGTCATTTGATTTTTCATACATGAATGTCATTAATATGAAATAACCGCTGTTGCAATTTATTACCTCAATATGGTAAATGGACATGATAAATGAACCAGTCTCTCAAATAAACATCATTTAAATAATAAATTTGATCTATCTTTAAATGGCATTCACTCCCCCCCCCCCCTACCCCTCCAACAAAAAGAGAAATTATATTTAAATCCTGGCTGTCGATCTGTCAATCAGGTCTTTTCTTGCAGTATAAATTGGATAATATAATACAAGGCATCCTAATGCTGTACATCATGTTCGAAAGCACAAGTTAGTGCTTAAAATGGCTGCAAGAAAAAGGAGGCACTGCTTCCAGTTGTTTTCATTTTCTATTTTTTATTGTTATTTTTTCTGAGCTTTAAGTCTCATAGTTGTCCTATCCAAAGAAATTTTGCGACTCAGTGGTTGGAATATTTAAAAATTATTGCTTTTTACGTGTGGAATATTCTAAGTACATGTTAAATGCTATGTTGCACTGAGTAACATCCAAATAACTGAAGCAATAATATGAATGTGATGTTTATAGTTAAGTTTACTTTTATTTTGGTTTGTAGCTTCTCATCATTTTGATACTGGCATCTCTAAGGCGCCAAGTGAATTTCAAACATGAACACTGCAATGGATACCCTGGTTTATTAATGTAGGTGTTTGTAGGACTGTTACATATTAGCTAACAACTTCATCATAATCATGCAATGATAAAATAATTGATAGCCCGATTGATCATGGGCAGTTTTTCTTAGGGTAGAGATGGTGGTGGTTGGTGGTTGTTTGCAGGTTGAGGGCTCTTAGAAATCCTTTTGTTTTTCAAGCCACGATCAGGTGCAGGGTAATTTTATGGCATCACAGAAAGGAATGGGAATCCTTAGAGGAACTCCTGTATTTAAAATATGACAGGGGTGCTCGGACGTACCTTTTAGGGGTTTAAAAAGCAGGTTTGGTACCTTTTAGAGTGTTTAGCCTCAAAAGTTCCACAGTGGGACAGGAATACAGTGAAACCTCTGTTACGTGGACACCCTCAGGACCTTCCCAAGCGTCCGCTTAATAGAGGGTGTCTCCTTAATAAAGGTTTATAACAATTGCGCAATGTTTGTTAACAATTAACATTCAATGGTTCCTCTGTACAGTAATAAAAATCCATGTTGTTAACGAAGCTATCCAGAGTTCAAGTTCATCAGCTTTCATTACCAACTTTAATTTGTTTGTAGTAATGCCCTTTCCATACAGCAATGATGACACAGGCCTGTACATTTAATCAACTATTTCAAGGATGTAATCCAATGCCTCATTGTTAATTCAGTCTGGTGTCCGCTTAATAGAGGTTTTTAACAATAGAAATTAACCAAATACAATTTATGTTTTAGTGTCCCCGTCCGTTTAACAGAGGTGTCCGCCGAATAGGGATTCGTTATAAGGGAAATATAACACATTAATTTTGGGACCAGGCTAAGTGTCCATAATAGAGGGTGTCCGCTTAATTGGGGTCCATTTAATGGAGGTTTTACTGTATGTAAGAATTAGGACATAGGGGAGAAAAAAATTTCAATCCACGCCCACAAAACAGGATCTTGGTACCTCTTAGGGGTTCTTTTCAAAATTTCTGACGAGCACCCTCGTCCTGTTTATAATTTTTTCTTTTTTTTTTTAATGGTCCCCTCCCCCCAGATGGGAATCTGCCTGTTGCCAACTTCTTCTGAGAACTCTACGGGTTACAGGGGCATGTTGGTGAATGATCAGCCATTTCTTTCTTGAAAAAAAGGATTGAGAAGTTGATCAAAGTTAGATCTGGGTGTTACACAGTAATTAATGTTATAAATCCACCACAGTTTCTTCTCCTATTTTTATGCATTAATCTGGTAATTGATATGCTTCCCAAATGTATGTGCTCTGGCACACACATGGCCACAGCCAGAAGAAATGCTTCTTTTATATTGAGTAATTGTTGTTATGCATATAGCCTCGTCTTACTGGAACTTGAAGTAAATAAATAAATTCCAAACTTTTTGTTGAGTTTTTATTGTTATTTAGTTCACCTATTTCTACCTACAGCCTTGACACCTTCATGTTTTAAATTTAAGCCAAAAATCAACGATGAAGGTTAATATATTTTGCAAGAGCCCTTATGTTATTTAGAACATTCATGTACACACACTGAGTGAGTAAACTTAACCCAGCTAATTCATAGGTTGATAATACAGACTTAATTAAACATTGGACCACATCTGAAAATGTCAAAGTGTATTTATATATATATAAACAAAATGACTGACAGTTATAGTGATGTTTTTTCTATTTATTTTAATTAGTAATATTCTGTGTTGAGTGTTTGTAGCTTCTTCTTTTCAGACCAATCAACTTCTTAGGTGGTTTTAGTAACAGATATACCATTGCTGCTACATTCGGTGCCACAGCCAGTACATGCCTTACACTGTTTCTACCAGGGAATGGTTTCTTTTCCTTACCTGGTCCTGCTTGGGTGAAGGGTGAGTGATGCAGTATATGATGTATCTATATATTTTACAGTGAATTATAGAAAACTATCAGTATATAAGCCCAGTGTTCATCAGATATTTTTTTATCATTAAATTTTTGAAGCTTGGCACTGGCTAATACCAGCTAATGGCTAATACACGTGTGACAAAAGCCAATTTTACATCAAAATTACACATAAATGAACAGAGATAGACATGAATAAGAAATTCTCAAGTTAGTGAAATTGTAACATCATTTCTATCTTTAAAAGGAAACTAATTTTCACAAAAGAAAGCGACTGCCGATGCTGAACTTATTATTATTAGCATTATTATTATTAGTGTTGTTATCGTTATTATCATTATTACTACTATTATCTTCATTAACTAATTAGAACTGTGAAACATGCGTTTTTTTTTTTTGGGGGGGGGGGGGGTTTAACAACTATCTATGTGTCTATTTTTACATGTATATGTTAGTACCGGTATTTTATATTTTATAATTTATGCATTAGTGTCCCCAATTAGCTATTTTTAGCTAAATATCTCCAACATGTTAATAAAGTCTATGTATGTATGTATGTATGTATGTGCCACCAGACAGCTTTCAAGACTGATGTGAAAACAAACTAGGCTAGTCACCAGTGCTTTTCGGTGCACAAAGTGACTCCATGTAGACTGGTAACAAGTAATGGTGGCCATTTCCACACAACAGCACGTTCTTTGCACTTGTTAGCTTCCAAAATGCTTTTTGAAAAAAGAAAATTCATTTCATATATAATGCGATTCAACTACAAGTATTCAAGCTGCTATTTTTTCATATGAAAGATCTACTTAGTAGGTAAGAAAGGATTGTCGAACAGCTAGATCGATACTTGAATCTGTATTGAATCAAAGGACATATGGAAACTAAATTAACCGACCAACCCCCTCCCATCCAGAATTTGCTGGGTCTCTGACCCCCCACCCCTCTGGAATTTCCAATTCTCTCCATGGTGGGGATATGGTTATTTTCTGGAACCACACAATTCCTAAAAAAGGAGTAAAAATGTTTTTTGTTGTTGTTGTTTTTTTTTAACTAAATACATGCATTTAAATTACTTACACGCTATATTGGAGGATAAACAAAATTATTTTAACAGCTAATTTAAAAGTTTAATGTATCATTTTAGTTTTTCAGGGTATCGTAGCTGTCCTTGTATACGGAATACTGTTCTACCCATTTTTTGCCTGCCTGACAACTGAATACAAGCTGTTGGGATCACTTCTTGGCTTTGTCTATGTAACAATAAGGTTGGCACAGTATTGAATCTGGAGATTGGATTTTTATTAGTCATGTAAATTATTACAAGAATGGTCCTGTAACCTTTTTCTTAGTAGGCCAACTGTGAATTAATCCAGATACCAGTGTGCATGGGCTTGATTAATCACAAAGAAGATTCCTATTTCAGCTCCCACTTCCTCATCTGCCTGCTGACTGTACCATGCCACCCCCGATATGCTACAAAAAAAATTGGATTAATTTTGCCCGACATTCAAATTAACGCATTTGCCTTTACTTATTTATTAAATGTACTTAACGAATGCAGCTCTCATGTGAATAAATTATTTTGTTTGCTTTGTAGATTCTGTTTTAAACTTGTCATTGATTTTCAATGTGGAGATACTCTTGTGGTAAGAAAGTGAAGTCCTTGACTATCAGAGAATTAGGCAAAGAGGTTGTGTTGAGCACTTCCAATGTTTGAGTTACTGTAAACTAGGTGCTGTATACCATTGAATGCTGTTACTTTGATGTAAAGGAAGGTCTTTTTAATGTAATGTTACTCTGAATCTGAGTCCACTTTTTACAAGTCCCTTGTCGATTTTTTGATACTATCCAACATTATAAGTGCATGATTATACGTGTATCGTCTGTATGAAGGGTTATCTAGCAACATAATATGGGTAGAAGTACAGGGTAAGATAAAGTCTGCATACAAGCCAAGTGTATCATCAGGCCAGAGCTTATCCCAGTTTCAGTGGCATGAAGCGACACGGAGTATTTCTAGTCCGGCCTGGATGGGATGCTAGTCCATTGCAGGGTTACCCCCCCAGCATTAAATTCGACAGCACCCACTTATACACCTGGGTGGAGAGAGACACGTGCACTGTGAGAGTAAAATGTCTTGCCCAAGAACACAACACAATTTCCCTGGCCAGGGCTCGAACCCGGACCGCTCGCTGTGGAGTCAAGCACACTAACCATGAGGCCACTGCGCCTCCCACAGAAGTATAGTGCAGTCAGTCAAATTAGTCAAACCACCCACCCATCCAGCTATCAATCCATCCATCAGTCCAGCCATGGGAGAGCCATCGGAGAGCCTGGGAACAAGGTTGCTATCCATTCACCCATCTATTTGTCAACCAAGCCACCCACCAACCAAGCCACCCATCCATCCATTCCTTCCTTCCTTCCTTCCTTCTTTCCTCCTTTCCTCCCTCCCTCCCTTCCTTCCTTCTTTCCTCCTTTCCTCCCTCCCTCCCTTCCTTCCTTTCTTCCTTCTTTTCTCCCTCCCTCCCTCCCTTCCTCCCTCCCTTCCTCCCTTCCTTCCTTCCTTTCTTCCTTCTTTCCTCCCTTCCTCCCTCCCTTCTTTCCTTCCTTCCTTCCTTTCTTTCTTTCTTTCTTCCTTCCTTCCCTCCTTCCTTCCTCCATCTCTCCGTCCCTCCCTCCCTTCCTTCCTTCTTTCCTTCCTTCCTTCCTTCCTCCCTTCTTTCCTCCCTCCATCCCTCTATCCCTGCCTCCCTCCCTTCTTTCTTTCCTCCCTTCCTCCCTCCCTCCCTCCCTTCCTCCCTCCCATCCTTCCTTTCTTCATTTCTATTTTTCTTACTTGCCTGCTTGTGTGCTTGCTTGCTTATTCATTAATTTACTATTGACAGGGAGAGGACAGAAAGGTTTACTATCTGTCACGACTTGGGAAGGTTCCAACCTACTTGTGCCTTTTGTTTATCCTGGTGAGGTTTGCTGTCCTGCTCTACTTTGAAGTTCGAAAGAAATGGTTCCCTTTTGCAAGTGGGAGGAGAGTAAGTTGCAAGGTTTTTCAAAGCAAGATTTTTTTGCAGAGTGCAAAATCTGATAAAAACTAATAATATGCTGTACATGATAATTTTATATCCTGTTTTTATCCAGTTACAATTTAAGCAATATTCACTGTAAGCGATCATAGATTTGTAAACTTATGATGTTTATTATTTATTTTAGAGTGGTGGTGGAACCTCTGATATTCGTTTGGCTAGAGAGCCAGAGATAGCCCACATCAAGGAGCTGTTAAATCCAGGATCAATCCCGTAAGAACAGTATAAAGACCACAAATAAACTGCTTTAACAGAGAAAATAATACACAGACACAGATGCATGATAATTTTTCTGATTGTTAGACACTTAGAGCGGTTTTCAATTGAGTGTCTTTAAAACCAAAGCTAAAGTAATCACTCTAGCCAATCACAAAGGACACGGACAATCCAATGAACCAATCAAAACGGGAAGTAATTACATGTAGCAAGTGTAAAACGCAGGAAAACGAGTGCGAGTGAGTCACGTGGTTTTACTTCTGGTTGAATACGAGTTATTTTTTAAGCCAATCGTGTGACGTAGTGATGCAAACCAATTACTATTCAGATTGTGGGATACGTGAAGTTTACTCCAACCACGAGGGGCAGAGTACTTGAATTAATGGGAATACCTAGAATGCTCACTCTCTCTCTGTATACGTCGCAGCGTTTTTCAAGTGCAAAACAATGCAATGAGCTAATGAAGAGAATGTTTCAAACCCTAAATTATTAATGACAATGAATCTAACATGGGTACTGATTGCTGCTCAAAGAAGCGAGGGAAAAGCGGGTGTACAATGCGATCGCGTGTGACTCGACGAGGCGTACCCTCGTCTCAAAACCTGGAAATCATTGCCTGCGTCGCTAAAATTTGAGTTTTATATCACGCAATTCTAAGTGACAGCAGCAAACTTGAATTGTGTTTATCATTTTGTCTCAAGCACTGCCCCGGAGAAATTTGTTTTCACTCTGAAAACGCATCAAATGATTTCCGTCCACACAACGCCCAGCAAATTTGAAAACATAACAATCAGCGGTCATTGTGGTTTGTGTTTGAGGAAGACTTACCAGGGAAGTTGCATGGTAATCATGACGTCATCGTTTTTGTAAAAATCTTGTTACTGTAATGTGTACGTGGAAGTTAGTTGTGACAATGACAATTTAATCTGAGCAAACTTCATCAAGGAGTATTATTTTACCATTTTGCCAGGGATTTTTGGGAGATGAAATGGTATCCAAAGCTGCTGTACCCAATATACAAACCAAGAAAAGGTTGGTAACGTTAATTTTGTGCAGAGAACATGAGACGCATGACTTTTACATGTATTATTAAAAACTAAATCATTGGATTATGCAGTTCAAGAGTTTTCATTGGCTTAGCCATCATGGTTATGACCTAATTGACTATGGGCTATAGTAACAAATAAAACATAATTTCGTTCAAAAAGTGCATTTTTTTAAAATTTATAAGTCTTAATAGAGAGATTAAGCATGACGTTACGTCAAACGGCAAACGGCAAAAATGGAACTTTTGCCATCTGTCTTCAGCTGTCTATACAGTAGAGTGAAAATATTTGTATTCGCAGAGAATAGTAGAAGACATTTTTCTACGTTTGTGTGATTTATTTGAGGTAGGATTACAAGAGAAGAATGAAAAATCAGAGTTATCTTTGCCGTTTGTCGTCTGCCGTAAACGTCAAGCTTAAACTCTCTATAATCCCGATGTTTCGCCCAGAACTTCAATCTGCTTCAAGGGGAAGTGATAAGAACATTACAAAGAGCACATTGTATATTAAGAAGAATACAAATTTGAGCCGAATCATGCTTTGTACTTGAAAACTTGCTGCACGTGAATGCTGTTGTCGCGATCGAGAAGATTGTTTGCAAGCATTGGTCTCCCATGCTGCTGAAAGGCGTCAATTACACCATTTTAGACTTGTGCGTAAGATCTTGAATGATTCCTAGGAGCTGCATTGACTGAAGAGCAACAGGACAGTGCTCAACCAAAGCTGACGTTTGCAGTGCTCTGTTCATGTTCCGCTGCTTTCTGATGCACTTTCAGTCGAGAAACAAATATGCGTTTCGTTTCACTAATGGGTTGCACAAGCCATTTTTGCTTGGCACTAGTGTTTCAGCTTTCACTATGTTTCAGTTTTCAATTTCAGGAAATTATTATTTTACCACACTGTAAATTAAGTAATTATCAAACACGAAAGACCGTGTTTGGCAATATAAGTTATCTACAAATATCAAATCTATGACGCAAGGAAGCCAGGGGAAGCTAATAAATAAGGCCCATATGAGACAACACACGACACCTCAAAGGCTATGTAATGCGGGAAACGTTGTCCTCCAACTTGTTTCCCAAAACTTATGCATTCAGTTGAATAGCGTTGTTGTGCCATTGGTGTTGTTAAGTTGTGGCAACATTATGCCCGAAGTTGACCGAACTTTGTCTACAACATGTGCTACTAGAAAAGTTCGAAAAAGAGTTGTTACCTTTGGCGTTGACCTTAACGCTTGAAACACAGGCACTCCAGACTTTCTGCACGTACATTTATAGCTTTATAAATTCAGCGGTGTTTTGGTTAACCAGAGTATTTTGATTTGTTGGTGTTAGACTTCTTATTCTCGACCCAGCTCATCTCAACCATGTTGGTGTGTGCTATTACGGTCTTCCAGGTGAGTTGTATGGTGTGTGAAGGGGTTGTGTTTCCAGTATTATTTCTAAATGGTAAAATCAATCGTTAATAAATTGAAAGAAAGAACAAACAACAACAACAGCAGCTATATTTTCTCATTGTAAATATGAATAGTACTACTAGTATATCATTTTTAGGTTACTTAGTATAGGTAGCATGTCTTAAATGAGGTAACTGTTATAATCATGTTTGAAATGAGACTGGAGGATAAAATGAAGCGTTAGCTTTTCCGTGAAAGAGATTTTCGAATACTTTTTTGAGCTGTGTATGTGATCGAGCCCCGAGATTGGAGGGGTGGGGGTGGGGTGCTTCATTTTATAGGCTAAAAGGGATTCTGCGACACCAAAATATATGTTTTGACCTGGCTAAATATTCCAAAGTACATTTGAGGTTCACTATCAGTTTCAGGGCATGGTAGCTAGAATACGGTATTATTTTGGATTGTTTCATTTCAATCAGTAAATTACCTCATGTGTTGTCGTGGAACTTTCGTTTTGACAAAATATTCCTTGTTGTCTGCGAGCGAGGGAATTCCACTTTACTTTTCCTATCGTAACCTCTGTTTTATTCTCCTGTCAGCTTCTCGTGGCCTTCCTAGCCTCCTTTGATGTTCGGAGGAGGAATGATATTCGAGCCTGTACGACTGAAAATTGCAAAGCCTTTTATGATGTCCTATATGGTAAGTCATTCCCAATGAAAGCGCCGCCTAAACGAAACTTTTGCATAATTTTCCAAAATCAAAATCGAGATGAGCAATAGGAATCACAGCAAAACAAAACTGTTAACTCATGTCAATAAAACAAAATTAATAATTCGAGACGCAGAATCTAGTTTCTAAATCGTATCTATGCTGGCTTTGTCAAAGCCAGTGCATGGTAACTGTTAGTGGGGGTTCCACTTTATTGATTTTATTTTCTTTATCTTATTTCAAGGCGGGGCCGAGGGAGGCTTAGTCGCGTCAGCATTTTTCTCTGTTCTGTCGTTCCTGCATTTCATGAAATGTCACCGGTAAGTTTGTTGACAGAGAACGCTTCAACTTTGGAAAATTTGACCCGCAAAATGTTGACCGCTGTTGCACGTCATTTGTCAATGAAGTGATTATTTGTTTTCCACCGGTTTGACCCATTTGTTTTGCTATATAACAAATCACTTAATGACTGATCCCTTGGGAACAGTGAATTTTATTTCCCGAGAATCTCAATGTTTCCCGAGACGAAAAGATTCTCAGGAAACACTTTTCCCCAAGGGACCACCAGTCAATTAAGTGTTAATTATATTGATGTTGGCAGCCACCATTGTTGTAGTAGTGACTAGGTCTGCTACGGGCCATTAAGAACGAGGAAGTGACAATTATGAGTAAAAAAACATAACACTTTTACGTTTCCAGTAAGGTTTGTACAACTTAGTTGCGAGAAAAATTACAGAGTAGAATATTTAAATGAAGTATCCCACAAAGTAACGTCGTAGAATGTTTAATTTCAATCATAATTAATTTACTTCATATCAAATTAAGTTGTGTGACTGAATTTGCGGGAATAATAGACCCTTATTATTAATCTCTTACTAACTGAGCACGAGGGCCGAACTGGAAAATATTGGCCCTCGCTCGTGGTCTGGCGCAGTGAGTTTCGTACAAAAACGTCGAGGGCCAAATATATTCACCAGTGCGGCTCGAGCAAGCTAGATTAGTACACTGCTTATGATCATTTCCATGGAAACGATGCGTATGGCAAAATACCGACCGAGAAAGAACCAATCAAAGGCTCGGATTTGCTTCAAGACTACCATGCTATATAATAATGGTAGAAAAACACATTTCTAATGTAATCTAATAATAATGTAATTCCTAATGTAATCTATTCCAGGGAACACGTTTTGCAGATGTATCAAGGCGAAACAGAGTTTTCAAAGGAAGTTTACGTTTCTCCAGCAGGCTTGGTGGTAAGTCTTTAGGAACAAAAGACAGCAAATGTCTGCTGGATAAATCCCAACAATCCCCGATTTTTCACAGAAAGTTAGTAGGGGTATAGTTCGACAATAAATATAGCTCGAGAATGGTTTCGTCTTTTTGGTCAACAAATTTCACTGTAAAATTTATAGCATTAACAGACTTCTGAAATTTCGGTAAAATTAATCCTCAATATGCAGACTTATTACTTTTCCCAGCTGTTAAAATCAAAATGTTTGTAATTTTCTGCGAACATTTTGTAGCATGTTAGAAAATGTTCAAATAAGAGTATCAGACTCACAAGTTACGGACTTTACAAAATCACCTTATTTTACAATGTTAAGCCCTATCATAAATAAATAAATAAATAAATAGGTAAATAATAATTAAATAAATAATAAATAAATAAATAGTATCATATGAAATATCTGTAAGTGAACTGTACTCGATATGATTTTTGTAACACAATTTGACGAGAAAACTTGAGATTGAAAATACTGAGGAGTGTAGGTACATTTGAAAACAAAAAAAAAAACAAAAGAAATGTTTAATCAAGGGTAGACATTACCTTGGCAAAACATAGGCTACCTCAGACTCAGATTCGTATTTGACAGGGATGAGACTTCTAGCTTCTAATTGTTCTTTTTCTCTTTTTGTCACTCGCAGGGAAAAAGCCTACGATTTTCTGGATATCAGATAGCCTATTCGTTGATTGGTATGACACAAACTAACGTTATATCGCTGGCGTGAACAAGGCCTTATGCATCACTGTAACTTGCCAGGTTTAAGGTTTTTTTAGTCCCGTGATGGGGAGGGGGGTGGAGTGGGTGGTACTCCGATAAATATTGGTTGGGGGTGTGCGGCCTGCTTTCCAAAACCCTTACCCTCTCTGCAATTTTCTCTAACCCATTTATGACCTGAAAAAGTAGCTTCTTCTAAAAAAAGATATACGCAGTTTAAGACTAGAGTGCAAAAACCCATACCCTGTTTAGGACCAAAATGGCCAATATCAATACCCTATGACCAAAACGGCTGAAAAGCATACCCTTTGGGGCTGCACATACCTATATAGCCCATATAAGGGGTACCCCCGGGGGGAGGGGGGCTTTAGTCAGCCGTTTATTCAGGAACTCCTTGAAACTAGGTTTCAAAATTCAGAAAGAGTTCTTCTTGGAGATAATGCTGCATCGCTTCCGGAAATTGACTGTGGAAATGTTTAGGAAAGTTCTCCGCTTTTAAAATATCTAACATATATAAGAACAGTGAAATTCATGCAAGGGTTTTTTCTCTCTCTCCTAAGGTTACTTCACTCTGTGGGCATTTCTATCTGTTGTGGCAATTGTTCTGGCAGCTATTTTCAGGGATCCAAAACAAGTATTTTCCGCAGAGATAGCAAACCAATTAGAAGACGCAGTATTGGCTTTTCTGTGAGTTTTGACCGATTTAACAGTTAAACTTTACTGGCGCATTCTTTACATCTTTAATGACATCATAAATCTTGCCACAACATGTTTCACTGAGTCCCCTAGAAAATACTTTTATAATTGATTTTATGCGGTCGCAGAGTTTACTACAACTCAATAGCTTTCATTTGAGTGGTCACACACTGGGGCTTCATCCAGACAGTTAAAATTTAGAACGACCTTGCACAGCATAATAAACAGTGCCACATGAATGTACTGCTCAATAACTTTTATTTGAATGGTCACACACGAGGGTTTCATCCACAGATTTAAAAGCTAGAACCATTTTGTACAGCATAATAAACAGTACCATATGAAAGTACTGCTCAATAGCTTTCATTTGAATGGTTTCACACTAAGGTTTCATCCACAGACGTAAAAGTTAGAACTACCTTGTACAGCATAATAAACAGTACCACATGAAAGTACTGCTCGATAATCAGTTTCTTCTATAATTTTTATCCCTGTTTTTGATTTTACTATCTTAAATTTCTCCTTTGACCTCTGCTATGTTTTTGTTTTTGTTTTGTTTTTGTTTTTTTTGTTTTTTAGACCAACAGCGGGCATGGCTTTTTTCTTATGGTTGTTCCAGCTGTTTCTTGCACATGTGATCTTTCGAGACAGAGATTACCCGAACATTACTGTCAGCATTGATAACAGGTATGTATCATTTCACAAACGGAGTTTGTTGTTGTTGTTGTTGTTGTTGTTGTTGTTGTTGTTGTTGTTGTCGCCACTTTGACCAAGAGAAAAGTACGCACAATAGAAAAATCAATGTTATGCACATTGTGTGTTAAAATTCAGTATAAACTTTATTCAGTAGGTTTGTATCCAGTCAAATGGTGAATAGTTCCGCCCTCCCCCCCCCCCCCTCCTCCCTACCCGTAGTCTCAGGGAATTTTTATCTTGCGCGATTTGAGGTGACCTGGGGCCCGTATCTCGAAGGTCCCTGGAAACCCGTAGCAAAATCTGAAACCTTATGATTACGGAGCTGTTTTATTCACGTATTCTTAATATGAACAGAGGTTCCCTTCATACAAGAAGTTTCAGGCGTATACACTTCTCAGTTTTTTAAAACAGATGAGCTAAAAATGGCTTTACAGGCCCGAAAAGTTTCCGGGGCTTTCGAGAAACAGGCCCCTGGGGCGCGTCCGTTGTCGCCGTTTGATTTCAATTGGTAGAAATACGGCATAATGCAATTGCTCTTAGCATCTTTCGAAATATTAATCTTTTATCCTTTTCTTGCACTTAGATAAGGATAATAACTTTATATCATTATCAATAGAATTCCACACAGCAGTATCACCTTTGAAAATCCCAGATATATCGAGAAATAATCCATCCTGTGACACGATGTTTCATGTGGACCGGCAGCCTTAGCAGCTTTACATCCACTTTCATCCTCCACGAAAATATAAGAACTTTATCTTTGGAAGAGCTGGCTACCATGTCTAAAAATAACTTGAGAGATTTTACCTTGGGTATAAGGTGCGGTGGCCTCATGGTTAGTGCGTTCGCCTCCTGATCGAGCGGTACGGGTTCGAGCCCTGGCCGGGGACATTGTGTTGTGTTCTTGGACAAGACACTTCACTCTCACAGTGCCTCTCCACCCAGGTGTATAAATGGGTACCGACAAGCTTAATGTAGTGGACTGGCACCCATCGAGGGGAAGCAGAAATACTCCTAGTCGCTTCTTGATACAGAAATCGGGATAAGCTCCGGCCTGATGGGACACTTGGCTCGTATGCAAACTTGACCTTTGATAAGACTTATATGGGGGATTAACTCCTTGACCCTCCATCAAAATGACTTTTATTTTCCCTCTGAAATGCTGGATGTGTTTGCTTTTATTTCTTTATTATTCCTAGACGGCTGTTCTCCATCATGTCGTACTTTTTCTTCTTCTACAACATTCTCCTTGGATTGTTTTCCTGCACCATGCGCATTCTCAAAGGAATGCTTCTTGGAGTTATCTTTATCTCTCGTATTGACCGCACGTCCTTGATGCAGGGATTCCAGACGTGGGACAAAGGTTTGTTAAAGATATACGTGGTTTATTAACTTATTATTGCAAACAGCTCTATGCACATACAGTTCAACCCCTATTAAACGGCCACCCTCGGGGAAATGGTTAGTGACCGCCTAATAGGGGTGGCCGCTTAATAGGGGTTCTACTGTATTGCAACACACCGATGAAGGCAAATGTTTCTGTCGAAACATGTCTGTGACTTTTAAAGTTGTCGCCATTTATTTGAAATTAAACAACTAGTATTTAAGTTATCACCAATTACTGAAAAGAAGACGGAGAAAATTCTCGTGTAATTGGTCTAAAACAAGTCATGACTTACCCAGGAAATTACAGCCAGACCTGGAGTACATCTGAGAATAAGCCCAGCCAGCTTTTACATTTATGGTTTCCATTCACTTGTCAGTCGTTTACGGTCAGTTTTCGCCAAACAAAAGATGTTAAATTGAATAGAAGTTCTTGGTCATTATCACCGAAACAGAGCCAAATGACGTAGAAGCAATTGAAGCATGATTCTCCTTGAAAACATATGCCTGGATTGTCTTGTCCTCGAGGCTTATATTTTTCCTCAAGCTTTGCTCGTCCTCTTGTTCAAGTTTCGCTCGAGAGGGGAAAACTGTCCCCTTCTAGCATTTGCGTGGTTATAGAACCATAACTGCTACAATGAAGCTGGCACGCAACAAGTAAAATTACTCTACGACTTACTCAAGTTATTTTTGATACTGAAGACGATAATAATTGAAGCTACACTGTATCTAGTAGTCAAAGCTCTTAGAAACGCCTTGCGACGCCAATTCTTGGAACAACGCCTTCTACCACATTTTAACCCTAGGAGTATATAGGCATAATATAGTGTTTCGTATTTTTATCATGTATGTATCCATTTTAATGTTATCGCCATATGTTAGTAAATAGTATTTTAGATTAAGGGCCACAAGTTTATTAATATTGTACACTATTAGGTGCTACCCTCGGTAAATAAAGTGTTTACCTAGTCACTTGCTTGTCACCCTATCGCCTATATTTTGTTTTATTTCTTGCATTTTCCACTCAGCTTTCGTTGCCTACCTCGGCTTTGTCACTGTGCTTGTGGCCCATAGACACCCAATTATGCTAGTGTTCTGCCAGTTACTTCTTGACAGAAATAAGGATTACCAGCCTCTGCAGGAACGTAAGTTATGTCAATTTTCATGTGTATTAAAGTTTAAATGAATTTTTTATCGCGACTTGTTTTTTCTTAAGCAGTGCTACACCGGCAACTCTTCTGGTCGCTCAAAATAGTTGTGTCTACCCGGCTTGAGACAGCAAGCCGGTTTGTAGTTTTGATTTATTCGGAAAGATAACTGAAGCGCTCTTGTTATGTATCCTGCTTTGGCATTGAAAGTAGTGTCTCAGCTGACTATATAAACTTCTCTTTTGTGATTTCCGAATTGTATTCGCCAGCCACCAAATATTCAAACAAATTGGATAACTATTATTTTGGTAAAGAAGATCAGAATAACCGACAAGAATAGAAGTGGACTTCAGTTTATCAGGTTTTATTTTGTTGACATTCTCATGAAATTTGGAATCTTCTTAGGGTAGTTTTGTTTTTAGATGTTGTTGTTTATTCCTGTTAATTTTTATTTTTTCAGCCGTTTTTCGGCCTTTTTTTCTGTTAAAGAGAATAAAGCAAAATAATTTCACGCTCTCGGTAATTCTTAGCGAACGCTATCATGGCGGAATACCGTGCTTTTAAAATTCCAAACAAAACAATATATTTACATTTAATTTATTCCCACGGTCTGTATTAATTCGTAATTTTCATTTTTTGCCATTACTTGTATCTTTCAATTGTAGGACCTCCTACCCGACCTAAACCAGCTGTTTATTTGAGAGACCCTTCTGCAGGTGTGTAATATGTGTGATGTGGCAACACGGAGTGACAGTCTAACTTTTAACATTCAAATTCTCCTCACTGGCTTCAATAAATTTCTTTTAGAACGGGTTGAGAGATTCTGTTAAAAGTCGCATTTTCTCAATTAGGTGCCCACTCACCATTAGGCGTCCCTCCTAGAATAAGCGTCCTCCTGAAAACAATAAAAATTGAAAAAAGGAATCCATTGGTGTCATTAACAATGAGTTGCAAGGAAAGATTGAAGAAGGAAAATGCAAAATGATTCCAGACTTCTCACCAGAAATAAAATTATGTGAGAGCGAGGCTGCTTTGATTAAGAAGATTCACAGAAGAAAAAAACTGAATTTGAAATACTGTGTAAGTGTCTCTGGCAATTAATGGCAAAATGCACGGAGCCCCTTCGGTGCAATACTGGTGTAGTGACTTCCACACATGCTTGCCATGTCGTATTTGTATTTTTACTGATGTCGTAATTAGCTGAGAGCAGGCAGTTTATAGCTAATTTATAATTGTCGACGTTCGTGATTTTCTCAGTGATACTATAACTGAGTAATAGTGTCAAGGTCAAGGTCAAGGTCAACTTTATTTAGGCAGGGTGGCCCACTCGTAAGATTTGAAAAATCTTTCCAATTACACTCGCTTAAAGGCTCGTGCAATGTGAGAGAATTTTCGAATATCACTCGTAGTGTAAATCTCTAATTGCACGCGCATCCTTACGATTACCTATGAACACTTATTCCCTCATTATTTCTTTCATTCGTTAACTCGCTTATTGGTAAATTCAAACATTCGTCATTCGTTTGTAGGTTTGTTTATTTATGCAGTCGGCCCGTTATCACCGTCCGTTTTATGAACAAACAAACCAACAAACAATGTCGATTTTTAATTTCGGAGCTGATTTCAAGAGTACAGTGGAACCCCGTTAACACGACCACTTTCGGGTCATGGAAAATTGGTCGCATTAACGTGGTGGTCGTATTCAAGGGGTTCTTTAAATAAGAAAATGACTGACTGAGCTTTTCTTTTTCGGGCCAGAATAAAGTGGTCGTAATAACGAGGTGGTCGTATTAACGGGATGGTCGTAAGGTGGGGTTCCACTGTAGCTAAGTCCATGGGAATTTCACATCTCACTTCCGTTTTCCTTTACTCGCAGAACGTTTGGGCATCCTTAGTATTAACAAGCCTGTCACCAACTATTCTGGTAGGTGACACTATCTTCTGAATGTTTTTTCTTCTCTCGCCGAAAATAAATAAACCTCACCACTTGTCGAGGCATTTTATACACTCAGTGAGGTTTTGAGAAGGTGCCCTAAAATTACGGCCAAATTAACCAGAGTGGGCCACGACGGCGGGAATAGCATAATAACTCGGGCATTTGATCCATGACGTTAATCTCTCGTACCAGTCCTAATTGTGGTTTCTTTTTCCCGTTAAGGTTATCGCCGGGAGCCCCGTCTGCCGCGCATGTCTCAGAAGGCATTTAACCGCTGGTTCTTGGCTGTGACGCTGCTGCGTAACCCATCCCTCGTCAACTATCGGTGCCAGGGCCACGCGGTAAGACCCGCTTTGAGGCTTGGAAGTATCAACATTGGCGATCAGGTTTAGAGAATCCGAAGCTAGTTGCCAGATTGGTTGGGAACCCAACGTTTTATCCCCGGGCATTATTAGGGAACTTTAGAGTTGAGTACGAGTAAGAGTTTTCAATAGGCTGTGTTCGTATTCTCTAGCTTGCAGTGGAGGCTCATGTCGGGGAATAATTATCATGAAAAATAGATTAATGTCATTTGCTCTGAAAACACTCCCCGCGTTAGCCTTAAGAGACCTTTTTCGACTGGGTGGTTTGTTGCTCCATTTCAGACCATGTGATGATACTCTTGCGAATTCTTGCTTTCAAATTTTCAAATAGTTGTGTGTATATGAAAGAACAAGTTTTAGATGGATAAAAGAACAATTCTCTAGAGAATGTCACGTGGTCTGTAATGGGAAAACAAACCGCCCAAACTAAAGAGGTCTATTGAAAGTTAATTCCAGTCCAATGCCGGCCGAGAGTACGAATATGGTCTAGTCTGGGTTTCAGGCCTTACATTATCACGTAACATATCCCATGAGGAGCTACCCTCTCTACCTAAACCAACATCAAGGCCTCTGGAAACGTCACTGGTTTGAAATTCGAAAATCGTGGTCATACTCAATCTCTTTCTCGTAGTCAAATCTGAAGATCCTTGTACCTGGGACTTGGGGATACGTTTGTGGTTCGCTTTCAGTGAGAAATATAGCCCGTCGGCATCATTATTGTACTAAGCAGATAACTCTATCATGAAGAGTAAGTGTGTTTGCTGTTTCAGCCTAAGCGAACTGTTAGATACATGAAGGGCTTACGTCGTCCCTGAACGAGTCTTTGAAGCTCGATGGAGATAATCCGCCAATTTTTATTTAGAAATGCTCACCCAGATGCCCAGGAGCAGATCACGTGCTCAAATCCGTATCGGGTAGTTCGTCTATAGCATGACAGATATTGAGTAAAACGAATTTTTAAACAGTGTATGATTCTGTTAATTAATGCAGAATATAAGTGATCTTAATACCTTATAACAGATAATCTGAGAGATCATTACCGTCAGGTGCCATTTCGTTGGCAAGTGAATAATATTTTGCAGCTAAAATAAGGCTGTATACTGAGTGATCCGTGTTTGTTTGTTTATTTGTTTGTTTGTTTGTTTAAATATTGTTATTGTTAGAGTGTTTGTTTGTTTGTTTGTTTGTACATGTCCATCTACCCTGCTGTTTTGTGATAAGTTGAAATAAAATAATATATTACAAAAAAGCTAAAAGCTGAAGTTTACATGGTTTAAGAAAAAATATAAGTTTTTTAAGTGAATTAAGAGAATGAAGTTAAAGTTCAGATTAACTATCAGCCGTCTGGAACTGAGTAAACGATATTCTATCCAAGGTCAGTATAAAAGGTACGAGACAGAACTGCAGAAGAGAAAAAAAATAAGAGAAACTTGTGGTAGTTTTCAGAATAACTATGATCTAATTAAATTGTAACAAGTTTGCTCACAGCTCAAAATGATTTTACTTGATAGGAAGCAAAGATGTATAGCTATAAACATGATATGTTCATTTCAAGTTAACGCTATCGTTAGAAATATCTACAATATATTTCAGTGCTATATTTTCTTAGATGGCATCAGTAACTGGTGAAGACCTGCAAGTTATCTGTTTAGAAATTATCGAATTCAGCGTTCGACTGAGACGCTAGTTCTATGAAAGAAGTATTCTAAATTCTAAGTTACTTGGAGTAGTTTAAGTTATTGTAGGTTATTTTGCCTATAATTGAGTTGTAAGTTATTTCTCAAAGTATATGTTGTTGAAGTTTTTGTTCTAGCGTCAGCTGTTAGGAAAAAACAAAGAAAAGAAAAATATATAACTTTACTCGAAAGGAACTAAATGTAACTTAAAATATAAGTGTGGAATGGCTGTAACTTATTTACATTGCAGTTCTATTGTAAAATGCTACGATTAAATCTTGCATTTAAAAACAAACTTTGGCTGTAAATGTCTTTTAGCTACTGTACTTTTCTTTTACCGCTACTTCGCCCTCAAGCCGTAACTCCTTGAAAGTGGCCTGTCCATATCTGGCTACCCCTTTCTCTTTTATTTAAGACATCTCGGTGCCTCTTAATTAAGAATCTTAGCTAAGCGAGCGGACCTTAACAGGAGAATGTCGCTTGCGCAAGAAGGGTCGCGCAGAAAAGACCTGATATTCTCCAAGAACAGTACCGAGCAAGCTCAGTTATTAAGAGATTTATTATATTTGGTATTTGAGACTTTGTCTGTCCTACCCTGTAAAATGGCGTATATAAATAACGCAATAGAACATTGAAAAAGTTCGTAAAACTCACTCATGGACTTGCCCTTTTCTGCCATTGCCTTCAGTTCCCCTAGAAAAATTTCTGCCTTGTAGACCTGAAGTTCTCTTTCCTTGTTTTTCCTTTTTGTAACATCTCATTAATTACATTGTTTGCTATCGACTTCTACCACGTGATAGCTGACGAGTAGGCAGCCCGAGCCAACGATAACCCTTAGAACTCGAGAGCGAATCCATTTTTGTTAAATAAATCTACTAGTCGTTCAAATCTAAACGCTCTTCGCGGACACTTTCAAAACACAAAGAACAGGCTGCCATTTTGGTAACCGCACTCTGCTGGGCCACTCGCTATCCACTATAGCATAGAGAGTGAGTAGCGCAACCAATCAGAGAGCGGCATTCGTGATAGAACCAGATTACCTTGAAACTAGAGATTTCTATGAGGTAATAGTTGATTTGGCTTTCGGCCTCATCAACTATCACCTTAGAGAATTCGAGAGCGAATAATCTAATTGTTAAATATATCACACATTTACTTTATAACATGGTAAATTTATTTGTCAGCGAATTCTGGAAAATGACGCTACTCCAGGCCGGTTTTCAAATTGGCCAGGAAAAGGTCTCTTTGTCTTCTATTAATTCTCTGAATTAATTGCAAGTTCTTACGGGATATTATCGCCAGTTATCGACCATTGTGGCCATTTTTCGGTGAAAGACAACAAAGTCGCCAAAAAATCACCAGCGAAACTAACGCCTGGGGAATGAATAACGTCACTCTGTGTAACCGCACCTGAAGTAACACTTCCTGTTATGCAAATAAGTAGAATTTAAAACACGCACCTTCGCGGGAAAACTGGCAAATTAGCATTGTTTAAAATTCAAACTGATTACAAGATTTTACTGATTCTGCCATGCGCACATCAGCACACTTGAGTTTTCAAATTTAATTTCATAACGGACTCGAACTGCTCTGCAACAAATTAAATGAACAACTTTTACACAAAGTTTGGACAATTTCGGCTCACGTTAAGTTTACTGTTAACCGCCATGATGAGGTTTTAAACTGACGGAAGAATATGCTCCATAGAGACTGTTACCACAAGATTTGCTTGGACACTGAGCAAGATCCTCTGCTTCTCTGAACAAGTTCGACACGAGAGTTGATCGAACCTCGCTTGGTAATCATGGCAGCGTTTATTCAAACAGTGCGATCTCAAAGTTATTTACACGCTGGATCTGCCATTCTCAGAATTTCCAGGATTTCATAACTGTACTTTATCAGTCTTCGCCATCAGCCAGCAAACTGTGATGAAATGATACATTTCCTTCGTCAATGTTACTATCTCCACAACTTTGGATACAGTTATCAATTTGCCGAGCGATAAACTCGGGAGACCTAGAGGAAGGACAGTCGGAGGAAACTGTTTATAAAGAGGTAACACGATTTTATCGACACTTAAGAACAACCATTATTATTCTGTTTACATTTTTACGAACTATGTTGTACTTTTAGGATCGCAAAAGTGCTCCGCAATAACTACAACTGACACAGCCGTACTTAAACGTTCCTCTGTAATAAAGGGAGGCGGCGTGGCCGAGTGGTTTAGGGCGCTGGAATTTGAAATCTGGAGGCCCGGTTCAAATCCTTCGCCCTACCGCTATCTGGATTTGTTCTCGGTAGCCCCGAGTTCAACTCCTCGACCGCGTTGTGTAAATAGTCAATTGGTCAGCCTCCCACCAGTTGGGATTCTTAATAGTTTATGTTATATTTGAAATATTTGTTTATTTATTTACAGTGTCCCCAATTAGCACATTAGTGTAAAATACATCGACACTTAAATAAAGTGATTATTATTATTATTATTATTATTATTATAATTGTTTTGATCCTTTCCTGAAACAATCCTGAACAACCGTACCACTATGACAAGACGTAGAATAAATATTTAGTCTCGATTTCTAATATACACAATCACTGAATGCCAGATAACGAGTTTTGCGCTCTTGAATTCTTTTTTCTAACGAGAAGAATGTTTTATCAGTAAACTACTCATTCCGAAAAACTACCAAACAACATCCAAACGTTTCCGCATGTTTTCATTAATAACTTTGATTGCTAACGATTTACATCTACATTATTTTCTGTACATCAGGAAAACTACGCCCTGGTTACAGTTTGGTACAACATATAACACCGCTAAAGTGGAAATAGACCAGACAGCAAAACAGACTGGTTTAAAAAATAAAACTGAGGAAGCTCAGTAGTCGTGACCGACATACAAACATTGATATTCCTGGAGAAAGGATGATTGGAAAGAATTAATTTATGGATCATTGAGGCTCCACAAAGCCATCAGCAACTAGAGAAGTGGATCTTTTTTTAACCGTGGCCGCGAACTTGGATCAATTCACAGCATCTGTTCAGGTAAAATTAGTGGCTTTCTCCTGAGTTACGACGAGACTAACAATGATTGGTCAAATTATTAAATCGAACAAAAACATACTAAAGATATGATGCAAAAAACGTTCGACATGGTTTAAATTACGGTGCTCGTGAATTTTACAATGCCATCTAGTAACAAAGATGATATCTTTCCACATCGAGTAAAGGCTTACTGAATTATAACTTAACTTTAAATAAGTAACAAACGATCAAACAAACAAACAAACAAAAGAAGCAGCTATTTCATTGTAAAACTTAACCATTTGCTAAAATTAACAAATAAAAACAAAAAAAAACTCTCCTCGTACGAAAAAATGCTCGACCCATGTAGAACAAAACAATCAAATCTTGAAATTAAAATTGTTGTAAATGGGGTTCAAAGCCCATTCAAAGATGCAATTCCCAGCTGGGCCAGTGAAGAGTTTTATTCGCTAACATGAACGGGATTCAAACCCATTCGAAAATGTATTCGCCAGCTAAGTGGAAAGCGCTCCTCTTAAACTCAATGTGATTCAAACCCATTCAAAGATGAAACTTTCAGCTGGGTCAATAGAAAGTTTCATGCGCTCCACTTAACAAGAACGCGATTCAAGCCCATTCAAAAATGCATTCACCAGCTGAGTGGTGAGTTTTACACTCTCCACTTAAATTGAACGGGATTCGAACCCATTCCAAGATGCAATTTTCAGCTGGATCAGTGGAGAATTTTATGCGCTCCCCTTAACATGAACAGGATTCAATCCCATTCCCAAACGCATTCACTAGCTGAGTGGTGAGTTTTCAAATTCTCCACTTAAATTGAACGGGATTCAAACCCATTCGAAGTTGTAAATTTCACCTGGGTCAGTGAGGAGTTTCAATCACTTCACTTAACATGAACGGGATTCAAACCCATTCGAAAATGCATTCGCCAGCTGAGTGGTGAGTTTTACAGTCTCCACTTAAATTAAAGAGGATTCAAACCCATTCGAAGTTGTAAGCTTCAGCTGCGTCAGTAAAGTTAATTAATTCGCTCCACTTAACATGAACGGGATTCAAACCCATTTGCAAATGCATTCGCCAGCTGAGTGGTGAGTTTCACACTCCACCTAAATTGAAGGGGATTCAAACCCATTCGAAGTTGTAATTTTCAGCTGGGTCAGTGGAGAGTTTCATTCGCTCCACTTAACATCAGTGGGATTCAAACCCGTTGGAAAATGCATTCGCCAGTTGAGTGGTGAGTTTTACACTCTCCAATTAAACTAAAAGGGATTCAAACCCATTCGAACTTGTAATTTTCAGCTTGGTCAGTCGAGAGTTTCATGCGCTCCACTAAACATGAATGGGATTCAAACCCATTCGAAAATGTATTCGCCAGCTGAGTGCTGACTTTTCACACTCTACACTTAAATTGAACGGGATTCAAACCCATTCGAATATGTAATTTTCAGCTGGGTCAGTCGACAGTTTCATGCGCTCCACTTAACGTGAACGGGATTCAAACCCATTCGAAAATGCATTCACCAGCTGAGTGGTGAGTTTTACACTCTCCACTTAATTTAAAGGGGATTCAAACCCACTCGAATATGTAATTTTGAGCTGGGTGAGTGGAGAGTTTCGTTCGCTCTACTTAACATGAACGGGATTCAAACCCATTCGCAAATGCACTCGCCAGCTGAGTGCTGAGTTTTCTCACGGTCCACTTCATTAAACGGGATTCAAACCCATTCGAAGTTGTGATTTTCAGCTGGGTCAGTGGATGGTTTCATGTACTCCACTTAACATGAACGGGATTCAAACGCATTTGCAAATGTATTCGCCAGCTGAGTGGTGAGTTTTACACTCTCCACTTAAATTAAAGGGGATTCAAACCCATTCGAAGTTGTAATTTTCAGCTTGGTCAGTGAAGAGTTCTATTCGCTCCACTTAACATGAACGGGATTCAAACCCATTTGCAAATGCACTCGCCAGCTGAGTGGTGCGTTTTCACACTCTCCACTTAAACTGAACGGGTTTCAAACCCATTCGAAGTTGTAATTTTCAGCTGGGTCAGTAGAGGGTTTCATGCGCTCCACTTAACATGAACGGGATTCAAACCCATTCGAAAATGCATTCACCAGCTGAGTGGAGAGCACTCCACTTAATTAAATTGAATGTGATTCAAGCCCATTCGAAGATGTAATTTTCAGCTGGGTCAATGGAGAGTTTTACTTGCTCCACATAACGTGAACGGGATTCAAACCCACTTAGAGATGTGTGCCCCAGCTAGCTGGGTGGGGAGTTCCACGAGCTCCACTTAGCTTGAATGGGATTCAAACTCATTCGAAGATGTATACCCCAGCTGGGTGGAGAGTTTCGCGCGCTCCACTTGGTGCTTGTTTACTTTCACGTCCCGAGGTAAGGTTGGTCAATGAACTCGGTGCTTCCGTACCATTTGTTGGAAACCACGCCACGCAGGTAGCACGAGTACCATGCGTCCATCCTTTGGAAACATGAGTCCAGAGGGTCGTAATAATGTGGTTCAGGAATTCTGACTGGGTCAGTACTCATCGCAGATGATTTGTACTAAACTGACCCAGAGGATTGTGGCTGTTTTCAAGCAGGGGTTGCATACCGTCACGCTCTTTCGCGCGTGAGAGAAAACACGTTACTTTAAAATAAATTACTCATAAACTTAGCATTTGCCCGCGAAAGGAATTTACCTTTCATGGCCTGATGGAGAAAGGATAGGATATAGGTGCTAAAGATAGAAACGTCAATAGTGTTGAGCCATAGAGGAATTGATTAAAAATTTGCTGTAATGGAAGTAGGAAGGGAGAGAGTATTACCCAAGAGTCAAGAGATAGAATGCCTATGATTAAGAAGACAGGGGATATCAATGGTGTAAAGCTAGTCTGAATTTAATTGAACGTTACGTCACGTCTTGTATTAGCTTTGCGACTCCTTATCCTTTTCGCGGAACTAATAACAATCCCGGCAATAATTACTAATTTTCACTGATAGTTTGATATATTCTTTTTTCGAGAGACGCGAAGGAAAGTGTTTGCCAGGTTGATGAAGGACTGGATACTATATGAAAGGTGACAACAAGAGGATGCTGAGGGTGAGTTGAAAACTTTCACGAAAGTTAGAATCGGTTATCGAATTGTGGGGCTTGGCCATTGATTTAAGGAAGCCTTTGTACGGCGGTAGGTCATCTGGCAGAAAATACATCTGACACAAATACCAAAAAAATAAAAAAAATAATAAAATAAAATAGCAAATCATATAATCCTATACGTGTGCTCCACTTAATTCTACAAAGTTTGGCCAATTTCGAAAGAGACTCGTGAAGTTAACGCTGGGGACATGGAATTACCAAGACACACTTTACATCACGTAACATAACCAAAGATAAACCGCTGACTACTTTTACGAGCGTTTCAAAGATGGCGTGAAATCAGAAAAACTGATGCAGAAGAGCGCATTGAAATGGTTCGTTTACCGTTAAATTTTTCGGTCTAGGAACTCGTTTTGTGCATTGCTGACAAGGTTATCAATGTAAAACAAGACAATCTAATCTTGAAATTAAAATTACTGTACACGGGCTTCAAACCCATTCAAAGATGCAATTCTCAGCTGGGTCAGTAAGGAGTTTCGTTCGCTCCACTTAACATGAACGGGATCCAAACCCATTCGTAAATGCATTCGCCAGCTGAGTGCTGAGTTTTCTCGCGCTCCACTTGATTAAACGGGATTCAAACCCATTCGAAGTTGTGATTTTCAGCTGGGTCATTGGAGGGTTTCATGTACTCCACTTAACATGAACGGGATTCAAACCCATTCGAAAATGCATTAGCCAGCTGAGTGGTGAGTTTTACACTCTCCACTTAAATTAAAGGGGATTCAAACCCATTCGAAGTTGTAATTTTCAGCTGGGTCAGTGGAGAGTTTTATTCGCTCCACTTAACATGAACGGGATTCAAACCCATTCGTAGTTGTAATTTTCAGCTGAGCCTGTGGAGAGTTTCATTCGCTCCACTTAACATGAACGGGCTTCAAACCCATTGGCAAATGCATTCGCCAGCTGAGTGGTGAGTTTAACGCTCTCCACTTAAATTGAACAGGATTTAAACCCGTTCGAATATGTAATTTTCAGCTGCGTCAGTCGAGAGTTTCATTTGCTCTACTTAACATGAACGGGATTCAAACCCATTCGAAAATGCATTCGCCAGCTGAGTGCTGAGTTTTCTCACGCTCCACTTGATTAAACGGGATTCAAACCCATTCGAAGTTGTGATTTTCAGCTGAGTCAGTGGAGGGTTTCATGTACTCCACTTAACATGAATGGAATTCAAACCCATTCGAAAATGCATTCGCCAGCTGAGTGGTGAGTGTTACACTCTCCACTTAAATTAAAAGGGATTCAAACCCATTCGAAGTTGTAATTTTCAGCTGGGTCAGTGGAGAGTTTTATTCGCTCTACTTAACATGAACTGGATTCAAACCCATTCGAAAATGCATTCGCCAGCTGAGTGGTGCGTTTTCACACTCTCCACTTAAACTGAACGGGATTTAAACCCATTCGAATATGTAATTTTCAGGTGGGTCAGTGGAGGATTTCATGCGCTCCACTTAACATGAACGGGATTCAAACCCATTCGAAAATACATTCGCCAGCTGAGTGCTGAGTTTTCTCACGCTCCACTTGATTAAACGGGATTCAAACCCATTCGAAGTTGTAATTTTCAGCTGGGTCAGTGGAGGGTTTCATGTACTCCACTTAACATGAACGGGATTCAAACCCATTCGAAAATGCATTCGGCAGCTGAGTGGTGAGTTTTACACTCTACTTAAATTAAAGGGGATTCAAACCTATTCGAAGTTGTAATTTTCAGCTGGGTCAGTGGAGAATTTTATTCGCTCCACTTAACATGAACGGGATTCAAACCCATTGGTAAATGCATTCGCCAGCTGAGTGGTGCGTTTTCACACTCTCCACTTAAACTGAACGGGTTTCAAACCCATTCGAATATATAATTTTCAGCTGGGGCAGTGGAGGGTTTAATGCGCTCCACTTAACATGAACGGGATTCAAACCCATTCGAAATGCATTTACCAGCTGAGTGGAGAGCACTCCACTTAATTAGATTGAATGTGATTCAAGCCCATTCGAAGATGTAATTTTCAGCTGGGTCAATGGAGAGTTTTACTTGCTCCACATAACGTGAACGGGATTCAAACCCACTTAGAGATGTGTGCCCCAGCTAGCTGGGTGGGGAGTTCCACGAGCTCCACTTAGCTTGAATGGGATTCAAACTCATTCGAAGATGTATACCCCAGCTGGGTGGAGAGTTTCGCGCGCTCCACTTGGTGCTTGTTTACTTTCACGTCCCGAGGTAAGGTTGGTCAATGAACTCGGTGCTTCCGTACCATTTGTTGGAAACCACGCCACGCAGGTAGCACGAGTACCATGCGTCCATCCTTTGGAAACATGAGTCCAGAGGGTCGTAATAATGTGGTTCAGGAATTCTGACTGGGTCAGTACTCATCGCAGATGATTTGTACTAAACTGACCCAGAGGATTGTGGCTGTTTTCAAGCAGGGGTTGCATACCGTCAAGCTCTTTCGCCCGCGAGAGAAAACACGTTACTTTAAAATAAATTACTCATAAACTTAGCATTTGCCCGCAAAAGGAATTTACCTTTCATGGCCTGATGGAGAAAGGATAGGATATAGGTGCTAAAGATAGAAACGTCAATAGTGTTGAGCCATAGAGGAGTTGATTAAAAATTTGCTGTAATGGGAGTAGGAAGGGAGAGAGTATTACCGAACAGTCAAGAGATAGAATGCCTATGGTTAAGAAGACGGGGATATCAATGGTGTAAAGCTAGTCTGAATTTAATTGAACGTTACGTCACGTCTTGTATTAGCCTTGCGACTCCTTATCCTTTTCGCGGAACTAATAACAATCCCAGCAATAATTACTAATTTTCACTGATAGTTTGATATATTCTTTTTTCGAGAGACGCGAAGGAAAGTGTTTGCCAGGTTGATGAAGGACTGGATACTATATGAAAGGTGACAACAAGAGGATGCTGAGGGTGAGTTGAAAACTTTCACGAAAGTTAGAATCGGTTATCGAATTGTGGGGCTTGGCCATTGATTTAAGGAAGCCTTTGTACGGCGGTAGGTCATCTGGCAGAAAATACATCTGACACAAATACCAAAAGAATAAAAAAAATAATAAAATAAAATAGCAAATCATATAATCCTATACGTGTGCTCCACTTAATTCTACAAAGTTTGGCCAATTTCGAAAGAGAGTCGTAAAGTTAACGCTGGGGACATGGGAATGACCAAGAAACACTTTACATCACGTAACATAACCAAAGATAAACCGCTGACTACTTTTACGAGCGTTTCAAAGATGGCGTGAAATCAGAAAAACTGATGCAGAAGAGCGCATTGAAATGGTTCGTTTACCGTTAAATTTTTCGGTCTAGGAACTCGTTTTGTGCATTGCTGACAAGATTATCAATGTAAAACAAGACAATCAAATCTTGAAATTAAAATTACAGCAAGCGGGCTTCAAACCCATTCAAAGATGCAATTCTCAGCTGGGTCAGTAAGGAGTTTCATTCGCTCCACTTAACATAAACGGGATTCAAACCCATTCGAAAATGCATTCCCCAGCTGAGTGAAGAGTTTTAAACTCTCCACTTAAATTGAACAGGAATCAAACCCATTCGAAGACATAATTTTCAGCTGGGTCAGTGGAGTAATTAATTCGCTCCACTTAACAAGAACGGGATTCAAACCCATTCGAAAATGTATTCGCCAGCTGAGTGGTGAGTTTTACACTCTCCACTGAAAATAAAGGGGAATTCAAAGTCATTGGAAGCTTTAGTTTTCAGCTGTGTCAGTGGAGAGATTCATTTGCTCTACTTAACATGAACGGGATTCAAACCCATTCGAAAATGCATTCGCCAGCTGAGTGGTGAGTTTTCAAATTCTCCACTTAAATTGAACGGGATTCAAACCCATTCGAAGTTGTAATTTTCAGCTGAGTCAGTGGAGAGTTTCATTCGCTCCACTTAACATGAACGGGATTCAAACCCATTCCAAAATGCATTCGCCAGCTGAGTGGTGAGTTTTCACACTCTTCACTTAACTTAACGGGGATTTAAACCCTTTCGATGATGTAATTTTCAGCTGGGTCAGTGGAGAGTTTCATTCGCTCTACTTAACATGAACGGGATTCAAACCCATTGGTAAATGCATTCGCCAGCTGAGTGGTGAGTTTTCTCACTCTCGACTTAAATTGAACGGGATTTAAACCCATTCGAAGTTGTAATATTCAGCTCAGTCTGTGGAGAGCTTCATTCGCTCCACTTAACATGAACGGGATTCAAACCCATTCGCAAATGCATTCGCCAGCTGAGTGGTGAGTTTAACACTCTCCACTTAAATTGAACAGGATTCAAACCCATTCGAATATGTAATCTTGAGCTGGGTGAGTGGAGAGTTTCGTTCGCTCCACTTAACATGAACGGGATTCAAACCCATTCGAAAATGCATTCGCCAGCTGAGTGGTGACTTTTACACTCTCCACTTAAATTAAAGGAGATTCAAACCCATTCGAAGTTGTAATTTTCAGCTGGGTCAGTGGAGAGTTTTATTCGCTCCACTTAACATGAACGGGCTTCAAACCCATTCGAAAATGCATTCCCCAGCTGAGTGAAGAGTTTTAAACTCTCCACCTAAACTGAACGGGATTCAAACCCATTCGAAGTTGTAATTTTCAGCTGGGTCAGTGGAGGATTTCATGCGCTCCACTTAACATGAACGGGATTCAAACCCATTCGAAAATGCATTCGCCAGCTGAGTGGTGCGTTTTCACACTCTCCACTTAAACTGAACGGGATTCAAACCCATTCGAATATGTAATTTTCAGCTGGGTCAGTGGAGGATTTCATGCGCTTCACTTAACATGAACGGGATTCAAACCCATTCGAAAATGCATTCCCCAGCTGAGTGAAGAGTTTTAAACTCTCGACTTAAACTAAACGGGATTCAAACCCATTCGAAGCTTTATCGTTCAGCTGGGTCAGTGGAGAGATTCATTTGCTCCACTTAACATGAACGGGATTCAAACCCATTCGAAAATGCATTCGGCAGCTGAGTGGTGCGTTTCAAATTTTCCACTTATATTGAACGGGATTCAAACCCGTTCAAAGTTGTAATTTTCAGCTGAGTCAGTGGAGAGTTTCATTCGCTCTACTTAACACGAACGGGATTCAAACCCATTCGTAAATGCATTCGCCAGCTGTGTGGTGAGTTTTCACACTCTCCACTTAAACTGAATGGGATTCAAACCCATTCGAATATGTAATTTTCAGCTGAGTCTGTGGAGAGTTTCATTCGCTCCACTTAACATGAACGGGATTCAAACCCATTCGAAAATGCATTCCCCAGCTGAGTGAAGAGTTTTAAACTCTCCACCTAAACTGAACGGGATTCAAACCCATTCGAATATGTAATTTTCAGCTGGGTCAGTGGAGGATTTCATGCGCTCCACTTAACATGAACGGGATTCAAACCCATTCGAAAATGCATTCGCCAGCTGAGTGGTGCGTTTTCACACTCTCCACTTAAACTGAACGGGATTCAAACCCATTCGAATATGTAATTTTCAGCTGGGTCAGTGGAGGATTTCATGCGCTTCACTTAACATGAACGGGATTCAAACTCATTCGAAAATGCATTCCCCAGCTGAGTGAAGAGTTTTAAACTCTCCACCTAAACTGAACGGGATTCAAACCCATTCGAAGTTGTAATTTTCAGCTGGGTCAGTGGAGGATTTCATGCGCTCCACTTAACATGAACGGGATTCAAACCCATTCGAAAATGCATTCGCCAGCTGAGTGGTGCGTTTTCACACTCTCCACTTAAACTGAACGGGATTCAAACCCATTCGAATATGTAATTTTCAGCTGGGTCAGTGGAGGATTTCATGCGCTTCACTTAACATGAACGGGATTCAAACCCATTCGAAAATGCATTCCCCAGCTGAGTGAAGTGTTTTAAACTCTCGACTTAAACTAAACGGGATTCAAACCCATTCGAAGCTTTATCGTTCAGCTGGGTCAGTGGAGAGATTCATTTGCTCCACTTAACATGAACGGGATTCAAACCCATTCGAAAATGCATTCGGCAGCTGAGTGGTGCGTTTCAAATTTTCCACTTATATTGAACGGGATTCAAACCCGTTCAAAGTTGTAATTTTCAGCTGAGTCAGTGGAGAGTTTCATTCGCTCTACTTAACACGAACGGGATTCAAACCCATTCGTAAATGCATTCGCCAGCTGTGTGGTGAGTTTTCACACTCTCCACTTAAACTGAACGGGATTCAAACTCGTTGGAATATGCAATTTTCAGCTGAGTCTGTGGAGAGTTTCATTCGCTTCACTTAACATGAACGGGATTCAAACCCATTCGCAAATGCATTCGCCAGCTGAGTGGTGAGTTTAACACTCTCCACTTAAATTGAACAGGATTCAAACCCATTCGAATATGTAATGTTGAGCTGGGTGAGTGGAGAGTTTCGTTCACTCCACTTAACATGAACGGGATTCAAACCCATTCGAAAATACATTCGCGAGCTGAGTGCTGAGTTTTCTCACGCTCCACTTGATTAAACGGGATTTAAACCCATTCGAAGTTGTGATTTTCAGTTGAGTCAGTGGAGGGTTTCATGTACTCTACTTAACATGAACGGGCTTCAAACCCATTCGAAAATGCATTCCCCAGCTGAGTGCTGAGTTTTACACTCTCCACTTAAATTAAAGGGGATTCAAACCCATTCGAAGTTGTAATTTTCAGCAGGGTCAGTGGAGAGTTTTATTCGCTCCACTTAACATGAACGGGATTCAAACCCATTCGCAAATGCATTCGCCAGCTGAGTGGTGCGTTTTCACACTCTCCACTCAAACTGAACGGGATTCAAACCCATTAGAATATGTAATTTTCAGCTGGGTCAGTGGAGGATTTCATGCGCTCCACTTAACATGAACGGGATTCAAACCCATTCGAAAATGCATTCGCCAGCTGAGTGGTGCGTTTTCACACTCTCCACTTAAACTGAACGGGATTCAAACCCATTCGAATATGTAATTTTCAGCTGGGTCAGTGGAGGATTTCATGCGCTTCACTTAACATGAACGGGATTCAAACCCATTCGAAAATGCATTCCCCAGCTGAGTGAAGAGTTTTAAACTCTCGACTTAAACTAAACGGGATTCAAACCCATTCGAAGTTTTATCGTTCAGCTGGGTCAGTGGAGAGATTCATTTGCTCCACTTAACATGAACGGGATTCAAACCCATTCGAAAATGCATTCGGCAGCTGAGTGGTGCGTTTCAAATTTTCCACTTATATTGAACGGGATTCAAACCCGTTCAAAGTTGTAATTTTCAGCTGAGTCAGTGGAGAGTTTCAGTCGCTCCACTTAACATGAACGGGATTCAAACCCATTCGTAAATGCATTCGCCAGCTGTGTGGTGAGTTTTCACACTCTCCACTTAAACTGAACGGGATTCAAACCCATTCGAATATGTAATTTTCAGCTGGGGCAGTGGAGGGTTTCATGCGCTCCACTTAACATGAACGGGATTCAAACCCATTCGAAATGCATTCACCAGCTGAGTGGAGAGCACTCCACTTAATTAAATTGAATGTGATTCAAGCCCATTCGAAGATGTAATTTTCAGCTGGGTCAATGGAGAGTTTTACTTGCTCCACATAACGTGAACGGGATTCAAACCCACTTAGAGATGTGTGCCCCAGCTAGCTGGGTGGGGAGTTCCACGAGCTCCACTTAGCTTGAATGGGATTCAAACTCATTCGAAGATGTATACCCCAGCTGGGTGGAGAGTTTCGCGCGCTCCACTTGGTGCTTGTTTACTTTCACGTCCCGAGGTAAGGTTGGTCAATGAACTCGGTGCTTCCGTACCATTTGTTGGAAACCACGCCACGCAGGTAGCACGAGTACCATGCGTCCATCCTTTGGAAACATGAGTCCAGAGGGTCGTAATAATGTGGTTCAGGAATTCTGACTGGGTCAGTACTCATCGCAGATGATTTGTACTAAACTGACCCAGAGGATTGTGGCTGTTTTCGAGCAGGGGTTGCATACCGTCACGCTCTTTCGCGCGTGAGAGAAAACACGTTACTTTAAAATAAATTACCCATAAACTTAGCGTTTGCCCAGGAATAATTATCATTTTTCACTGATAGTTTGATATATTCTTTTTTCGAGAGACGCGAAGGAAAGTGTTTGGTAGGTTGAAGAAGGACTGGATACTCTATGAAAGCGGGTGACAAGGAGAGGATGATGAGGGTGAGTTGAAAACTCTCACGAAGGTGAGAATCGGTTGTCGAATTGTAGGGCTTAGGAAACCTATATGGAGCGGTAACTCATCTGGCAGCAGATAAATCGATCTGACATAAATACCAAAAGAAAATTAAAATAAATAAATAAATGAAATGGCAAATCATATAATCCCGCACGCGCGCCCCACTTTATTCTTTAAAGTTTGGCTAAGTTCGCTAGAGACTGGTCAAGTTAGCGCCGGGGACATGTGAATGACCTAGAGACACTTCACATCACGTTACATAAGCAAATATTAACCGCTGACTACTTTTACGAGCGTTTCAAAGATGGCGCGAAACCTGCAAAACTGATGCAGAAGAACGGATTGAAATGGTTCGTTTATCGTTAATTTTTTCGGTCGACTAGGTCGTTTAGTGTATTGCTGAAAAGGTTATTATTCTTTATCAACAGGATATTCGGTCGTTTTTTAGTCCCAAAGGAAAAACTTCAAAACCAGGGGCCTCAAAGGCTGGGAAAGACTCAAGTGCGAAGCCTGCATTGAAAGATCCTGGAAAGGGCCGAGCGAAAAGCAAGGTAAGAATTTTTGAATGGATTCTGAACTATCAGTAAGTTCATTTGATTAATGAGTTGCGGATTCAAAGAGTATAATTACGCTTTGATATGTAGAGTCAACTTAGGTATCTTTTTGTTCTCATTGGGAAATTAATTGCATTTCTGTTGTATTTTATAAGCTTTCCTGTATTCCACTTCCACCCCCACCCTAATGAGAAGTTACCTTTGGACCCTTTCAAAAGGACATTTTTGCATAGAGGCAGATGTCCAGTCAAAAGATTTTGGGAAGAAAGAAAGAAAACAAACAAACAAACAAACAAACAAACAAACAAACATGTACACTGAAACAACAAAATAACATCAAACCCTCGCAGATCAATTATAAAGTCCTTACTCCTCTCCGGACTTTGAAGTCTTTCACACCCAGCATCTCGCCCTCCTCCCCAGCCTTGCTCTTGTTGATCTCTGCCAAGATATTGTTTCAGAAAGTATGTGCACTTCCCCCGCTGGTCTGAGAAGGGTTGTTGGCTTGACCTCCTTTACCTACTCAAGAAATAACTGTTGACTTTAAAACTGGGCATTTGAGACCAACCCCTGCTCTCTCTGAATTTCTTTTGAACCCACGGGATGCATACATATGGATGAGAGGGACTTCAAGAAAACCAAAAAGGGCACTTGAATGCCACTGAACAAATGGTTTAAAGAGCAACTATTATACAATGGCTGTGCACTTGCGTCATAATTCTCGGTTTCTTTGCTGTCTTTTACAAAACAACAAGTGAAATAACCAAAATTCTATGGTGTCTGGAGGACGTGAGCCACAACAGCTAATTTTTTAAATTTCTATTTAAAATTTAACACCCTGTTCTATCTTCAGTTTCATTTGTTTTTCAATTTGGCAGCAAGAAACAAACTAAATAACTTTAGAGTATCGCAAGATTTGTTGTCCTGCAATATGTAAATTTATTTTTGAGTCGACATTGTCCTTGTTGTCCCTATCGTGGCTACTTAAATTCCCTCAGTCTTAGAAATTACTTGCTGTATAAATATTATACATGCAATTTAAACTACCGGTACATGTATCCATAGAAAAACAATTTTGCTATTTTACTGGGGTAGGGTTTATCAAGCAGCGAAGATGATGAGATTACAAGGAAACAAAAGCCCAAAGAAAGTCAGAATAGGAAGGCAAGAAAATGCATTGACTCAGGTAATAGTTTAGTATAGTGGAATGCTGATTAATTTTGTCATACCCATGATTTTTTAAAAACCATTTGATTAACATGAACCAAAAGCTGTTTCCTCCCTTTAGTCAACACTGCAATATCTTACCCCTAAACTAATATTCAACGCATCTTGTCAAGCATTTTCTAATTTCCTGGGATATTTAGTTTAATTAGTCAAAGATCAACATGACCATTTCATGTTGTGTACAGTGTGCATCAATTTACCGACCTTGACAGTCACTTGCGAATTTTTCCTGAATTGTTCAATACATTAACTACAGTTTATCAATTCATTTACTTAGTGATCTTGTGACTATCAAGTCTGTGTTGTTAATAGATATTTTTTTTCTTATCAGATTCTGATGAAGATCCTCTTCCACCTAAAATAAGGTACTATGCAAGTTTATACAACAAATTTGTACATCAGTTTCTTTCTATACACATGTTACTTGCTTTGTGCATGTATCAGTATCAGTACTTTTCTGTACTCATACTCTGTTTACAGCTTAGGATTATTACAGGATTGATTCACTGTACATGTAGCTTGGTTAGGGTCAGCTAACTGGTTCGCACACAATATTTAGGTTAAGGTTAACAGGGGTACATTCTGCATTGTAATCTGCTAAACAGACCTACAGTTCATATCCCCACAAGTGTCAATCAAGTTTATTTCAAAATGACATTACATGTATATACAGTCACTCACTCAAAGGCAAAGAAATTTGCTGTGTATTGGAAAGTCAAGAGACAACATTACGGCTGCCAGTCATCCCCACTAATAATTTAGTAGCCACAGGGCTCAAAAGTGTTGTTTGTTCGTCTGGGACAAGTAGATTATCTTGCCGGGCAAGTAACTTTTTATTCTCACTTGCCCAATGGGCAAAGGATCAGGCACCTTGTCCTTCAACTAAATAAAATAAAAGAAGATAATGTTAAAGTAAATGGGACAGCAAAATCTTAAGCTGCGTGTCTGATGGACAAGCTAGAATTCAAGTTTTTTTAGCCCTGAGCCAGTCGTAATTCAATTAAACCAATTGCCCTGATTTACCTGCAACTAAATTATTGATTTATTACCTATGGTAAACCATTACCTGTGAAAGATTACTAGATCATTTGATGCAATTCTTTGAGACCTCTGACATTCGACTAACATTCCATCTCCATGAACAGTTTCTTTCACCTTAGTCCTGGTATTTTTTGTTCATTTGTGTTATTTCTTGTTGCAGAAAAGCAACCGTGAAAAAAGGCGAAAGTTCAAAATCAAGCAAGAGCAGAAAGCCAATCACTGTTGAGGACTCTGGTAAAAGCATGATTTTGTGTTCATTGTATTGAACCATACTATTTACGAATAAAATGTAAAGTAATGTAGGGAGAGTTACAGGTACATGTAGATTGTGTTGCAAATTCAAGCCTTCAAATAAAGCATCTCAGTTCCAGTATTTTGATCATAAATATATTATAATCTGCTAGTCCTCAAAATCTCTATTGCGCTCAATTTACAAACTGTGACCTTACATGTAGCAATGCTAATCAAATAATAATATTACGTGATCACATTTTTGTTTGGAGCTTGTGCACACTTTACACTCGTATAAGATGTGCACAGTTTGTTTAAGCTCAGGTTGTATTTGCCTGTTGCCAAAATGGAGCATTAATTAACATACATTACAGTATGTTTAATTTACCCCTTGCGTGTGAAACTTATACTCAAGCTGTTCTACTTGTATCTTGGAAAACATAGTGAAATTGGGGAGCAGTGCAATCAAATCTGTATACCAAAATATTTTAGTGGCAACACATCACTTTATTCTGGTATTAATTTTGTTCTTCAAGTTTCATCTTGATTCCTCCAATTCTCTAATATATTACTCAATAATCCAGATTGCTGCATGTTTTAATAATTTGTAAATTTATTGCCAAAATGTTAAAGGTAGCAACTCTCTAAAAATAGCCAAGGCTGCTAAACCCCCCCCCCCCCCTCCAAAACGAGATTGTTGGTCTTTTCTCTTGGATTTTACTAACATGCCTTGTACAAGTTTGTATTAATGATGGTTTTAAAAAGTGTATCCGTTGGTATTCTGCAGAAGAGGAGGAAGTTGTACCTCGGACGCTAAAGAAATCTGCCAAGCAAATGGAAACAAAAACAAGGAAGGAGGTTGTGCATGTTAAGGAGAGGTACAATGTGATTAGTTTACTTTTGAACAGTAACTGAGGGCTCTCTTTCAATTTTGCTTTTCTTGAGATTTTTATGTTACATGTACATGTAGTTAGTACTTAGAAGCAAATTTGTTCAAAGGAGCTCAGTCACGGTGTTTTGTCTTTTTTTTAGCCATGTACAAAATCTCCTTTAAATGGAAGGAAACCTGAAAATAATAGTTTTCTAAGATAGAAAAACATCAAAGAGATAACAATAAACGAAAGAGGAACAAGGATGGTCAAGGATGGCGAAGATTGACACAGATTGCAAATGACGAATCTGAAAAATTTAGGCTAAACTTTTCAAAATGTGCAAACCGGGACTGAGCTCCTTTAAAATTGTGTGATAATACATGTAAGTTGTTTATTTTTCCTTGGAATCTTAAATATGTTATAGGTCAATTTGTTCTTTACACTGTAGGTCAATTTGTTTCAAACTAGGTTAGTCTGAACTTGACCTAGTTCAGTTTGCTAATGTCTCTGTGAGTGTTTTTTTTTTTTAAGTTCTGAATACTGTTTTTCTCTATCTAGCCCTGTAAAGCCTAAAGAAACTCCACAGAAACTGACCTCTGCTCTTGACTTCTTTGGTTCAACTCCTGCTGAAAGAGAATCACGAAAAGTTTTTGCTGCAAAGAGGAAACAGGTTTGTAAATTGCTACTCTGCAAGCAGAGTCCACTTTGATCATTCTGAGATTGAAAGCAACTGTATTCACAGGGTGGTAAGTTGAAGCATGTACAGATGTACATATTGCTAAGGTGTAAAGGGAAAATTTACTCTCAACTGATTACGTACTTCTTGGACCTTAATGGCAATAAAATTCAATTTGAATTAATGAGTTATGTAGCTATATAATTATATTAAACTAATTTAAAAATGCCTCTGAGCAAAAAATCTTAAAAATTGCATAAGATACTAAATCTTACTACAGTAAAACTACAATGAATACATGTAGTGCCTAGTTATACATGTAGTTCTCACACACTGAATTCCATTTGTCTGCCACACGACAATGCAACAGCACTTTATTGAGTTCACTGCAAAGTTCTTTGTCAAACACTAAAATTGACTAAGCTACAGATGGCACTGACATTTTTTCTTAAATTCTGATAAATATTGTAACTGAATGAGTGAAGTCATGGATACATGCAAGTAAGAGATGAGATGTGGCTACCATGAGCAATGGTTTTAAGCTGACAGTTGTTTGGTTGTCACCTGTTTATCTTTTGAAAAGTCAAAAGTCAGTGGCCATGAACATGTACATGCGGTGTCTTATCAGTCATCTGGAATGGAACATACATGAATAAGATTATTTTTTTCTCTCCTCACAGAGATCTGATGAGCCAGAAGAAAATGGGGGAGCACTTGCAAATGAAGATCAGGAGTCACTACATGGAAAAGAGAAGAGACGGAGGGAAAATGAAGATCTGAATGGTAGAGCAACAGAACAGCCATCCAAGAAAAGAAAAGAAGACTCATCTACTCCACGACGTGAAGAAAAAAGGCCATCTCCTGAAAAGAAGAAGGTCTGTGAATTTGTTCATCAACTGTACATCTAATTGTTGTTTGAACAATATAAATTCTTTTAGCAGGTGCAGAAGTCGACTGGGCTTTCAATAATGTAATTTTTGGATAAATTGATCATTAGAAGTCAGAGACTTGAAGACTGACTGTTGTTGCTGCAATGTCTATTTGGGCACAACAAGTTATTCTCAGGTTATTCTCTGGTTTGTGATGTTAGCCTGCTCTTTGAACATAGCTGTACTGTAGTTAGACTAATATTTAGATATTGAATTGTTGACCTCTAAGATAAAAGTCTGTATGTAGTGGCATGTTCATAATCATCTGCTTGTTGTATAGTTATTTTCAGATGTCTTGTTGTTTTAATTAGCATACATACTTTACCCTTCACAGACACCGGAGAGTGTTCCCAAGACCACACCCGCTAGTCGGCTTGCAGCTAAAGCAGCGGCAGCTGTAGCTTCAAAAGCAACTACTGCTGTCCCTGAGACTCCAGGTAGAGACACTAAGAGGAGTCCAAAGAAAACTGTTACTCCAAAGAAATCTGAAGACAAAGGAGTTGTAAAGGAATCTCCAAATGAGAAAACTCCGAAGACACCTAAATCTGATGAACCAGATGAGGTTCCTCCATCTTTAGAGAAGAAAAAATCAAATTATCGCAGTTTCATGGCAAGGGATGGTCCCAGAGCTCTTGGCTCAAAACCACTCCCTGAGGTGAGTATCAATCGTGTTCAAATGTAGCAAGGATGATAATTCAACATTAAGTAAGTCAGGCAAGTTGTCTACATTAAAAACAGTTACTTGTGTAATTTGCAAGTACTTACAGCTAGTTACAACTCAATGCATGTGTACACATACCTCAATAGTGGTGAATGTACAGTGGAGCCACACCAAATCCTAGTCTTTTTTTTGCCAAGCAGTGGTCAAAATCAATGTTATTTGGCTGCATTTATAGGGAGAAGAAAACTGCCTAGAGGGACTGACATTTGTTATTACTGGAGTGCTGGAAAGTATTGAGAGAGATGATGCTGCGGATATGATTCAGAGGTACGGTGGCAAGGTGACTCAGTCGGTGAGCAAGAAAACAAGTTATATTGTGGTGGGACGGGATGCTGGTGAGAGTAAACTTTCTAAGGTAAGGGACAGTCCAAGTATCTTTTACATTTTATTGTACCTACTGTATATAGTCAGATAGTCCCATGCCAAAAACAAAAAAAAAACAAAAAACAAAAAACAAAACAAAAAAATTATACTGACCCAAAAGCAAAAATAAAACAGTTCTTAATAATAAAGTATCACCCTATTGAAACTAACTGCTTGTGATAGGTGGTGGAGAGAGATTGTATTTTGTTAAATTGTTTGTTTGTTTGTTGTTTTAAGGCTAAGCAGTGTGGGACAACACAGCTAGATGAGGATGGGCTCTTTGAACTAGTCAAGACAAAACCAGGGAAGAAGATCAGCTATGAACCTCCCAGTAAGGAAAAGAAGTCAAAGAAGAAAGAAAAAAGTGAAGAAGCTGAAAAATTAAGTCAAGGAAAGGAACAGCTCGAAGAGGAATCATCGCAGCTTAGTGAACGATCAGTGTCATCTCCTGCCACACAGACACCCACATCTTCACCTGTGTCAAAAGGTATGTTGTGATGTTCCAGAGAATATTGATGCTCCTCCCACTGAGATTTTTTTAGATTTGACTGATGCCCTTATTGGATTCTCCCAGGAAATTCTAGTTTTGCTGTACACTTTCCTTTAAAGAAATATTGGCTTTTGAGAACCCCTTTCCCTTGGAATTTCCCATGGACCACATATCGCATTTGCATGGATCTTCACATCCAACTGTCTGTCAAGATACTTATTTTTGACCAACAAAATGTCCTGATAACTAAATACATACACAGTAAATATGAACTAAATACATACACATACAAGTCGTTCAACTACTCATTTTTGTCTTTAACTGTTTAGGAGAACCAAGTTTGTTGTGGGTTGACAAATATCGCCCACGCTCGGTGAAGCAGATTATTGGCCAGCAAGGTGACAAGAGTAACATGCGAAAGCTGATGAACTGGCTGAGAGACTGGGAGAAGAACAGAAAGAAACCACCAGCTAAATGTAAGTAGAACTGCAAACAGTGCAGTGAAATTAAAATATTTGCCCTTCTTTTTAACTTATAGGTATTTCTCAAAATGTTAGTGGTACATGCATGTAATATAACATTGTGAGCAGTTTCCAGGACAACATCAATTCTGATAATTAAAATTGTAGATAACCTACAGTTTAATCACTTTATGTACTCTTGAGATAAAGTACATTTATCAAGCAGTGTAACTGTACATGTATGCCTAACCAATGGTCATTGTGGTTTCATGTCCTTAATGACAAGCTGCAGATCAGATTGCATTATATTTTTGTACATGTGGTAGAAAATAGACCTGGCTTTAAGAAGACATGCAGTTTATTAATGCCAATTTCTGATGCAAATTTTGCCATGGCAATGTGATTAAGTATTGATAACAAACTTGTGCATCGACAATGTTGTTGATGATGATGATGATGACAAAGATCACCAATTGTTTGGTGACAATACAGCATAAGTTACAGTTCAAGAGATCAGTATAAATTAAGACAAATATTACAATGTAATCTGATGGATTGTGATTCTTCTTTGCTGCACAGCTTCATTTTTCAAGAAAGATCAAGATGGTTCATCTCAGAGAGCAGCTCTCCTGTCTGGCTCCCCAGGGGTGGGCAAAACAACTACTGCAACACTTGTTTGTGAGGAGCTTGGCTTCAGCTACATTGAAATGAATGCTAGTGATACAAGAAATAAGAAGACACTGGAGGAACACATATCTCAGTCACTGAGCAATAAAACCATGGATGGATTTCTACCTGGTAATAGCACATATTCAATCATTTTTATTGTATAGCTGAGAGGGCAAGCGTGAACAAAAATAAATAAAGTTTATCCATCTATTGTTCCTACCTACATGTACCTAGTTACATATTCAGGGGTTTCATTATGTAAATTTCTTTAGCAGGAAGACAACAGGTTTTCACAGGCAGGCAACATGATTGTTTTGAACTGAACTTCTTTAAGGGAAAAACTTTTCTCTGGGTGGTCAAACCAGGCAGGCAAAATTGTTCTGAGCACAGCCAGTCAATTTGCCCATTGTCCAGCCGTTCATGAAACCCCTGCATACACCTGTACTGACAAAACATTTGCTTAGACTGGCCGTGAATCAACTATGTTGGACCACATTTTGTACATGTGAACCATATTTTTTTGATATGTAGAACCTACATTTTCTTACTTATTTTCAAGTACGTGTACACTGATGAAAAGCAGGAAAAACTAGGAAAAGGGGATAAATTTTCAGAGTGGTTTCCACATAATTATTTCCTTTGGCACTTACGACAGATTGTACATGGTTTGTTGATTGTGGCATGTGTATTAATTTGTGTTACAATAGGTCACAAGGCAGATCCCAGGAAGCATGTCTTGCTTATGGATGAAGTCGATGGAATGGCAGGCAATGAAGACAGAGGAGGAATGCAGGTAAGGAAACTTACACTGTACAACTGTAGCATCAACTGAATGTACATGTACATGTACAGTACTAACAATAAATACAATGTACAGTTGAGCTAATGTACACCCCCATACATGTAGATTCACAAACATCCATTAGTAGCAGACTATAACAGTCATGTTCCCAGCCACATACAAACAACCACTGTTTAGCTGTGTGTACAAGAATACCCCAAATAGTAAAACTCTCAAAGGACATAAGGATGTGAAACACAGCACAGGTTCTACAGTTTAAAACTCTCTGGGCATAAATTATTGTTGCAACATTTAAGTAAAAGACTAAAGGGTTTATTATCAGAAGAAAGATTGCACATTTTATATCTTTTAATACAAATAACCGTAAACCGTCGCTTATAAGCTCCTCGGAGGGGCGGATCTAGGAGGATGGTGCAAAAAGAGAAAAAAAGGAAAAAAAGAATAAAAAAGCATAAGAAAAGAATAAATAATAATAATTATGTTTATAATAAAAAGCTTGAAACAGTTTTCAAATCTGGTTATAAGCTCCCTCAGATATAAGCCCCTCTGTTTATAAGCCCATCTAAAAACTTTTACGAAGTTGTATTTTCAGAATAATTTTTTTTTTGTTAAGGATTTCCAAGGCTTTTGTTTGGTTCAAATTAATTGCAGAAGCAAGAAGGATGGCATCCCTCATTAATTTCTTTTTGCAAATGTATGTTATTCATTATAATGTGACATACTTTTACATTATTATTATTTTTTTTTATTAGTTTTAATTATCTCCACAGGAATTAATATCACTGATAAAGAACACCAAGATACCAGTCATTTGCATGTGCAATGATAGAAACAGTCAGAAGATTCGCAGCTTGGCAAATTACTGTTTTGACTTGAGATTTCAGAGACCTCGAGTTGAACAAATCAAGGTACATCCTAAACATTTTTTCACCTTGTGCATGTATTCATTCACCTGGTCCCTTTCCCCCTGTCTCTGGTTCATTCAAGATTCCTTCTTTCCTTCCTCTCTCCTTCCCCCTTTGCCTTCTTCTTTCATTTTCTCCCTTCCTGCCTCCCTTTTTCAATCCCTACCTCCATTCTTCTCTCCCTCTCTCTTCTTCTATGCACCTTTTATCGCTTACAGGACAAGTTGTGTCTCATTATACACAATGTGATAACAAAATTTTCACAGTAAATTGTTTTATGTTTCAGGGTGCTATGATGAGCATTGCATTCAAGGAAGGGCTCAAAATTCCACCTCAGGCCATGGACCAGATTATAATTGGTGCCAACCAAGATATAAGACAGGTAGGTTTGCCTTGAACAGCATTAATGTTTTGCCTATTATGTTATATTTCATGGGTTTCATTAAGTGCCAGGCATTGGGGAAATTGACTGGCTGTGTGGACAAATTTTGATTTGACTGGTTGGCTTGAATGACCGGTCTGGCCATCAAGCAGAAAGTTTTTTTTTTTCCAAAGAAGATCATATCAAATAGTTTTGCTGTCTGTGACAATCACTCCCCCCTCCCCCTGCTGGAAACGTTTCTTTAATGAAACCCAGGCTGATACAAAGAAATAATGCACATGATACATGTAAATATTGTGGACACTTCCTTTGTTTCTCCTAGGTTCTTCACAATATGAGCATGTGGACAGCCAAGGAGAAGAGTCTTACTTATGATCAAGCCAAGGAGGATGCAGCCAGAGCACAAAAAGACATCAAAATGGTAAATAATTCCCTGATTTTAAACAACATCCACCTTCAATGAAGTGGTCCTCCTCAAATAAACAACTTAGTAAACAGAGTTCTGATATTTAAAAGAAACATGTACTGTATGGCTGTACTTTACGAACCCTTTTCAACCCATAAAGAGCAATCAGAGTGAATGTACATGTGCACTGTACATGCAGTAATTAAAGAAGACAGAATTACTCCAAGTTTTTTCTTTTTTTTCTTTTTTTTTTTTTTACCAAAAATAAACTTGTATAAACATGAAACTGGTGGTGACAACAAGATTTCTGAAATTGAAACAACTGACAGGTTAGAATGTGGACATGTAAGTCTGGATACTAGATTTGTAGCATTGCGAGGTTGCTACTTCACACTGTTTTGCTTGTGTGCGTGGCTGATGGGGCCTTACTACCTCATATAAAATTGATTCAATGCTGTGTCAAATTTCTCTATTCAAAGAAAAATATAACCCTTCTATTTTGTGTGTACTGCAGACTGAAGCTATTGGAAGTCTTTCCTAATTCAACTAATTTGTTCTCAGGGTCCTTTTGATGCTGTGAGAAAACTTCTCTCAAGGGGTGAGAGTTCAAAGATGGACTTGAATGAAAAATCAGACATGTTCTTCTGTGACTACTCACTGATGCCTCTGTTTGTACAAGAAAACTACCTTTCTGTTGATCCAGGCCAGGCCCGGTAAGATGACGACTAAGCTGTTCTAATTGTTTTTGTGCAATTATAACCGTGTTCATTCTTCCCTAACTATCATCAGCTATCACAAACTATCACTTGTGTGCTCAAACGGGAAGAACTATTATCAACTACATGTGTCATGGAGAATTTAAAGAAGCTCAAGGTCAATGATAGCCCATAGTAGTTGGTGGTTGAACGGAAGTGTGGGTAACAACTTTCATTTGACATTAGGGCCAGAGTTAAGCAAGCCTGGTTAATAAGAGATTTACAGCTGTATTTTTACATTAATTTTACATGTATGATTATTATGGATTGGTTGAAAAAGAGTGCATTTTAGAGGACCTTTTTAATTCTTTATGTATTTTGTTTACTTATTAGTGGCAATATAAAGAAGACCCTGGCACTTGTTAGTCAGACAGCTGACTCCATCTGTGATGGCGATCTGGCTGAAAAGCTTATCAGACAGAAAGGACACTGGTCCATGTTACCCATGCAGGTACTAAATAGAGAGATGAAGGTCAAGTCGTCGTTAATTCATTGTTAGTCCAACCTTTATCCAGTATTAATCCAATGCTGAATTTTCAGGCAATGATGTCATGTGTGATCCCATCTGATCTGATAAGTGGGGGAATGGGTCAGAGGATCGAATTTCCTCAGTGGCTTGGTAAAAATTCCAAATATGGTAGACTTGACCGTATTCTGCAAGAGCTTCAGAGTCACATGAGATTAAGGTAAGGACAAAAAGAAAAATTAATGGGAGCATGGAGATACTGAATTTCTCCTTGAGTGTTTAATTTGATATGAAATTAAACATAAGAAGAGAAACTTCTGTCATTAATTATTTCCAAGCAACCATGTGTTATTTTGTGGATTATTGGAATAACTTTGAATAAGAAGGCTTCATCTGCAATTTTACAAAGGTTGATGAACATTTTCTGAAGATTTCTGAAGATTATTCAAAACTTTGCAAGGATTATCTTCAGGGAGGTCATTAAATTTTGATCTTTCTGATAAATTTCCAAAACATTCCAAAGACTGCTGCAAATTTCTGAGAGATCAAAAGAGGAAAATAGCCTTCACTCATCATCAAAATGCGCACTGTTACATGTCATCTATTCTTGAACTGGTTTATATACAGACATATATTAGGAATAAAGACAAATATAAAGAAATTAGGGAAACTTTACTGCCTAATTCTTTGTTCTACATACATGCACAGTGTGTATCGATGCTCTTTTTTCTCTAACAGCACATCTTCAAGCAAGTTGTCTATGAATTTGGATTACATTCCTCATCTCAGGAAAGTTCTTACTAGGCCCCTCATGACTCAGGTACGATTGTCACACCGACATGTTTAACATTGGTGTAGCTTGAATCTGGCAATGGTATAAAACCACAGACTTGTTTGAAAACAGAAATTCAAGAGACCAGAAAGAACCTATAAAAATAGCCCATTGAGGCTGAACCAGGTTATAAATCAAAGTTTGATTCTTTTGCCAATGGAATGTCCAATAAAGGAATGAAATTTATTTCTGCAACTGTCACGGTTAAAGCAGAGGGACTGAGGAAGGTGAAGGATCAAGAAATTCTTTACCCATGATGGCAAATTTAAGCCACTGACTTCCAGTGACTGTTTTAGTCATCACAAATTCAATGACTAAGAGTGTGGCATTTGCGCGGAAAATTTAACCAAGGTTGAAATACATGTATCCTGCCTGGCTATGGTGGTGGTGATTGGGAGGGGAGGAGCACAACTTCTCTCTTATTAATAAGTGCATACATGTAGGTGGAGGTTGTTTGCATTAAATTTGTTCCTCGAAATCCATTATTTTTGCATTTTGAAGTGAAGTTGCAATGCTTACATGTACACTATATTTCCTTAGTCTGAAGGACTTTGTTCTCAAACTCATATCTTTAAATTCTCTCTAGTCAAAGTTATGCATGCTCAGTATTACAGTGTAGCCATTTTAAACTGCAACTGGCTAACTTTACTTACTCGAAACAACATTGCACAGCTATTGATCAGCTTCTGGGTGACCACTTTGTTGACAGGTATTAAATATTTTATCTTGGTAGGAATCAGATGAGATCAGTTCTGGGGTGTCCAGGGTTATGAAAGTGATGGAGGAGTATGACTTGACAAAAGAGGACTGGGATTCTATCATAGAGGTTGGCCAGTTTGAAGGACAGAGAGATCCAGTCGCTTCTATTCCATCAAAGGTTTGTACATGCAGTTCCTCGATTCTCGTTTGGGAAAGTCTATTGATGAAAAATTTGAGCTCTTGGAAAGACAGCTGTGGGCGAGTTTAATGCTCAGCCTGTTGAACTCCGGGTCAACAGTCCGGGTTAAGGCCTTAGTCACGATCATTGTGTTGTGTTCTTGGGCAAGACACCTGTTCTGAGAGTTCCTGTCTTCACCCAGGAGTACAAATGAGTACCTGACAAATTTCCTAGAGATTCATGTGAGGTGGATTAGCACTCCATCCAGCAGGAGTATAACCTTATTCCTAGACACATCACACTGCAAAAACTGGGATATGCTTTGGCATGTTATGTTGCTATAAATTGTCTAAATCATGATTTGTGTGCTATAGACTCACACTATACACTTAATGACAGGTCCTGCACAAAATGGCTAGTTCTGCTCTTCCAGGAAACTATTATGTAATTATCTCCCGAAATGAAGTCAATGTAGAAATGCTAGGGAAAACGAGAGCAGATGTCCATGTAACTAGCTTGCCGAGTGACCTGTCGTTAAGTGTTTCGTTATACAGCAGGAACAGAAGTACCAGCGACAAGGAAAACAACAAATGATAGGAAACAGACAGCATCTACAACTGCAACAAAAACGAAAACGAAAACAGCAACAGAAGCAGAAACAGAAACAGTGGTAGCAACCTCAACAACCAAAACAATTAAAACAATAGCAGCAATAGTGACAAGAAGAACTACCGCAAGGGCAACAGCAACAAACAAGACAACTGAAGACAAATCTCAAGGGTTTTTTTACTGTCCCTTTGTACATTATGTTTGGTCCAATCTTTAAACTACCCTGACAGGTACATTAACGATAACAATAAAACAGCAACAAAGAACATCTCAAACAACAGCAATAAACAACAAACAACAACAAAATAAATTCTTAGATCCAACGAAACTTAATTCTGGGTCCCAAAAAGGTGTCTGATTCCCTTAAAATGTTTCCCCTAAAATATTTTTTTGTAGGTTAAATCAGCTTTCACGCGGACTTACAACAAGGAAAGTCGCAAGACACCTTATGCCATTCGCACAGCAGCAAAGAAAGGAAGGAGGGTTGGCACAGAGGACAGCCAGACAATGGAAGGAGAGAGCTATGGGCTTGAAGAATCTGAACAGCAGGGGGGAGATAAAGATGAAGATGATGATATTGAAAATAGTGCCATGATCAAGGCAGCAAAGAAACCGGTTAAAGCAGGAGCAAATAGAAGGGGAAGAGGAGGAAAAGCAATGGAAGGTACCTCAACAGAAGCGCCAACAGCTAAGGGAAAAGGCAAAGGAAAAAATAGGAAATGAATGAATGTGAATTCATAAATAATTGCAAGAACCACTGGCACTGAAGCGTCATATGACTGGTAATAAACTGAAACCCATTGGTAGCATGTGACAAAATGGAAAGAAGACATAATGGAGAGTGGAAAATCTGTTCTTATGGCATGGACGTGCTTTTTTCTTTGCACTGTGCAACCACCATCAAGTGATTCCTACAGTAATGCTCAATCATTGGACAAAAGTTAACTGTCAGCAAAGAAACCTATAAGGAATGTGCAGGAAAAAAAATTTCCACCCCATCCATTTAACCTAGCTCGCCCATCACTGAATACTACATGTAAGTGGCCTATTTTTGTGTAAAAGAGTAACCTTGTAACACAAGTTGCTTATCATCTGTAAATCTTCCTTATACCGATGTGTTGGGTCTCAGAAACCTCAAATCAAACTAACAAATAGAAACAGTTTTGTCTTGACAACAAGTGACTTAGTAAACAAAAGGGTGTACTTTGCACCCAATCTTACATGCAAGTCTGCTGACAAAACATAACTAAGAACATAACTGTGGTAAAGGAAACAAGTAAAACCAGTCGATTATAACAGTTTGTGTCTATAGTCACAATTCTTTCACTACTGCCAGTAGTGAAGCAAAATGAGAATAAAAAATTATTGTGTAGTACATATAACATGAGCATCAGCAAACAGTTATTATTTCCAATATCTGTTGTGTTCGTGTTGGTACAGAAACTGGTTGTGGTGGCTAATACAGAAATGAGAACACTGCAATTTGAAGTACATGTAGCAAAAAAATGTTTTATCAGCAACAAATCACACTCACTTGAGCACTCATCCTCTGTCTCAACTGTTGGAACATGAGGCCATAAACGGCCAACAAATCAATAAGGGTAATTATAATCCTTACCAACCACAAATCAGTAAGAGTAATAATTTTGGACACCAAAATATAATTATGGATAACCTATTTTTGCTAAAGAATCAATACGCAAAATATTTACTGCCACAGAAATATTAACTGCCAGCATAACATAAAAAGGTATTTTTGATGTATACCTAAATATAAATGTGGGTATTCTATCCCTGGCAAAGTCAATATGGGAAATCCTTACAGACAGCAAATCAATAATCATGGTAACAGATCAATGAGGGTAATCCTGATCAAAGAGCAGTCTTTTCAACAAACAGATCAAAAACGGTAGTCTTTTCCACCAACATGGATAACTGCTGGTAACATATAATAAGGGTAATCTTTACCACTGACAAATTAATGAGAGTTTTCTTTACCATCAACCAATCAACAAGGGTAACCTATACTGCTAACAATTTGGTAGGGGTAACTCTTGCCACCAACCGATCAACATACAGTGTAGATAATCTTACCGCCAACAGAGGTAACCCTTACTGCAAACAAATAACTTTAACAAGTCTTTACCACCACTCGATCAATATCGGTAAACTTTTGGCCAACTAACAAATCATGTATCAATGATAGTAATCTTGACCACCAACAAGTCGAGAGGTAATATTTATCACCAAGCAATCGTTAAGGTTAAGCTTTACCACACCTGATCAGTAAGGTAACAATCATGTAATCTTTAACGCCAGCCAATCAGTAAGGGTACAAAAGTAATACCACCAACTGATCAATAAAACTAATCTTTACAACCAACCGATCAATAAGGGAAACTTTACCACCAACAGATCAACAACAGTAATCTTTACCACCAACTGATCAATAAAACTATCTTTACAACCAACCGATCAATAAGGGAAACTTTACCACCAACAGATCAACAACAGTAATCTTTACCACCAACTGATCAACAACAGTAATCTTTACCACCAACTGATCAATAAAACTATCTTTACAACCAACCGATCAATAAGGGAAACTTTACCACCAACAGATCAACAACAGTAATCTTTACCACCAACTGATCAACAACAGTAATCTTTACCACCAACTGATCAATAAAACTATCTTTACAACCAACCGATCAATAAGGGAAACTTTACCACCAACAGATCAACAACAGTAATCTTTACCACCAACTGATCAATAAAACTATCTTTACAACCAACCGATCAATAAGGGAAACTTTACCACCAACTGATCAACAACAGTAATCTTTACCACCAACTGATCAACAACAGTAATCTTTATCACCTACCGATCGATAAGGGTACATGTAATCGTTACCACCAACCGATCAATAAGTGTACATGTAGTATTTACCACCAACTGATCAATAAAGGTAATTGTTCCCACAAACCAATAAATAAGGGTACATGTGATCTTTTCCATCAACTGATCAATAAAGGTAATCCTTACCACCAACCGATCAACAACAATAATCTTTACCACCAACCAATCAATAAGGGTAACCTTTACCACCAACCGATCAAAAACTGTAATCTTTACCGCTAGCCGATCAATAAAGGTAATCTTTACCACTAACTGATCGACCGCCAACCGATCAACAACAATAATCTTTACCACCAACCGATCAATAAGGGTGATCTTTACCGCCAACTAATCAGTAAGGGTAATCTTTACCATTAAGAGATTAATAAAGGTAATCTTTACCACCAACCGATCAATAAGGGTAACCTTTACCACTAACTGAGCAATAAAGGTTATCTTTACCACCAACCAATCAATAAAGGTAATCCTTACCACCAACTGATCATTAAAGGTAATCTTTACCGCCAACTGATCAATAACGGTGATATTTACCACTAATCGATCAATAAGGGGGATCTTTACCACCAACAGATCAATAAGTGTAATCTTTACCACCAACCCATCAATAAAACTAATTTTTACCACAAACCGATTACTAAAGGTAATCTTTACCACCACCCGGGCAATAAAAGTAATCTTTAAGTACCACTAACCGCTCAATAAGGGTAATCTTTAGCACCAATTGCTCAATAAGGATAACCTTTTTCCACCAACAATCAATAAAAGGAATCTTTACCACCAACCGATCAATAAAAGTAATGTTTACCACCACCCGATCAATAAAAGTAATCTTTACCACCAACAGATCAATAAGGGTAATCTTTACCACCAACCGATCAATGAAGGTAATGTTTACCACCAAACGATTGATAAAGGCACTGTTTGCCACCAACCGATCAACAAAGGTAATCTTTACCACGAACTGGTTAACAAGCCATCAATAAGGGTGACCTTTACCACCAACCGATCAATAAAGGTAATCTTTTCGCCCAACCGATCAATAAGGCTGATCTTTACCACCACCGATCAGAAACAGCAATTTTTATCACCAACCACTCAATAAAGGTAATCTTTATACCACCAACCTATCAATAAAGGAAATCTTTACCACCAACAGCAATGAAGGTAATTTCTACCACCTGCCCATCAATAAGGGTAACTTTGCCTCCAACCGATCAATAAACACAATCTTTAACACCAAATAATCAATAAAGGTAATCTTTACCACCAACAGATCAATAAGGGTAATCCTTAACAACTACCTATCAATAAAGGTAATCTTTACAGCCAAACGACCAATAAGGGTAACTTTACTACCAACCGATCAATAAGGGTGATCTTTACCACCAACCGATCAATAAGGGTGATCTTTACCACCAACCGATCAATAAAGGTAATCTTTACCACCAACTGATCAATAAGGGTACCTTTTGCCACCACAGATCAATAAGGGTGATCTTTACCACCAACTGATCAATAAGGTGATCTTTACCACCAACCGCTCAATAAAGGTAATCATTACCACCAACCGATCAATGAAGGTAATCATTACCATGAACCGATCAATAAAGGTAATCTTTACCACCGAACAATCGATTAACGTAATCTTTACCACAACCTGATTGATAACGGTAATCTTTACCACGAACCTATCAATTAAGGTAATCTTAACCACCAACCAGTCAATAGGGGTTATCTTCACAACCAACTGATCAATAAGGGTAACTTTACCACCAACTGATCAAAGAGGGTATTCTTTAACTTCAACCGATCAATAAAGGGAACTTTACCACCACCCGATTAAAAAGGTAGTCTACCACCAACCAATCAATAAGGGTAGCTTTACCACCAACCAATCAATAAAGGTGATCTTCACCTCCAACTGATCAAAAGAGGTAGCTTTACTCCCACCCGATCAAGATAGGTAGTCTACCACCAACCAATCGAGAAGGATAACTTTGCCACCAACCAATCAATAAAGGTGATCTTTACGACCTACCCATCAATAACGGTAACCATATTACCAACTGATCGATAAGGGTAACTTTACCACTAACCGATCAATAAGGGTAATCTTGGCCACCAACCGATCTATCTGGGTAAACTTCATTACCATCCAATCAATAAAAATAATCTCTACCATTAACTGATTAATAAGGTAATCTTCACCACCAACCGATCAATAAGCTTAATCTTTACCACCAACCGATCAATAAGCTTAATGTTTACCAGTCCAACCAATCACTGAGGGTAATCTTTACCACCAACCAATCAATAAGTGTAATCTATACCACCAGCCAATCAATGACGGTAATCTTTCCCAAAAACCGATTAATAAGGGTAATCTTTACCACCAACTGATCAATAAGGGTAATATTTACCGCCAACTGAACAATAAGGTAATGTTCAAATCAATTAGGGTATTCTTTGCTGCCGTCAATTCAATAAGGGTAATCTTTACTACCAGCTGATCAATAAGGGGATAAATCCTTACCTTCAACCAATCAATAAGGGTATTTTTCACCACGAACCATTCAATAAGGGTATTCGTTACCACCAACCGATTATTTAGGGTAATCTTTATTACCAAGAGATCTATAAACATAGCATATCGATAGGGCCGGTAGGCCTGCTTCGACCATGATAGCTATATGGGTAATTTGTACCACCAACCGTTGAAGGAGGGTTATCCTTACTGGCAACAGATAAAACTATGAGAATGTTGACCGACTTGTCCATTATGTTGTTTGTTCTTATTACTGCGAACAATTCAAAGTGGAGAGATCTATTTAATTTGTTTTTATTAATTCATTAAAGGTACGAGAAAATATTACTACAGAAAAATAGTATAAAGGGCGTTACTGAAACAGCTGCTGTTTACCGAGTTCCTGTTCTGCAGATTTTATTTTCTGCGGCGCTTGAAACCTTTTTTCCTGAGAGAGGCAACCTTTTTAGACGGTTTTTTTCATTGCTGTTTTATACTTTTTATCTTCTGTGAGTTTCGTCTCCCTATAGGAAAGAAATCGCACATTTTTATATTTTCAATTCACTTTTCTCTAGAAGGAACATCAAATATCTACTCTTGAATCAAATTTTAATTTTTAATGAGTAGCGGGAAAGGCATCTCGAATATTCTCAGTGAAATAAACTGAGAATCCACTTTCCTTCAATAGGAAATACTGGTTCTAAATAAGTTCGATAGTGCCTCATACCATAGAACGCAAAAACAGCAGTAGAACTGCGCTGTGCAACGTATGATCGCGGGAGTCCCAAGTGAAAGCATGCATGCCTGAAAAATTTGATCGATTCCAAAGAATACCGATAAAGTTGTAGCTCAAGTTTTATTCCACTTTTAAAAAGATACCAGAAGCTAAAACAGGCCCAGAAATAAGAGCTTTGTGACTACAGTACAGTAAATTGTCATCGAGTGCTTTTGTACATAAAATGAATACATTTTTAGAATATTACGTCAGTTCTCTGGATACTATTACCAAAGTGTAACGTGTTTTCGTAACCTAAAAAAATTAACTTGAGAAAAAATCGCCTCTTTGTTCTGAATACCTGGCCTTAGTAAAGGTGGTGAATGGTAATTGTGATACTAGCGTTTTATTTGTCGCGCCCGAGATATTGGTGACTTTTTAAATTGTGAGGCCGGACTTGTAAGTGCTTTCAAAAGCGAAACTTTAAGAATTGTGAAATTCGACGAAAATTTTGCGAGGCCCGCGGTGTTTGAAAGACTATTCACTACGTACTCCTTGATTTGGAAATTCAAGACTTTTCTTGCTAAGCATTGAAACTTCAAGATTTGGAAATTTAAGATTTGGCTTGCCAAATATTGCAAATTCAAGATTTGGCTTGCCAAATATTGAAACTTCAGGATTTGTTGTGCCCAATATTGAAACTTCGAGATTTGGAAATTCAAGATTTGGCTTGTCAGGATTGGGCTTGCTTGATATTAAAAATTTAGGGTTTGGGATGCCAAATATTGAAAATTCAAGATCTTCCCTGCCAAATATGACAGTTCAAGATTTGAAAATTGAAGATTTCGAAATTTAAGATTTGGCCTGTCAAATATTGAAAATTCGAGATTTGGACATTCAAGATTTCGCCTGCCGAATATTGAAAATTCAAAATTTGGAAATTCAAGAATTGGCTCGCCAAATATTAAAAAATTCAAGATTTGGACATTTAAGATTTGGCCTATCAAATATTGAAAATTCAAAATTTGGAAATTCAAGATTTGATTTGCCAAACATTGAAAATTCTGGATTTGGAAATTCAAGATTTCGCCTACCAAATGCAAATTTTGAAAATTCCAAATTTGGAAATAAAAGATTTAGCGTGCCGAATATTGAAACTTCGAGATTTAGAGGTTATGAATGGCAAATGCAAGACTTGCATTATTCTTTTTGAGCCGGAGACATTTTTGGCTTTTTAAATTGCGTTAAAAAACGGTCCCGGCGACCTGTGAAAGTTTTGCGAGATCCATCGTTTTTTAAAGGTCCATTCAGACGGTGTGAGGAACTTTCCTTCCTTTTTCCCCAGAGGGTCTCTGATGGTCAGGTCCCTTACTCTGTCTACTGACTTATTTCATAAGTAAAAAGCAACATTAAATTCTTTGAGTTTCTGTATTTTCCCTGTAGGTTAACCCATGGCCCACGATGTAATTACAGCTCACTCGATCTCTCCTCAAGTCGTGGTGTAAGTTCCGTTACAGGCCTGTAAATCCCAACAGGTGCAAAGCAGGTTCTGGACTTTATTTTGTGTGACACATGTTGAAATACCCTCGAATCTTGGCTTGCCGTATTATCGACGTTTCTTCGTCTTAATATGTCAGAGCTCGTAAGGATCAGCTGAAAATATATGCAACGGAACAATATCAACAACAACAACAACAACAACAATAACATTATCAGTGTAGAAGCAAGCAGTTTAAACGAGTCTTAAGATGCACGCAATAAGACATTTGTAGGAAAGTTTCCTAATTGGCCAAAAATTAACATTTTCAATCACTCAGAACTTTGATACGAGCAACTTTCTGACCTTGGAATTTTGTAAGGTTGTGTTCTTTGTTTGCCTAATTTTGCAATTCTACCTAATTCAATTCATCATGACCAAGAAAGCAGTTTTTATCACGTGACTGCAAACCACCAAAAAACCGATAGGCAAACCAATCAGAAACAATTATTTCAAAAGATCAACAGAAAGCGATGCACATAGTCTTCGTGTCAGTAAATCATATCTGCCTTTTACTACCTTCTTGCCATGCAGGTTTCTATCGATTTTAATTGTCTGTGGCTCCTCAAGGCTAGTTCCAGGTAGGGAAAATGAAAAAAAAATGTATGAAACTAAAACGTCCAAAGACCTTCACAGTTTGATTAAAAAGAAAAGATAGTAGGAATTGAGGCTTAAAATCAATCGACTCTGAAGTATTTAATGATGTTGTGCTTGTGTTTGAAGCTTACAATTTTTTGGCCATCTGAATGCCAATCTTTACATTTCAAACGACCAGACCATGAAAACTCAAAAACACAGATTAATCTTTACGACTGTAAATCTCTGAAGCAATATGTTACCATTTCTAAGTGAACATCTGTACAACTCCATTCTAAGGCATGGCTTCTGATACCACTGCACCGGGTTAATTCGGACATACCGAGCAATCACAGAGGGTTCTATTGGACTGGGCTTTACCAGCAGTGGATGTGTGGTGCCATCGAATACCTGAAATGTGGTTCACAAATTAAATTAGATGTAAGAGTGTAGTTCACAAGATCGAATAAACAGATATCAGACATACAAAACAAGAGAACATTTTTTCTTATGTCGTTAATTTTGGGACATTCTGTTCCTGCTATTTCGTTGTTTTTGAGCACTCGCGTTGATGAACTAGCATTCTTGTTAAGTGCGATGAATTTGTTGTTGTTGTTTTGTTTTTGCGTTTGAGTAACCTTGCAGTTGCCAGTGTCGACGGGTAAGCTTCAGTTTACGTGTTAAAATGTGGAAAGTTCTTTTCCACTTCTTTTGCTTCAAGTATTCCATTTTCTTTACATCTCATTAAAAGAAAAAAAAAAACCAGCAACCTCAAGCTCTATTCCCCTTAACGGACACCGTACATGATATTACAAGTGGAATCCACTACCCCGACCGTTGGTAACAAAAATAACTTAAGATAAATATAACATACTGGACGCCAAATTGTCCGTGAAACTTTGAATGCAGGCAAATCGTTTGAAGAGAGGACAGTGATAACATATTTGTCTCTCGTACCTTAGTACCTAGTCCATTTTCTGTGTAATTAAACCATGCAGAACCATCCAGACTAAAACTCAATGTGAACTTGCGCACAAACCAGTAGTCAGCTTCCTGTCCCTGGGTAGCCACGCCTTTTATTTCGTCCGCGTAGCCCAGGTCAACTTGAAAGTATGGATTTGTGTCACCCCTAGAAATGATAAGAATTATCGTTCATAAATTTTTATGGGTCGCTGTCCGATGTGATATTCCAAAAATATGAGTAAACAGATGACAAGAAAAACTCTCGGGTTGTTTGTCAATGCTAGTAGGATAAATTCTCAAGAATTTGCTACTGCCTGCTAGCACTAATGTTGTAGTTTGGGAGCAAGTGTAATGAACTGCGTTCATACCCTCTCGCGCACCAAGCGCTCGTTCTGTTTCGAAGTCTTCCATAAGGCGCCACAAAATTGCTGTTTAGCACAGAACTGCTGCTAAGGCGTGAGTCACTCATGAATCCAGTCTGCAGGCCGTAACTACAATCTGGACGACATTGATAAACAAAGATGAATACATATATCCTACGGGTGGTTCATTACTTACAAAAAAGAGACCTACATCAGTACCTCTGTACACCTGGATCACAATGCCATTCATGACCAATGATATTTAGATTTTTTTTTTTTAAATTTATTCTTTTTTTGACATTGAAGCACATAGTACGTTGCTGCAAAATATTGATATTGACTTTTCCACAGTAAAATGACATGTTCATAATCCGCTGAAAAGAAGCAAAATACAATACGAAGTAGGAGAAGTTTTAGGGTTTAACCCATAGGGAACACTATCCTAAGGTTGGCCATATTCAGAGAGCGGTGGGAGACCTTTGTTGCCAGCTTGTGAGTGAGTGAGTGCCGAGAAGTTGGCGTATGAACAGTTCCCTCCATCTGAATACATATATTTGTGCCTTTTTCTGGAGTTTTACGTTTATGTTGCTTAGCTTAGCAAATTAAATTTTGGATGATACATTTTTACTTGCTATGAATTGATTGATCAATGAACTAAAAGCCTTTACCAGGATTTGGAAGGGTAAAAACCCGTTTAAACGCATCCCATCCTTCGGCACATTTCCTGCCTAAGACTACCACATCTCCTTCGGCCGGTGTGTTACTACTGACTGACTGCAGGCATAATCCTCCAGTAAGGTACTGGATGGCTTTCCCATAAGCCATACCTTTAGTCTTTTGGAATCTAAATTACCAGCAATATCACGAAGGTTAAATAATACGATTATGATGATGCTTTGAGGTTTAGTTTCGACGTTAATGTTTATGACCTACTAACATACACTTGCAAAAACTGCTAATTGATGCCCTGTACAACAGATGCCCTCCTTACATGGCTCCCTTAACCCAGAAAGCCTACTAATTCAAGATCCTGCATTGCCTAGATAGCGTAGTTTTAAAAATTAGTCTAACTTTATGTTCTTTGTTGTGAGTAAAAATAGTGCTTCCAGTGTTGCGATCGCTGATAGGCATTCTCTCATAATAAACTTCTTTTAAATCCGATCCATTACTGAATTTTCGGTGGCTTCTGTCCACCTTCATCAGAGTTGCAAAAGCCGTTTGTTATTGCTCACGCTATATATAACTCCGCGCTTACTGCCGTTTTATTGATTTCAAAATCAACGGCAAGTAAGTGCGAGGGAGCGGTTTCTTCTCGTTGATAGGGGCGCCGCTGTTCTTTGTTCAAATTATTTCCCAATCCTCTTGAAAACCCTTTAGAACTTTGGTTCAGACTGTTTACCTGTTGGTTGTTGTTATTTTTGTTATCAAACTATCCTAGTTTACAATGTAAGCTTCCTTAGTTCTGAATCTACATTTGAATTTAATTTGGTACACCGTAGCAATAATTTGATACATGTACGTTGGAATGTTAAAGAACTGAATATTTCATCTCTGACCTGTGTACACGGTCATCACAGGCATGAAACGATAACCCGACTTGAGTGCCCTCAGTGGGGACGCTGTCATTTGTCAGTGGCTTAACACACATCTCTGAGCATGCGTGCTGAAGGGAGCCGTCATCGCGTAGAAGGAACCAAGTGGAGTCGCTAATGCAGTCTGTATCAAATACGAGGACTTCTGATTCATTCACTGCGCATGAGCGGGATTTGGGAATTAAGCATAATCCATTGGGGCTTCGAAGAGGACTGTGCTTGGGAGAACCTAAGAGAGTGAATCATTGTAAAGAAATCAGTATCATCCAAAGTCCTCTTTTGTGTAGTGGAACACGCTCGCTGAACTGTTGGCAAGTGATATCAAGTTAGTGTAACGTTAGTGCCACCATGGACTTTGATTTTACGCACGCAAAAGATTAAATTATTTTCAACAAGTTACATCCTGTTTACAAATAAGAACTTACACCTTTAGCAAAGATTAACTTTCTTGTTCATAAAGATGGATTTTTCCACAGTATTTTGCACGTTTCAGGGACCCAAAAGTAGTGGCACCTAGAACTAGTGACTCTTACATTAAATTAGCGACCCATTACTCAAACGTAGTAAGATTTGAGGGCAACGCACTGATCGTCAGTTACAAAGTTTGCCGTATATCTTCAATGCACAGCCCATTAATACGTTTTAATGTTTGTGTATTGGGCATTATAACGAATAAGAGCGACATCCCATATGCCATTCTTACCATCACATGGTGGCCACGGTTTGCACACGAGTGTTTCACGTGACGGGCCCAGTTCAGAACAGTCTTTCCCGCCATTTGCAGGTCGCGGGTTGTTACAGTATCTTGCTCTGACCTTGTAACCGGTTGAACAGGTTTTGCTGCATGTGCTCCATGCAGACCAAGCACTGTACCCTCCGTGAACTTCATTAAAGCAACAAGGATACAAATGATTAGTATAGGATAAGTTTCTTCCCCCTCCTGCCTTCCCTTCTCCAAGAAAATTGGGTCCTAAATATTTTATTGGCAGAAAAAAGCCCTCCAGTAGTTATACTTTTTCCGCATTCTAGTTTTCAATAAGTTTGGACGGTTTGAGCATAAAGAGAGGTTATGATTTTTTTCCAGTTTTAATTAATCCTTAATAGCAGGATTTGGTTTTGCATGTTCAGGGAACTGTAATGTTTTATGGCGATTGTATTTTTTTTGCTTTCTATTTTGTTTATATGGAAATAATTTCACAGACAGCATTTGCTCCCTTCTAGCCGCACGGTCTACTCCAGATATAAACTCAATCATTTCTTCAATACAAACTGCACCTCCGAAATAGAGACTACCCAAAAAATAAATCAAAATCGAAATATCAACGCATCTTCCTAAACTGCTGATGGTTTATGCACTAGGTCTACTGTTGGTTTTAAGAAAATAGTTTCAATTATTTTTGCTGCGCGTGGGGTTCACTAATATTTAACGTTTTGCGCTTACCTCTACCTTAAAATTAAGAATTCCACATTAAACATTAGTAGGCATGTTTTGGTGCTAAGGCTTTGAAACCGTTAAACTGACTGATAAATATTCCTCATGCGAACCCTTTGATAGAAAAGTTCAGAGAAGTTTCTGATTGCCATCATAGTCATGCCGCGGAGTTTTTAATGATAAGACGCCAACCCAAACATAATTAATGAGATATACGTGAAAAAAAGTGTCACTCTACCTGGCAAAGGTGTTTCGACAGGACAAGCAATGTCTGGTTCTTTGTAATCTGAGAAAATATTTAATGTATGTTACTCTTTATAAGCGCAGGTACCCAATGAAGACCAGACGGTTAATTTGCTGCTAGAAGAAAGTGTACAGCTAGCAAACTACTTAAAAAGGAATTTTTGCTGTCCTTCAGGCATTAAATCAATTTTCTACCATGTAGAGAAAAAGCGTTCTAGTAGGCTCTATTAAATCAATAATGTTAGTTGGGAGACAGTAATAAAATTCAATGTATGTAGGATATATGAGCGAAATGGTCATACTAACCGGTATTATCTACAGCTTTATAAGGACGAACCTCCTACAGAATGATAAATCGTTCTACATGAAATATGACATGACACTAATGTTAGCGTTCCATCAACAAACTTTAAAGTAAGAACCAATGCAGAATTTGTTTTTTAACAAACAGCACCACATGAAAGTAATGCTCACACTGGAATTTCATCTACAGGATTAAAAGTTAGAATTACCTTAAACTGCTTGAGACCACATCACTTTACTTACTCTTGAATTAGGCCATTCCACAAATATCCGGATATTTTGGGGGATATTTAGAAGTTTCCAAGATATTTAAAAAAATATTAAGATATTTAGAAAATTTGGGGATATTTAGAAATATTTGGAACTTTTCGGAGCTTAATTAACCCTGTGTATGCTGTGTTTTCTTCGCTATTTTCTTGAAACAATACTCAGCTCTATGACAAAAATATTAAGTTTAGCGATTTTCCACTTGAAAAATGTATTCTATCTCGACTAAAAGCGCTAAAGCAGCTATTTCCCAAAACGGTAGATGGTGGTAACACCGAATTGCCAGAATCTTGCTCCCCAGCTCCAACTACTACAAGACAGGGCTCCTGCACAAGAACAGTTTAAAAACTCTAGCCTAAGTAATTCAAAAGCAGTTTATTTTGAAAATAAAAATGCGAGATATATATTAAGAGGGTTTTTCGAGATATTTAGAAAAGTTTTGCAGAATCACCGGAAAGATAATTAGGCGGTTTTACGTGATATTTGTGGAAAGGCCTGACTTGAATTGTCTTAATGCTCAACGTAAAAGTCGTTAATCCAAAAAAATTGAGCTTGCAAAACTATACGATGTAAAACGTGAGGGTGCAAAAATGTATCTCGCGCACAAAAAGCGATGTATCTCGTTCTTGTATCGCAGAAATTATTTGTTCCTTACTTGGGTTGACAAAAATACTTTAACATACCTTTCTTCCCTTCCTTTAACCAGTACCATATTTTGCCAGGATATATCATGTCCAAGAAAATCCAGGGAGCAGGGTTATAAGGCCACAAGTGACGCGAGACTATTGTTCCCCAGGGTATTTGCTCTATCAGTTTGTCATTGGTTGTCAGCAGAGCCAAATCGTCTAGCCTTGGCAACCAGGGCATTCGATCGCTTATGGCAAAAGGTCCGCTTTTCCAGTTGTCGAATTTCTTAAGCATCGTGACTCCAGTAAAATTAGCAAATTTCCCAGTAAACGTGTAGTGATTCGGAGCCTGCCAAACTCCGCCCCACCTGCCTGGTTGATTTGCATCAAGGCGGTACAGAAAGGGACTGCTGTTTGTTGGGTCGTGCTTGATAGCGTCAGCTTTTCCTAATATGGAAAAGTCTGCCCTGCCGATTTCCCTTGCAGTGGCGTACGCGTTACGCTGAAGTACTGTTCTGTCGTTCCATCCTTTGTTAGTGACCGCTTGCACCTGAATCGTTGTAGACAGAAAATAATTATAGTTATAGTTACCTATAAAGAGTGATTTAGACTATAACGTTCTGAGCTTTATCGTTCGTAAACCGTCCTTGGTATTTGCGTATCTGCTATAGTTAACTAATTAAGTATTATTTCAACCTTTCCTTCAATTTAAAAGATTTATTTTTTCAGTAGTAATGTGTACTCCCTGGAACACAAATCGTGACCTTCAAACTGAAAATATTGTACAACACAAGTTTTGAAAACGGCTTAACTTGCGTAGAAAATGGTGAAGATACTGGGTATGTTCACGTTGCGACGCCATTGTTGCTTACGAGGAGGGACAGAATTGTTATTTTGCCGTTTACCAAGCTGCTTTATCAGTTGTTGTCGAGCGGTATTTGGAAAACACTACTCTGAAAAAAAAATAGTGCAGTTTTCAGGTCCCATAAAAGATATAAATTGTAAGTTTATGTAAAATAATTCGAAAATCAGCAGAACCTGATCTCATTTGTCATACAGTACATGGAGGACTAAAATTATAGGATTAAATCTTTAAGGTGCTTTACAACGGCGTGTAATCTGTTGTTCAAATTTCTGATTTTACCAGTAGAGTCCAGCCGCCTCCAAACCTTCGTGATTGGTCACACACTGTTTTCACAGGTCTCTCACAGGGTCCATCAACAAATAATTTGTACACTCCATCAATTTCATAACCGTCCTCGAAATACTGCCTGCAGCTTACTGCAGAGCAAAACACAAAAAAACCGACAAACAATGAATACAACATACATCTCCAACTTGGAAACAATTTGGGCTTAGAACTCCGCATATAATATTTATGATTAGAAAAACACGCGGGTTTCTTTATAGTTTTCAGTTTGCGAGAACGCAAAAATTTGTGCAACTTATCCGAGAAACAGGCGAAAACAGCGATTTTAATGTAGAACAGTAATCGCCTATGCCTGGCATCAAGATGGCTTGTTTTTGATCAATCTACAACCTCAGTTTAGCCTCTCTTTAATAATTAGATTATGCGCTCGAGATTTCTATCGCGTGATAGTTGACGAGGGCGCATGCCGAGTCAACTATCAACAGTTGTGTTGTGTTTGTAACCGTTGTGTTCTATTCGTATCAGGGGTTCCGGGTAGCAAGTGGGGAGTGTTCACATCTGACAATGTTTATTTCAAGGTCAGGTAGCAGCTCTCACAGGGTTTTACATTAATGGCTCGATACTCATCGATACTCGATACTCGATACTCGACACAACAGAACAAGCAACAGAAACAATGCCCCTATTCCCAAAACAACAACAGCTGTATCACTTTGATGACAAAAAGAATAGGCCATTTCCGAGTTGTCTTAAGCCTAGAGGCTACAGGTAATTCAGAAAATAGATTACAAATGGTATTACGAGCCTGCGAAAGTTGTTACACTTCGTCATTTCTACGATGGCTATAAACCAAAACTTACAGTAGCACTTTGTTTTGTAACATGTGGACACTTGAAGAGTTCGTCCCTGACAGTCTCCATCACGGATGCAAGAGCGAACACGATATCTCAATCCTCCTGATCCACAGTACTGACTACACGCTGACCAGCGAGACCACGGGCCGAAATCTCTCTCGTCACCCACTTTGCAAAAAGATCAAAATAAAAAAGATCCAAATTTCATCTTGAAGTCCTCTCTGAATCCTTGGGTAAATTGTTCTATCTTTTGAGATTGTTACAAAATCAAACACATTTTCTTTTAAACAGTTTCGCACCTTTGAAGGAGACGCAGAAGTGAGCTCGATATGGCCCTTACGAGATTTTGTAGTTCATTCAAAAGGAAGAAAATATATGCCTGTTTCCATGTTATTTCACATGTGCTTCAGAGCTTTACACTTTGATGAACACAAACGTTAGTAAATCAAGATAAAGTGTAAAGTTATTGTACATTTAATTAAGTTTGCCCTATTTTGAAGTGGATGTGTTTTAATTTTTCAATATGATCTTAGAATAATTAAATGCCAATGGATTTGTAATTGCTCACCAATATGATTGAAAGTGAAAACAACGAAAAAAGCACTTTCAAGTATAGGTTACTATTTGCAAAATTACAGAAACTTCTCGGAGTAATTAAGTCTAATTATTTTCCACGTAATATTGAAAAATAAAGACCATAAATTCTCTCTTTTTTAAAGGTTCAAACACTAGAGCGTAAACATAATAAGCCAGCTTGTTTATCACGTTAAAATTGAGACTTAAAAACACATGCACTGGTCGACTAAACACAATGTTTAAATGGTTTACAAGTACAGCAGGTTATACTATGGAATAGCTTCAGGTCAACGCTTATTTACAATGACAGCATGCTTGGATGAAAATAATGAAAATGGAAAAAAAATTGTGGGTGAAAGTCATAAATTCAACTGAAAGTATTGATTCTCTATATTTTTACAAAGTTTTGTGTAATTTTGTGGCTACACAATAACATTTTTTTCTACTTACCTGCTATTGCCAAAACAGAGATGATCCCAAACAATATGGCAGGTAAAGAAACCTGTGACATACCGCTGGTCCCACGGCAATTAGATTGAAATGTACTCCTGAAACACCATCTTCACCATTGAAAGCAATTTTTTTTTAGAGCGTGAAGATAAAATACAGAATGTCCTTCAACGTTTCTTATTTACCCTAAACAAAGATTAAAACCAACTTGACCGGTGAATTAAAGCATTGTTATGAAAAAGTTCAATTCGAGAGTTTTTTTAATTTATGTTGTTATGACATCATTGTAAGTTGTGATTTTCAAGATCCACTTGTTGACTTTGAAAATTGACATTTGCCAAGTTCTTCACATTGACTGGTTTTTGAATGGGAAGTTCATCTGCCGGCTGGTGACACCATTCTTTTGATTGGCACTTTTTGGTTGAGCGGTGTCTTTTGATGTGCTTGAATGAAAAGTCACTAGGGCCATTCGCCTCACCGTTCAAAGGCAACGTTTCACAAAGAAAACTTAAGACTAAGTTGACGTGCGTGCTAAACATTGTGTCCACTATATACGCCTCTACTGGATATGACGAAGTCTTTATATCTTAGGCAAATTTTCAGATACATTTGTGTGTGTTCCAAGAAAAGCGAAAAGAATAACACTCCTTGAAGAACTTTTATCTCTCTTTAAAAGGATAGAATAGTCATATTTTCCCCGCGCTCCTCTCCCTTCCCGCACCAAAAAAAAAAAAAAAAAAAGAATCAAACCTCGCCCAAATGGAATAAGTAACGTTTATAATTACGTTCGCCGACCAAATATAATTCCGTAATTCGCCGACTTTTGTACGTCGACGTTTTAGTATATTGGCGATTGATTTTGTCTAGTCACTTTCTACACTGAACGTTGTTCTTGAAATCGAGTACCAGGTTGCTGGTTATTAAGAGTGGAGGCAAACTTTATTAAATGTCTAGCGACCCTTCCCCTCCTGTGTGTTCTCGGATTCACTCTCGAGCAAGACAGAAGATTTTGTCTGCAGGGCATGTTAAACCTGAGCGCAACCCCCAAATGTCGCGGGGACAAAATTGAGCAGGGATGCGACCCTTGAGGTGAACTCTGTAAATCATTGGGCAGGGGCGGGTCATTGGGACACAGAAACCTTACCATATAATAAGCTATATGGGTACTAGAGCTCAGATCTTATATTATAGAGCCATGATCGGCTTGATTTTGCAACAATTTTAACCCCTTTCTAGACTTGGCACCAAAAACCCCCACCATACACTATCGCAGACTAGCTATTTTCCATGCAGAACTTTTATCACTGTCGTGGCTCACCATACGCTAACTAAACCAATATCTTACATAGTCACTTTCGAGTTTCAATTTTTATTATAGACCCCCGGGTAAAGAACCCTGTTGTAGACTAAATTATTTATACACTGGCCACTTTCCCGGTAAATTATACCCTGTCCTAGACCCAAACTGTCTGATTTTTATACCCTACCCCCAGACTAAACTGCCTGAAAACGACAGTCTTCATAGCGGTACATACCCATATAGCTTACTATATGGGAGTACCTACCCCCCTCCGCCGCCTGGAGGGTATGCGAAGTCCCCTTGTGTACTCTGCAAAAGATTTTTCCGCTGCTATGTTGATGTGATGTTAATGAGACTTTAAAATTACCCCTCGTGTGTACGAACATTAAAGTAAAGCAACAATTTACAGCATCATCCACATTAACAGGAAAATTTACTTGCAACATTCCTTATACCTACGGTACAAATTGTTATCTGATGTGATTTTTATCCAATAATTGAAATTTTACAAAGTGTTCTGGTCGCTCGAAATAATCATATGGGCTAAAAAGGTCAGGTAAGTCACTTGTTCAAAACAATTTTAAGCCCAGGTCAAACTTCGAACTTCGCATTAGACGAACTAAATTGCAGTTAAAGTAGTCGATCCAAACGTACGGGTAAGGCTCGACCGTTGAATCAAACGTCGAACTTAATTCGAATTTAGATCGACCAACTCAGTCGGATGAACTCAGTTGAGTCAACGTCGAAGTTATCATGAACCTATCTCGCTCAGTTTAGTTCGTCTCATGTGAAATTCGACGTTTGTCCTGGGCCTTAGTGTATTAGCAATGTACGAAATCACATACATTTCAGAGCAAAATGTTTCAGGAGTTATTTGTTACAAGTAGAAAAAAAAGCAATACTGACCTGAAAAATATACCCTGATTCTAAATCTTTATCGAATCAGAGTATAAACTATACAGAAACAATGTGCCTAAATAGTAAATAACAGTAAATAATGTAAATACACAGTGAATAATGTTTATAGACTACAAGCTCTGAAATTCACGCATTCTTATCACAAAGGCCTACTACCAAGCTTGTTTCATGATTTCTTTCAATACGCCAGTGAAGTACATGGATACTACACCAGATATGCATCTAGACAAAATCTATACATATCTAAAGTGCGCACCAATTCTGGTAAACAAACGATTGCTTATACAGCCACTATTGTCAGGGGCAATATCCCTACTCATCTTAAAGGTCTCAATGCCTTCGACTTCTCGAGACATCTGAAACTTTATTTACTGTCTGAACAACATTCTGAAAACAAGTAATATTTCCATATGCTCCTTTTTTTCCAATTTTATGTACATATCTCATTCTCTTAACAGCTTTTTTTCTCTTAAATCTCCATAGAAACATAATAAGTGGAGGTTGACTAGAAAACCCTTGGTTACTTCAGTCTCCAGACTCACATAGTACACTTGTTTCTTTGTCTTTACATTTCACTGATATAAAAAAAACTGTAAATGTACGAGTAACAAAAGAAAATAAAGTTATTGTTGTTGCCCTTATTAAATCATGGGAACACAAAATAGTGTGTGCATAATTATCTGCCAATGCAGGATATCTTCTTCTCCTCTTTCTCTTTCCCTTTTCCCTCTTTCTTCTTCTCCATTTCCCTCTTCTTTGGCCAGTTAGGGATTATATAGTTCCACAAGAGCTCAACAGCAAAACACTTGTCTGATTGTGTCCTTCACTGTCTGTCTCACCTCGTCTATTTTCCAGCAGTAAAGAATCGGATTTAATGACGAGTTTAAGTAAGCTAAAGTGATCGCATAACTGACAGCAAGAATCGATGACGAAGATGGCTTTGCATCAATGAAGACAGTTGCCGATATTACAAGTGGTAGATAACAAATAACTAACGTAAACTGCAACCACAGTGCAGTGGACACTGCCTTTTTGTATCGCGCTATGTTTAGTTGATTTGCTTGGTTTGGTTGTTGGACATGGTCTTGTACTTGACTTCGATGACGACGGAGGGTGAGGAAGATCTTTGTATAAGAGAAGGTTTTAGTTACTAGGCATATTGATATAACTATAACTCCGTACCTTGAGGTTATAGGGGAACTCCAAAAGAGCCGCATTATTGAAGAGATAGTAGGCACCACCCAAGAGGTGATAATGATCAAACAGGCTCGCTTCAAAGTAACAACCTGTCTGTATTTCAACCCCAACACCAGGGCGAGAAGTCTGTCCACACTAACTGCAGTCAGTGTCAACAAGGACGCTAAAGACAAAACTGTTCCTGTTGTAGAAACTGTGACTATTGTGAAGCGGCAAATATTCCAGTGTTCATTCACTATAGTCACCAACAAAGTAACGAAGAGAGGCTCTGTAATAAGACCAGCACCTAGATCAGTTACTGCGAGGCTGCGAAGTAAGAGTTTGGATGGAAGATGTAGTGAAGACTCTTGGCGCAGAGCGACTAAAAACAAAAAATTTCCGAGAAATGCCGTAATGGACAGAAAAGCGTTTAAAACTGCGATAAATGTCAACTGGCCATGTATTGCAGTAGGTATGTCTGTTGAGCAGTACAGGTCTTGAACCTTTTTAGAATAGTTCGGCTTTTCGTCTTCAGAAACGTTTGTGGTAGCCATTACTCTGCAGCAATATGACTATCTGTATCGGCGTGAGGTTAACCGCTAGCTAGAAAGCCTTGATCTAAATTCATGCTTTTTAATTTATTTGTCCAACATGTCATCCATGAACAGTTAATACGGTAAAACTGACTAGCTGAGCAGATGGTTTCATTGTCAAAAACTAACTTTTTTTCGACTTGGGAGCAGCATTGGCGCTCTTTTGTTTGACAATCAACGTCAAAATAAGTACAAAAATACAAAGTTGTAACCCACATTTTGGGCTCGAAGCTTTTATTTTCAATTGCAGAAAATATTCTTAAATTCTGGAAAGCTTCCTGTTATCGTTAAAGCTAATTTGTTCTTCAAAAATGGCCTATTGCCCACAATGTGGCGACATATCCGGGACTTTAACGGCACTCGTGGCCCTAAATTTGAACTTCATTGAGAAACACTGAGATACAACAACACAGAAAATGGCCTGTTATGAAGTGAGAGCGGTCATTTTGGAAGCTTTTGGCCAAAAAAAAAAAAGACATTTATTAGTTTAAGTATATGGTTTCAAACAGAAAATAGATCAATAATATATAGATTTAGGCCAGCCTAAAAGCGTAGCTCCTGGGCCGGGTTGTTCAAAGCCCGATTAAGCTAACCCAGAAAAAGGTAGAATTTTGATTTGAGTTTTGTAACTTTGCGGTGAGGTTTCTGTACATTGTTTGGCCTTCTGTTTTGAGTTTTAATAATCACCATATACACAAAACAAAACAGCAAAACACATTTGTATAGAAGAAAAAGTTATAATTCGATTAACTTTTAATCCTGGGTTAGCGTAAACTGGCTTCCGAGCAATCCTGCCCTGTTTCCAACAAGCTAACCCAATATGAGCCCGCGATCCAATCGATAACCAGCGCTTGGTCAGCGGTCAACTTCAAGAAAACACGTGACCTCGAGGAGCTGTAAACCTGAGCCCGCGATATGGTCACGTGATACTGGTCAGCGGATACCTTGTATTGACAGGTGTCAATTGATCATAACATGGATGTCCAATATCAAGGAAGTACACGGTAAACCAAGGCTGCATGTCTCTGTCAACCTATTATTTGGAGTATGGCCGCCATGTTGGGCAACTCCGCCGTCGCCGTCGCCGTCGTCGCCGTCGTGCGTACGCGCCCACGAGCAATACCGCTAGCCATGATAACCATGAGAAAATCAATTCATGGGTTTCCTTTTCTTTCCCATATGAGTATGGGGCTCCGCTTGGCGGCCCTTCGGGCCGCCGGAGCTCCGCTAAAACGTATTTTGCCTTAGTCTGTCTACAAACTCCCAAAATTCCGAAATGGACCATTCCAGATTAGGTAATATGGGAAGCGGCTTTTTATTGACGAAAAAGCAAAGAAATTTTGTACCGCTGTTGCTCCTACAAGTAAATGCAAAATCCTCAATATACCAATAAACTGAACTGAGTATCACCCTTAACTTCATAAAACAGCGTTTGTGGAATATGATCCATTCATTATCGTTGAAAGCTGGTTTTTTTTTTTTTATAGTAAACTAGGACAAATCAAACTTTTCACGAGAATATTTAACTCTGGATGCTAAGATCAACCGGTTCTATCTACTATTTTTAGCATTTGAAGAGCGGGGCAACCAGCTGATTCAAATCAATAATCCCTCGCAATTAAACATTACGTTTTTCTCCGAAAATGACAACTGCTTTGCTAGAGTTGGTTTTTATTTCATTTTCCGCCGCTTCCAAAGCACCGTGTACAAGCTGCGTTTAATGTTATCGAAGTCAATAATAAAGTTTTTTCAGATTTTCTTTTGTCATGTTCATAAATGACTGACAACTTTCTTGCCCTGGCAAACATATGTTTGTTTAATTTACTCTGTAATTCAGTACTCGTTGTATTTAAATCCAAAAATTAGCGCAGAGAAAACCATATAACTGAACATCCGCTTTAATTTACATTCATGAAAGAAACTGCTTCCTATAAATGATTAACAACTTTACTCGATGTTGACTTTCTTCGACTTCATCTGTGGATGCAGCTAATATGACCAGTTTCAAAATTGCAAATTTGCAGATAGTTTTTGTGAACTCTTAAATTACTCGTCAACGTCAAAATGATGAAATCCTAAGCGAAAACCTTCGGTCAATTATTCTTCCTACATACGTTGAGCATGTTTCGATCGAAAATAATAACATTATTGCACGACGACGGCAGTTTGTTGGTTTTTCTTAGTCTCTGGGTAACAGCGTTTTGTTTACAGATGTTGCCAAATCTTCACGTGAACTTGAGGGTGGGTGGGGGGTTGTAATCCTTTCGCCTTTCGGGCGGGATAAATATAAAACCACAAATAGTACCTAAATCTTTGTAAGATTGTAAAATCTACTTCATTTGAACATCGTAACCAAGAGCAAGAGAATAATCAGCCTGATCGAACTTTAAGTATTACGCAGAGTTTTATGACTTTCTGGTTATGTGTTGGGAATTTTTCGACCATGTTGTTGTCTAGCGGAAAATGGGAAAAATACAAGGCTGCTTAGGATATAGCGATTGCGGGGGTGGGGGTGAGGGCTGATATCAGTTTAGGCTGTTACTCGGTGGAGTCGAAAGTGTGAGCATTCCCGAGTGTGCGAATTGCGCACAGTTTGATGTAATACATTGAATACGAAAGACTGTGTTTGGCCACATTTCCAAATAACGCGAAGAGAGTTGAAAACACGACGTGTAGCGGCGTATTTTTGACGACCTTCAAGGTGTTTGGAAATGTGGTCAAACACAGTCTTGAGTGTTTGATATATCTTCTCGATTAAAACTAAAACTAGGGAGAAAATGGAGAATTAAAAACGTAAAAATCTATGCTAGTTAAGACCAGATATTCAAACAACCTCACGGCCATGATTTCATTTGTTTAAACTTAATGAATTATTAACAAGTTTGAGACGCTCAGTGAAGGTCTGTCGAGAAGCTTGCTTCAGTTCTGCCCTAACGTTGTTTTCCAAAACATATCGCGTATTAGATATAAATATAAATATAAAAGTTAAATATAAACGTCGTTGACAAGAAATAGTGGGTTTTTTTATTATTTTTCTCAAAAAAAAAAAAAAAAAAAAACTTCAAATAATCTCTCTGCTCTTGTTACAACCGTCTTTTGCCTCTGAATGCCTATTCCTTTAGGAATCTCCGATCCCGGCTTGTTTGGTGTATTTTCATGCAACGGCATTTAATGACCTTTTTAATTTTAAAGTTAAAAATTCATCTGTTTCGCTATGTTCGAGCGTCATGTTTATGTATTCCTCCTGTTCAATCAAGCACGATATTTCCCGTTTTGAAAATCTTCCCGTAAAATATGTTTATCTTCAGTTTTGGTCTTTTCGGTACACGTACTCTTAATTGCCTGTCCCGAGTATAGAGGGAAACTTTTTTTTCAATAGGTCGGATTAAATATCAACGAGCTTTCTTGAAAATTAAGACATTCACATCAGATATCTCTAGCAGTTACGCATGCGACGTCGCTTACCTAAAAGTGTACAAGTATTATATGCTCTCAGCACCTACTAGCGAAGCTCCAAAGTTTATCCTGATTTTATATCGTAGCTAAGAAGTGAATCCGAATTGATAAAAAGACTGTATTAAAAATTAACCCCCCCCCCCCCCCACCCCAATCCCCATACCACCTTAAAAACAAATTCCGCCTGTCAATAATGACTGTATTTTGGATAACAGCATTACAGTGCGTCAGCTGCAAAAATATGCACCCTCTTTGTGATGAGAAATATCCACCCTGTTTTTCAAGATCCTAAAATTAGCTAAAATTTCAGTCACCTTTTTCCTTGTTTCAACTAACGGGCAGTAAAATGACAACTATCCCTTTTCTTCTCAATAATTTAGCCATCACCTTACAAGCTGTCAATCATTCACGACATTATGTTTAAAGAATGGTCACGTTTGAGGCACGGTGGCGAACATCTTGTGTCAATGAAACTTCAAAATTCTGTTGAAACTGCTTCTACAGTGTCAGCTATTAAATGTCCTCCTGATCTGCTTTTTTTTCTATCAAAGGCTTTTCAAAAAGGTGACCAAAAGAGCGTCTTATAAATGTACTGTCGCTTCCATCAGCGTTTTCGGGCGTTTTATTGTAAACGATAGGAATAAACGCATTTAAAAAATTATGCGTTTTCGAATGTGAACGCATTAGTGTGGACAGGTGGAAAGGTTTGAAAATGCTAGTTTGTAGGGAAAATTATTTCGCTACGTTTTCTTCAAAATGAAAACGGAGACTTTTGATAACGTATTAGTGTGGTTGGGGCCTTAAACTCGCGACAAATCCCACGGGTACCCCCAGACTAGCGTGTATTGTAATCATCAATTCGCAATTTCTCTGTTTCGTAGTAAATCCGACTAAACATTGTGAAACTTTCTTTCTCGAATTTCTCATGTCATAAAATATATTCTTTAATCAAAGGCCAAGGTAGTTCTTTCTTTTAGTGCAGAGTGGAATAACACATCGATATCCACCCGAAAACCATAACTCGGCTGTACATGTCTACCTCTGTTTTTAAACAAGCTGTACCGCAACACCTTCGTGTTTGAATAATGCAGTCGACCCAAAGAATTGCAAGGTATTCTATTTTGGTCTTTTCTTTATTCACAATAATAAACAAAGCATTCGTTAGAATTTCTTAATTTACAACTAACATATTTGTACCTCTTTTCTCCTTGATAAACATGCAATACCGTCAATATCACAATAAACCAAATTCACTAGCACTCTTACTAATTTAAAACAGCCTTCTTCTTCTTCTTCTTCTTCTTCTTCTTCTTCTTCTTCTTCTTCTTCTCTTTCTTCTGTTCCTCCTTCTTCTTCTCCATCTTCCTCCTCTTTGGCCAGTGAGGGATTATATAGTTCCACGAGAGCTCAACAACAAAGTACTTGCCTGATTGCGTCCTTTACTGCCTGCCTCACCTCGTCTATTTTCAAGCAGTAAAGAATCGGATTTAAAGACGAGTTTAAGAAAGCTAAAGTGATCGCATAACTGACAGCAAGAATGGATGACGAAGATGGCTTTGTATTAATGAACAAAGTTGCCAATATTAATTGTGGTAGATAGCAAATGACTAACGTAAACTGCAACCACAATGCAGTAGACACTGCCTTTTTGTATCGCGCTATGTTCAGTTGATTTGCTTGGTTCGGTTGTTGGACATGGTCTTGTATTTGACTTCGATGTCGACGGAGGGTGAGGAAGATCTTTGTATAAGTGAAGGTTGTAGTTACTATACACATTGATACAACTATAACTCGGAACCTTGAGGTTTTAGGGGAACCCCAAAAGAGACGCATTATTGAAAAGACAGCAGGCACCAGCCAAAAGGTGATAATGACCAAACAGGTTCGCTTCAAAGTAACAACCTGTCTGTATCTCAATCCCAACAACAGGGCGAGAAGTCTGTCCACGCTAACTGCAGTCAATGTCAACAAAGACGCTTGAGCGAAAATGCTGCCTGTTACAAAAAGTGCGACTCCTACGTAGCGACAATTGTTCCAATTTTCATTCACTGCAGTCACCAAAAAAATAACCAAGAGAGGCTCTGAAATAAGACCAACACAGAGATCAGTTACTGCAAGGCTGCGAAGCAAGAGTTTGGATGGAGGATGCAGTGAAGACTCTTTGCGCAGAGCGACTAGGAACAGAAAATTTCCAAGAAATGCCGTGATGGACAGAAAAGCATTTAAAACTGCGAGAAATGTCAACTGGCCATATATTGCAGAAGGTATGTCTAGTGAGCAGAACAGGTCTGCAACCTTTTTAGAATAATTCGGCTTTTCGTCTTCAGAAACGTTTGTAGTAGCCATTACTCCGCAGCAATATGACAATCTGTGTCGGTGTGAGCTCAACCGCTGGCTAGAAGGACTGGATCTAAATTCCTGCTTTTTGATTTATTTGTCCAACATGTCATCCATGAATAGTTAATACGGTAAAGCGGCTGACTAGCTGAGCAGATGGTTTCATTGTCAAAAACTCACTTTTTTCTACTTGGGAGCAACATTGTACGTGTTTTGTTTGATAATAAAAATCAAAATAAGGGCAAAAATACAAATTTATAACCTGAATTTTGGGCTCGAAGCTTTTATTTTCAATTGCAGAAAATATTCTTAAATTCTGGAAACTTCCTGTTACCGTTATAGCTAATTTGTTCTTCGAAAATGGCCTATTGCCCACAATCAGGCGACATATCCGGGACTTTAACGGCACTCCTGGCCCTAAATTTGAACTTCATTGAGAAATACTGAGATACAACAATATAGAAAATCGTCTGTTATGAAGTGAGAGGGGTCATTTTGGAAGGTTTTGGCCAAAAAAACAGAACATTTATTATTTTAAGTACATGGTTTCAAACAGAGGAGAGATCAATAAAACGTTTTTTGCTCTAGACTGTCCACAAACTACTAAAAATCCGAAATGGACAATTCCAGATCAGGTAATATGGGGAGTGGCTTTTTTTTGACGAAAAAGCAAAGAAATCTTGTACCGCTGTTACTTGTGTTGCTCCTACAAGTAAGTGTAATATCCTCAATATACCAATAAACTGAACTGAGTATCACCCTTAACTTCATAAAACAGCGTTTGTGGAACATGATCCATTCATTATCGTTTTAAGCCGGTTTTTTCTTTCTTTTAGAAAACAAGGACAAAGCAAACTTTTTACGAAAATATTTAACTCTAGAAGCTAAGATCAACCAGTTCTATATACTATTTTTAGCATTTGAAGAGCGGGGCACCAGCTGATTCAAATTAACAATTCCTCGCAATTAAACATTACCTTTTTCTCCAAAAATGACAACTGCTTTGCTAAAGTTGGTTTTTATTTCATTTTCCGTCGCTTCCAAAGCACCGTGTACAAGCTGCGTGTAATGTTATCGAAGTCAATAATAAAGTTTTTTTTTCAGACTTTCTTCTGTCATGTTCATAAATGATTGATAACTTTCTTTTCCTGGCAAACATATGTTTGTTTAATTTACTCCGCAACTCAGTAGCTGCTGTATTTAAATCCAAAAATTAGGGCAGAGAAAACCACATGAGTGAACCTCTGTGTCAATTTACATTCATGAACTGTTAGAAATTTGAGAGTAACCTCTTCCTGTAATTAACAACTATGCTCGATATTTTCTTTATTTGACTTCATCAGTTGTGCAGCTTATACGACCAGTTTCAATATTGTAAATTTGCTAAGATTTGTTTGTGAACTGTTTAAATTACTCGTCAACGGCAAAATGTTGAAATCCCAAGGGAAAAACTCCAGTCAATTTTTCTCCCTGCATAAGTTAAACATGTTTTGAAAATAATAAATTTATTGCACGACGACGGCAATTTGTTGGCTTTTCTTAGTCTGAGGAAAATAGCGTTTTGTTTACAGATTTTGCCAAATCTACACTTGCACTTGTTGTTGGGCAGGTGGGGGGTTGTAATCCTTCCACTTTTCGCCGGGGAGAAATATAAATCCGCTATCAATTAAGGTTGTTACCCGATGGAGACGAAAGTGTGAACATTCTCGAGAGGGCGAATTGCATAGTATTACAGTTTGATGTAATATATCGAATACGAAAGACGGTGTTTCAGCACATTTCCAAACACCGAGAAGAGAATTGAAAATACGACGCAGAGCGGAGTATTTTTGACGAACTTTGAGGTGTTTGGAAATGTAGTCAAACACTGTCTTGAGTGTTTCATATATCCTCTCGATTAAAACTAAAACTAAGGAGAAAATGGAGAATTAAAATCGTAAAAATCGATGCTAGTTAAGATCACATATTCAAACAACGTCACAGCCATGCTTTCTTTTGTTTAAACTTGATGAAATATTAATGAGTTTGAGAAGCTCAGTGAAGGTCTGTCGAGAAACTCGCTTCAGTTCTTCCCTTACGTTATTCCCCAAAAATTTGCGCTTTAAATAAACACTTTGTAAATATAAAAGCAAAATATAAACATCGCTGACAAAGAAATGCTCGAGTGTTTGTTTTTTTTATTTTTCTAAACAAGAAGCTTCAAATATTTTCTTTGCTAGTGTTACATCCTTTTCAATTGTACCTCTGAATGCCTATTCCCTCAGGAATCTCCAATCCTGACTTGTTTGGTGTATTTTCAGGCAACAGCATTTTATGATCTTTTTAATTTTGAAATTAAAAATTCATCTCTCCCGTATCTTCGAGCGCCATATGTTTATGTATTCCTCCTTGTCAGTCAAGCATGATATTTCCCGTTTTGCAACTCTTCCTTTGAAATATGTTTATCATCAGGTTTGGTCTTTTCAATACACGTATTATTAATTTCCTGTCCCGAGTATCGAGTGACACTTCTTTTTCAATATCTCAGATTAAAAATCAACGAGCGTTCTTGAAAATTAAGACGTATACATCAGATGTCTTTGCCTTTGATAGCTCGGTCTAAGAAGTTTAGCAGTTACGCATGCGACGTCGCTTACCTAAAAGCGTACAATTATTATCTGCTTTTTACTCTCAGCAGCGAAGCTTTAAACTTTTTCTTGATTTTACATCGAAGTTAAAAAGAGAACTCGAATTGATAAAAAAGTCTGTATTAAAAATTTAATCCCCTGTACCACCTCAAAAACAAATTCCCCCTGTCAATAATGACCGTATTTTGGATAACAGCATTACGGTGCGGCAGCTGCAGAAATAGGCACCCTTTTTGTGATGAAAAATATCCACCCTCGTTTTGAAAATTTAAAATTTTAGTCACCTTATCCCTTGTTTCCACTAAAGGGAAGTAAAATGACAACTATCCCTTCTCTTTTCAATAAAAACAGAGACGACTTTTGGGTAGAAAGAGTTCTCTTTTAATTTAGCCATCACCTTACAAGCTGTCGATTATTCACGGTATTATTTTCAAAGTATGGTAACGATTGAGGCACGGTGGCGAACATCTACATCAATAAAACTTCGATATTATATTGAGACTGCTTCCTCAGTGTCAGCTATTCAATATCCTATTGATATGCTTTTTCTTCTATCAGAGGCTTTTGAAAAAGGTGATGAATTATACGTCTTATACATAAGCCGTGGCTTCCATCAGCGTTTTCAGGCGTTTTAGTGTGGACGATAGGGGAAAACGCATTAAAAAAATGATGCGTTTTCGAATGTGAACGCATTAGTGTGGACAGGTGGAAAGGTTTGAAAATGCTAGTTTGTTGGAGAAATTATTTCGCTTTGTTTTCTTCAAAATGAAAACGGAGACTTTTGATAACGCATTAGTGTGGTTGGGGCCTTACACTCGCGACAAATCCCACGGGTACCCCCAGACTAGCGTGTATTGTAATCATCAATTCGCAATTTCTCTGTTTCGTAGTAAATCCGACTAAACATTGTGAAACTTTCTTTCTCGAATTTCTCATGTCATAAAATATATTATTTAATCAAAGGCCAAGGTACCTCTTTCTTTTTGTGCACAGTGGAATAACACATCGATCTCCACCCGAAAACCATAACTCGGCTGTACATGTCTACCTGTGTTTTAAACAAGCTGTACCGCAACACCTTCGTGTTTGAATAATGCAGTCGACCCAGAGAAGAATTGCAAGGTATTCTATTTTGTTCATTTCTTTATTCACAATAATAAACAAAGCGTTCGTTAGAATTTCTTAATTTACAACTAACATATTTGTACCTCTTTTCTCCTTGATAAACATGCAATACCGTCAATATCACAATAAACCAAATTCACTAGCACTCTTACTAATTTAAAACAGCTTTCTTCTTCTTCTTCTTCTTCTTCTTCTTCTTCTTCTTGTTCTCTGTCTTCTTTTGCTCCTTCTTCTCCATCTTCCTCCTCTTTTGTCAGTTAGGGATTATATAGTTCCACGAGAGCTCAACAACAAAGTACTTCTCTGATTGTGTCCTTCACTGCCTGTCTCACCTCGTCTATTTTCCAGCAGTAAAGAATCGGATTTAAAGACGAGTTTAAGAAAGCTAAAGTGATCGTATAACCGACAGCAAGAATGGATGACGAAGATGGCTTTGTATTAATAAACAAAGTTGCCGATATTACTTGTGGTAGATAACAAATGACTAACGTAAACTGCAACCAGAGTGCAGTAGACACTGCCTTTTTGTATCGCGCTATGTTCAGTTGATTTGCTTGGTTCGGTTGTTGAATATGATCTTGAACTTGACTTCGATGACGACGGAGGGTGAGGAAGATCTTTGTATATGAGAAGGTTGTAGTTACTAGTGACAGTGATACAACTATAGCTTCGTAACTTGAGGTTATAGAGGAACTCCAAAAGAGCGCCATTGTTGTACAGACAGCTTGCACCACCCAAAAGGTGATAATGACTAAACAGGCTCGCTTCAAAGTAACAACCTGTCTGTATCGCAATCCCAACAACAGCGCGAGAAGTCTGTCCACGCTAACTACAGTCAATGTCAACAAAGACGCTTGAGCCAAAATTCTGCCTGTTACAGAAAGTGCGACTACTACGAAGCGACAAATATTCCAATTTTCATTCACTACAGTCACCAAAAAAGTGACAAAGAGAGGCTCCGAAATAAGACCAACGCAGAGATCAGTTACTGCAAGGCTGCGAAGCAAGAGTTTGGATGGAGGATGCAGTGAAGACTCTTTGCGCAGAGCCACTAGGAACAAAAAATTTCCAAGAAATGCCGTGATGGACAGAAAAGCGTTTAAAACTGCGATAAATGTCAACTGGCCATGTATTACAGTAGGTATGTCTAGTGAGCAGAACAGGTCTGCAACCTTTTTAGAATAATTCGGCTTTTCGTCTTCAGAAACGTTTGCGGTAGCCATTACTCCGCAGCAATATGACTATCTGTGTCGGCGTGAGCTCAACCGCTAGCTGGAAAGCCTTGATCTAAATTCATGCTTTTGATTTATTTGTCCAACATGTCATCCTTGAACAGTTCATACGGTAAAACGGCTGACTAGCTGAGCAAATGGTTTCATTGTCAAAAACTCACTTTTTTCTCCTTGGGAGCAGCATTGTCGCTCTTTTGTTTGATAATCAACGTCAAAATAAGAACAAAAATACAAATTTATAACCTAAATTTTGGGCTCGAAGCTTTTGTTTTCAATTGCAGAAAATATTCTTAAATTCTGGAAAGCTTCCTGTTATCGTTATAGCTAATTTGTTCTTCAAAGATGGCCTATTGCCCACAATGTGGCGACATATCCGCGACTTTAACGGCACTCCTGGCCCTAAATTTGAACTTCATCGAGAAATACTGAGATACAACAACACAGAAAATGGCCTGTTATGAAGTGAGAGGGGTCATTTTGGAAGGTTTGAACAAAAAAAATAACATTTATTAGTTTAAGTATATGGTTTCAAACAGAGATCAATAAAACGTATTTTGCCTTAGTTTGTCCACAAACTCCTAAAAATCCGAAATGGACCATTCCAGATCAGGTAATATGGGAAGAAGCTTTTTATTGACGAAAAAGCAAAGATATTTTGTACCGCTGTTGCTCCTACAAGTAAATGCGATATCCTCAGTATACCAATAAACTGAACTGAGTATTGCCCTTAACTTTACTTAAAACAGCGTTTGTGGAAGATGATCCATTCATTATCGTTTAAAGTTTTTTTTTTTTAGTAAACTAGAACAAACCAAACTTCTTACGAGAATATTTAACTCTGGAAGCTAAGATCAACCAGTGCTATCTACTATTTGTAGCATTTGAAGAGCGGGCAACCAGCTGATTCAAATTAACAATTCCTCGCAATTAAACATTACCTTTTTCTCCGAAAATGACAACTGCTTTGTTAGTATTGGTTTTCATTTCATTTTCCGCCGCTTCCAAAGCACCGTGTACAAGCTGCGTTTAATGTTATCGAAGTCAATAATAAAGTTTTTTTTTCGGATTTTCTTTTGTCATGTTCATAAATGATTGATAACTTTCTTTTCCCGGCAAACATATGTTTGTTTAATTTACTCCCCAATTCAGTACCTGCTGTATTCAATCCAAAAATTAGCGCAGCGAAAACCTCATGGGTGAACATCTTCTTTACTTTACATTCATAAACTGTTAGAAATTTGAAAGAAACTGCTTCCTGTAATTAACAACTATACCCGATATTTTCTTTATTTGACTTCATCAGTCCGGGATCGTTATCAGATTTGATAACCATGTGACGTCATAACATGGCGGCCATTTCAAAAACCGGGAATTTTCGTATTCACTTCGCTTTGCTCGTTATTTGTTCGATTATACTCGGGTAATTTACCCATAATTCTATTCGATAATTACCAGAAAACAAGGAGCCTCACGTGTTTTGAAGATGGCGGTTGAAGACCAGCGTAAATGATGTAAAATGCTACTCGTAAAGTGAAACAGCGCTTGCAATTTTGCATCCAAACCAGGTATGTTTTTCATTCTGTCATTAGATTTAAGTTACCTGGAGATTTTTGCGAAAATCACAAAAAATATGTCGTTAATCTTCACGCCATATTCTTGGGATTTAACGTGTTTTTAGTGTTGTGCACGATCTGTGAAAAAAGTGCACGGGGGTATTTTGATTTGCGATGTGTTGTTCGTAACGGCGGCCATATTTACAGCTGTAATCGATATGTTCCTAGGTATTGAGATGGCGGCTGCTGGTACCCATAGAATCAAAATAGCAAATTTATGTCGATTTTGTGGATATAGCTTGGTCATTACATAGGGTAGGTTTATTGTTGTCGAGTTTTGCAGCATAAAATTTTCGTTCCTTTTAGGCCTGACAGACACGCAGCATTCAACTTTAAGAATTACTGGTGGCAAAATCAAGGGGTACGTAAAAGTAACTTACATAAATCATCTAAGCCCCTTCAGAAAAAATTATAGCTCTTAGTGAGTCGCTCGATTCATGGTACGGCAGTCCAGGTGGTCGGGAAACCACTTGCGAATCTAACATTACCTGTTTATTTTCTTTTGAAGGGTTACCATGAGGTCAAAATCAAGGGGCCAGCAGGAACTCCTTTTCATGTCCTTCCTGAAAATTGGAAACAAAGACTCGTTCGCACTTCGTTGTGTTTTGCCGGAAATTAGAGAAATACCCGAAACACTTCTAGACGTGCCACAGTCTGGTATCCAAGAGCGCTAAGAAAAATTACACTTTGAGAGAAGTTGCTGGAAGACAGATAGGCCGGGTGCGATACTTCATAAACAGGGAACTAAAACACCTTTCGGACTGCGGGAAAATCGACAATCACGTTAAAGGGTAAGTTGCCTATATTTTAGAGTCAATTTCAACAACTCGCGGTCCTGAAATATTTTCCGGAAATGCCGGCCAAACTAGGTCAGTTTTCTGGCACACCAGTCGTTATATAATGAAGCTTATTGTTGGATTTAGCGAGTGAACTATGGTACGAAAACATATTACTTGAATTATAGTTTCTTTTATATGAATCGGTCATTAAAAGCGTTTTTCCATATCACCGAATGCACAACAATAGACTACTGATCTACAACTACAACAATTTTTTTCCGGAAATGCCAAGACTTCCAAGTTTACTGTCACATCTCACGACATAAAGTGTTGCATGTACCCATTCCACTGAACGGAGGTGTATCACGAATTAAAGTAAATATACCTGCTATTTTTTTGTTGTTGTGCCAGAACCATATCAGGCGAGCCCACAACGACAAAGAGAACTCCAGTGCATCCAAGATGGAAACGAAATGTACAATACGGCAGAAGGGATTGAATTAGCAATCGCAGAAATGGAATTAGGCGTGGGATGGGATATGGCCATCGAGGTAAGCTATTCTATCTTCAGTATATCTGGACAGAGAGTCGACAGAGGGAGGGTGGTGAACTGTTTCGATACAGTTATTTCCATTTCATAGTAATGAATCATAGTAGGAGATGTTTCGGTCCTAACCACGCTTCGCTCATGCAAATTGAACGAAATTCAGTTACAGCTTTCCGCTTGGAATATAGAAGCAACTTGTTCAGTGTCAATTTGTGAACTCAAGATGTATTTATTGTTAGTGTTTCGTTTATATTTTATACAGACTGTTGAACAGCCAGCTTCGCCAACTGCCAAGAAAATGAAGCCTGAGTGAAAATAGAAGCTATCATATTAGTATCAATAAACAACGCTTTTGTGAACAGAATAACTGTTGTCTACCTTCGTGTGTTTTTACTCGGAACAAATATTATACGGTGTCTATCTGAAAATGAAACTTTTCGCTGTAGCTTTTGGAAAAAGACAGTTTTCTTCCATACATCTCTGTTTCTATTCCATGATCCAGTAACCTATTGCGAAGTAAACATACAATTACAATTAAATGAAATTGCATTGTGATGTTGTGAAAAAAGTAACTCCTTTCATCGCAGCGCCCCATCGACCGCCATATTGAATTATACACTGTTGCTACCAAATAATGTCACGTGAACGAAAACTTGCGCAGCGATTGGTTAATGGTTTGTTTTGGTCGAGGTTATCAAATCTGATAACGATCCCGGACTGTTCATCAGTGGATGCAGCTGATAGCGGAGCTCTAGCGGCCCAAAGGGCCGCCAAGCGGAGCCCCATACTCATATAAGAAAGAAAAAGAAACCCATGAGTTGATTTTCTCATGGTTATCACGGCTAGCGGTATTGCTCGTGGGCACGTACGCACGACGGCGACGGCGACGACGACGACGGAGTCGCGCAACATGGCGGCCATACTCTAAGTAATATGTTGACAGAGATATGCTGCCTTGGTTTACCGTGTGCTTCTTTGATATTGGACATCCAAGTTATGATCAATTGACATCTATCAAAACAAGGTATCCGCTGCCCAGTAGCACGTGATCATATCGCTGGCTCAAGTTTACAGCTCATCGAAGTCGGGTGTTTTTTTGAAAATGACCGCTGACCAAGTGCTGTTTTTGGATTGGATCGCGGGCTAATCCAACTTGTTGAAAACAGGGCAGGATTGTTCGGAAGCCGGTTAACGCTAACCCAGGATTAAAAGTTAACCGCATTATAACGTTTTCTTCTACACAAATGTTTTTTGCTGCTTCTTTTGTGTGTATAGTGATTATTAAAACTTAAAACAGAAGGCCAAACAATATACAGAAAACCTCAACGCAAAGTTTAAAACTCAAATCACAATCCTACCTTTTCCTGGGTTAGCTTAATTTGGCTCTGAACAACCCGGCCTAGGAGCTACGCTTTTAGGCTAGCCTAAATCTATATATTATGACTAGTTTCAATATTGTAAATTTGCTAAGATTTTTTGTAAACTCTTTAAATTACTCATCAACGGCAAAATGTTGAAATCCCAAGCGAAAAACTTCAGTCAATCATCCTTGCTGCATAAGATGAGCATTCTTAGTCCGTAGAAAATAACGTTTTGTTTACAGATGTTGCCAAATCTACACGTGCACTTGGGGGTGGGTTGGGAGGTTGTAATCTTCTGACATCTTGCACGGGATAAATATAAACCCACTGACAGTACTTCATTTTTTGTAAGATCGTAAAATATACTTCATTTGAACATTATAACTAAGAGCAAGGGGATGATCAGCTGATCGAACTTCAAGTATTACGCAGAGTTTTACGACTTTCTGGTTATGTAATAAAGTGTATTATCGTTTGTCTCACGATGTAGTCACTTGAGATGTAGATCGCGACTTTTCGACTGCTTACTGCTAGTCTTCTTCAGACGATCAGGTCGACTGATTGCACGGTATCATTTATATCACAAAGGTCGGCTGTGATTGGTGCATTTCGATCCTCCTATTGTTCCGTTGTTCCGGCGAGTAGCTGTTCCCTCAGTGGTCCGCTGTTGTACCGTTCTCCTGTTGTTGTGTTTTTTGATCGTGGGCATACACTTTATTATTGCATCTACCACGATGAATAGCAACAACCTTTTCTTTCTGGTTGTATTTTGGGAGTTTTTCGACCATGCTGAAACTGAGGAAAATGCAAGACTGCTCAGGGTATAGCGGTTGCCGGAATTAGGGGTGGGGGTGAGGGTTGACATCAATTAAGGCTGATAATCTATGGAGTCGAAAGTGTGAACATTCCCGAGTGGGCCAATATTGCACTGACACAGTTTGATGCTCAGTGGAATTCGATGAAAAAGTCCGTCCAGGAACTCGTTTCAGTTCTTCTCTTACGTTATTTTCCAAAACGTTTCGCGCATTAAATAAACATTTTTTTTAAATATAAAAGCAAACAATAAACATCGCTGACAAGGACTTGCTCGTTGTTTTTGCTGGTGTTACAACCATTTTGTACCTCTGAATGCTTATTCCCTCAGGAATCTCCAATCCTGGGTTGTTTCGTGTATTTTCAGGCAACAGCATTTAAAGACATCTTTAATTTTAAAATTAAAATTAAAATTCATCTGTCTCGCCATCTTCGAGGGTCATATGTTTATGTATTCCTCCTTGTCAGTCAAGCATGATATTTCCTGTTTTTCAACTCTTCCTGTGAAATATGTTTATCCTTAGTTTTGTTTTTTTCAATAGACGTATTATTACTTATCTGTCCCGAGTATAGAGTGATACTTCTTTCTTTCAATATTTTAGATTAAAAATCAAGGAGCTTTCTTGAAAATTAAGATGTTTACGTCAGATATCTTTGCCTTTGATAGCTCGGTCTGAGAAGTTTGGCAGTTACGTATGTGACGCTGCTTAACTAAAAGCGTATAAGTATTATCTGCCCTCTGCGTCTCAGTAGCGAAGCTTCAAAGCTTTTCCTGATTTTATATTGTAGTTAAAAGAGAACCCGAATTAATAAAAAAAAGGCTGTATTCGAAATTAAATCGCCCATGCCATCTTAAAAACAAATTCCGCCTGTCAATAATTACCGTATTTTGGATAACAGTATTGCATTGCGGCAGCTGCAGAAATATGCACCCTCTTTGTGATGAGAAATATCCACCCTGTTTTTGAGGATCCTAAAATTAGCTAAAGTTCAAGTCACCTTTTCCCTTGTTTCAACTAAAGGGCAGTAAAATGACAACTATCCCTTTTTTTCTTAACAGAAACGAGTAGTTGCGTAGAAAGAGTTCCCTTTTAATTTAGCCATCACTTTACAAGCCGTCAATTATTTACGGTATTATGTTCAAAGAATGGTGACGTTTGAGGCCCGGTGGCGAACATCTACGTCAATCAAACTTTAATATTCTATTGAGACCACTTCCTCAATGTCAGCTATTCAATATCCTCCTCATCTGCTTTTTCTCCTGTCAGAGGCTTTTCAAAAGGTGATTGAAAAAGCGTCTTATTCATGTACTGTCGCTTCCATCAGAGTTTTTCGAGCGTTTTAGTGTGGACAATAGGCGAAAACGCGTACAAAATGATGCATTTTCGAATTAAAACGCATTAGTGTGGGCAGATAGAAAGGTTCGAAACAGCTAGTTTATTGGGAAAATTATTTTGCTTAGTTTTCTTCAAAATGAAAACGGAGACTTTTGAAAACGCATTAGTGTGCATGGTTGGGGCCTTACACTCGCGACAAATCCCGGGGGTACCTCCAGACTAGCGTATATCGTAATCATCAATTCGCAATTTCTCTGTTTCGTAGTAAATCTGACTAAACATTGTGAAACTTTTTTTCTCGAATTTCTCAAGTCATAAAATATATTCTTTGATCAAAGGCCAAGGTAGTTTTTTCTTTTGGTGCAGACTGGAATAACACATCGATCTCCACCCGAAAACCATAACTCGGCTGTGTACCTGTGTTCAGTTTTGAACAAGCCGTACCGCAACACTTTCGTGTTTAAATAATGCAGACGACCCAGAGATCAATTGCAATATACTCTACTTTGTTCATTTCTTTATTCACAATAATAAACACAGCGTCCGTTCAAATTGCTTAATTTACAACTAAGATATTCTTACTACTTTTCTCCTTGATAGACATGCAATACAGTCAATATCACAATAAACCAAACTGAGTAGCGCTCTTACTAATTTGAAACAACTTTTCGGTAACTGTCAATTCTAGTTATCCTTCTTCGTCGTCGTCGTCGTCGTCGTCGTCTTCTTCTTCTTCTTCTTCTTCTTCTACTACTACTACTTCGTCTTCTTCTTCTTCTTCCTCTTCTTCTTCTTCTTCTTCTTCCTGTTCTTCTTCTTTTTCGTCTTCTTCTTCTTCTTGTTCTTCTTGTTCTTGTTCTTCTTCCTCTTCTTCTTCTTCTTCTTCTTCTTCTTCTTCTTCCTCTCCTTTTTCCTGTCCCTCTTCTTCTTCCTCTTCTTCTTCTTCTTCTTCCTCTTCTTTTACTTCTTTGGCCAGTTAAGGGATTATATAGTTCCGGGAGAGCTCAACAACAAAGTACTTGCCTGATTGTGTCCTTCACTGCCTGTCTCACCTCGTCTATTTTCCAGCAGTAAAGAATCGAATTTAATGACGAGTTTAAGAAAACTAAAGTCATCGTATAACTGACATATAGAATGGATGACGAAGATAGCTTAGTATTACCGAACAATATCAGTCGTGGTAGATAACAAATGACTAACGTAAACTGCAACCACAGTGCAGTAGACACTGCCTTTTTGTATCGCGCTATGTTCTGTTGATTTGCTTGCTTCGGTTGCTGGACTTGGGCTCGTACTTGACTTTGTTGACGACGGAGGATGAGGAAAATCTTTGTATAAGAGAGGATGGAGGTTACTAGACACATTAATGCAACTATAACTCCGTACCTTGAGGGTATAGGGGACCTCCAAAAGAGCCTCATTGTTGCGAAGATAGTATGCACCACCCAAAAGGTGATAATGATCAAACAGGTTCGCTTCAAAGTAACAACCTGTCTGTATCTCAATCCCAACATCAAGGCGAGAAGTCTGTCCACGCTAATTGCAGTCAGTGTCCACAAGGACGCTAAAGACAAAATTCTGCCTGTTACAGAAAGAGCGACTGCTACGTAGCGACAAATATTCCAATTTTCATTTACTACAGTCACCAAAAAAGTAACAAAGAGAGGTTCCGATATAAGACCAACACAGAGATCAGTTACTGCAAGGCTGCGAAGAAGGAGTTTGGATGGAGGATGAAGTGAAGACTCTCTGCGCAGTGCAACTAGGAACAAAACATTTCCAAGAAATGCCGTAATGGACAGAAAAGCGTTTAAAACTGCGATAAATGTCAACTGGCCATGTATTGCAGAGGGTATGTCTAGTGAGCAGTACAGGTCTTCAACCTTTTTAGAATAGTTCTGCTTTTCGCCTTCAGAAACGTTTGTAGTAGCCATTACTCTGCAACAGTATGACTATTTGTGTCGGCGTGAGCTCAACCGCTAGCTAGAAAGCCTTGATCTAAATTCATGCTTTTTAATTTATTTGTGCAACACGTCATCCATGAACAGTTAAAACGGTAAAACTGACTAGCTGTGCAGATGGTTTCATTGTCAAAAACTCACTTTTTTTCTACTTGGGAACAGCATTGTCGCTCTTTTGTTTGATAATAAACATCAAAATAACGACAAAAATACAAATTCATAACTTAAATTTTAGGCTCGAAGCTTTTATTTTCAATTTCAGAAAATATTCTTAAATTCTGGAAACTTCCTGTCATCATTATAGCTAATTTTTTCTTCGAAAATGGCCTATTTGGAAATAGGCAGATATTCAAACAACCTCACGGCTATAATTTCCTTTGTTTAAACTTGATAAATTATTAATGAGTTTGAGAAGCTCAGTGGAATTTGATGGAAAGGTCTGTCGAGAAACTTTCTTCAGGTCTTCCTTCAGATTATTTTCACGCCTGAAACAAACTTGTTGTAAATATAAAGGCGAAATATAACCATCGCTGACCAGGAACTGCTCGGTTTTTTTTTTTTTTTTTTTTTTTTTTTCATTATTATTATTTTTCTTAAAAGTAAAAGCTTCAGATAATGCTCTTTGCTGGTGTTACAACTGTTTTTGTACCTCTGAATGGTTATTCCCTCAGGAATCTCCAAATCCTGGCTTGTTTGGTGTATTTTACGGCGACAGCATTTAATGATGCTTTTAATTTCAAAAACAATTAAAAATGCATCTCTCCCGCATCTTCGAGCATCCTATATTTACGTATTCCTCCTTTTCAGTCAAGCATGAAATTTCCTATTTTTAAACTCTTCCTGTAAAATAGACGTATTATTAATCTAATTGCCTGTCCCGAGTATAGAGTGACACGTCATGTTTTTCAATATTTCAGATTAAAGGGGCTCAATCACGGTTTGCGCTTATTGAAAAGTTTAGCCTTAATTTTTTCAAATTCGTCGTTTGTAATCCGTTTCAGTCTTTTCCATCCTTAGCCATCCTTGTTCCTTTATAGTTTATCATTATCTCTTTGGTGTTTTTCTATCTTATTAAACTGTTATTTTCAGGTTTCCTACCATTTAAAGGTAATTTTGTATGTGGCAAAAACAACTCAAAATACCGTGACTGAACTCCTTTAACAATCAACGAGCTTTCTTGAAAATTAAGAAGTTTACAACAGATATCTTTGCCTTCGCAAGCTCTGTCTGAGAAGTTTAGAAGTTATGCCTGCGACATCGCTTGCCTAAAAGCGTACAAGTAGTATCTGCTCTCTGCACTCAGTAGCAAAGCTTCAAAGTTTTTTTTTTATGATTTTATATCGTAGTTAAAAAGAGAATCCGAATTGATAAAAAAGGCTGTATTCGAAATTAAATCCTCCGTACGATCTCTAAAACAAATTTCGCCTGTCAATAATGACCCTATTTTGGATAACAGCTTTGGACTGCGGGTGCTGCAGAAATATGAACTCTCTTTTTGATAAGAAATTTCCGCCCTAATTGAAGATGCTCCTAAAATTAGCTAAATTTAAGTCATCTTTGTCCTTGTTTCAGCTAAAGGACTGTAAAATGACAACTATCCCTTTTCTTCTCAACAGAGACGAGTAGTGCGTAGAAAGAGTTCTCTTTTAATTTAGCCATCACCTTACACTTTTTTTTTACTATTGCTTGATTAATTATTGTTTTTTACCATGTAATTTATAGATACTGATCATCGGTTTATACCAGTGTCTTCCTCCCGGACTTCGCTGATCGGTCTTTCAGTTTTAAATAAAGCTTTTATTATTATTATTATTATTATTATTATTATTATTATTATTATTATTATTATCATTATTATTATTATTATTATTATTAGAAGCTGTCAATTATTCACGGTATTATGTTCAAAGAATGGTGACGTTTGACAGACGGTGGCAAACATCTTGTGTCAAAGAAACTTTAAAATTCTATAGAAACTGCTTCCTCAGTATCAGCTATTCAATATCCTCCTGATACGCTTTTTCTTCTATCAGAGGCTTTTGAAAAAGGTGATGGAAAAAGCGTCTTATACATGTACTGTCCCTTCCAAAAAAAAAAAAAACGTTTTCGGGCGTTTTTAGTGTGGACGATAGGGAAAAACGCATAAAATATGCGTTTTTGAATGAAAACGCATTGGTGTGGACAGGTGGAAAGGTGGAAAGCTATTTTATTGGGGAAATTAATTTGCTTAGTTTTCTTCAAAATGAAAACGGAGACTTTTGAAAACGCATTAGTGTGCGTGGTCGGGGCCTTACACTCGCGACAAATCCCAGGGGTACCCCCAGACTAGCGTGTATCGTAATCATCAATTCGCAATTTCTCTGTTTCGTAGTAAATCCGACTAAACATCGTAAAACTTTTTTTTTCTCGAATTTCTCAACTCATAAAATATATTCTTCGATTAAAGGCCAAGGTAGTTCTTTCTTTTTGTGCAGACTGGAATAACACGTCGATATCTACCCGAAAACCATAACTCGGCTGTCTTTCTATGTTTTGAACAAGCTGTACCGCAGTCGACCCAGGGAGGAATTGCAATATACTCTACTTTGTTCATTTCTTTATTCACAATAATAACACAGCGTCCGTTCAAATTTCTTAATTTACATCTAAGATATTTTTACTACTTTTCTCCTTGATAGACATGCATTCTTTTTCTTCCTCTTCTTGTTAGTGTTGTTGTTGTTGCTCTTCTTCTTCTTCTTCTTCTTCTTCTTCCTTTTCCTCTTCCTCTTTTTCTTCCTCTTCTTCTTCTTTTACTTCTTTGGCCAGTTAAGGAATTATATAGTTCCACGAGAGCTCAACAACATAGTACTTTTCTGATTGTGTCCTTCACTGCCTGTCTCACCTCGTCTATTTTCCAGCAGTAAAGAATCGGATTCAGAGACGAGTTTGAGAAAGCTAAAGTGATCGTATAACCGACAGCAAGAATGGATGACGAAGATGGCTTTGAATTAATGAACAAAGTTGCCGATATTACTAGTGGTAGAAAACAAATGACTAACGTAAACTGCAACCACAATGCAGTATACACTACCTTTTTGTATCGCGCTATGTTCAGTTGATTTGCTTGGTTCGGTTGTTGAACATGGTCTTGTACTTGACTTCGATGACGACGGAGGGTGAGGAAGATCTTTGTATAAGAGAGGATCGAGGTTACTACACACATTGATACAATAATAGCTCCGTACCTTGAGGTTATAGGGGAACTCCAAAAGAGCCTCATTGTTGCAAAGACAGTAGGCACCACCCAAAAGGTGATAATGACTAAACAGGCTCGCTTCAAAGTAACAACCTGTCTGTATCTCAATCCCAACATCAAGGCGAGAAGTCTGTCCACGCTAATTGCAGTCAGTGTCAACAAGGACGCTAAAGACAAAATTCTGCCTGTTACAGAAAGAGCGACTGCTACGTAACGACAAATATTCCAATTTTCATTTACTATAGTCATCAAAAAAGTAACAGAGAGAGGCTCTGAAATAAGACCAACACAGAGATCAGTTACTGCAAGGCTGCGAAGCAAGAGCTTGGATGGAAGATGTAGAGAAGACTCTTTGTGCAGAGCGACTAGGAACAAAACATTTCCAAGAAATGTCGTGATGGACAGAAAAGCGTTTAAAACTGCGAGAAATGTCAACTGGCCATGTATTGCAGCATGTATGTCTAATGAGCAGTTCAGGTTTTGAACCTTTTTAGAATAGTTCGGCTTTTCAAGACTCACTTTTTTGTACTTGGAAGCAGCATTGTCATATTTTTGTTTGATAATAAACATTAAATAAGCTTTTATTTTCAATTTCAGAAAACATTCTTAAATTCTGAAAACTTCTTGTTATAACTAATTTGTTCGTAAGCACAAAGTAAACTGTCAAGTTTTGAAAGATGAAGTTTAATTAAATGCACAAATACTAATAACGATATCATTAACAGTTCAAAAACAAAACAGTTTGAAGTTAGTTTGCCCTCTATGATGTGACACCTAAGCTTGATAGCTCCAAGCTCTTTCAGTTCCCTTAATTGTAAACGCATTTTGTCTGTAGATGCGAACTTAGCGTATCTGTAGATTTATCAGTTTTGTTTCCGTTTCTGGGAAATAACTCAATTTTTGCGGGAATAAAGCTCTGGAACCTAAGAACAGCCCGCTTTATCTACTATTTTTAGCATTTGAAGCCGGTGTTTTTGCACCAGCTGATTCAAATTAGCAATTCCTTCCAATTATTCATTGCAATTTCTTGTAAATGACAACTTCTTTCCAAGAGTTTTTATTTCGTTTGCTGCTGCTTCCAAAGCGCTGAGAAAAAGCTGCGTTTAATGTTACCGAAGTCAGTAAAGTTTTTCAGCTTTTCTGTTGCCATGTTCAGAAATGACTGACACCTTTCTTTAATTACCTTTCATTTAACCTGACAGGCAAGTTTTCCTTCAATTTTACTCCGCAATTCAGTGCCTGCTGTCTATACCTCTAAACGAACCACGTGAGAGAACATCTGCGTAAATTCATATTTAAAGACTAGACTTTAGAGCGGAAATCAGCCTTAGCTAGTTTTCACGCGGGTCCTCTACCCGGGTCGAATTGAATTTGAAGATGTTGGCTTTTGTGGACAGAGGAAAAGCGGAAATCCCGGAGAAAAACCCTCGGAGCAAGGCAAGAACCAACAACAAACTCAACCCGCAAATTGAGCCAAGCCAGAATCAAACCCGGGCCACACTGGCGGGACGCGAGCACTCTCACTGTTGCTCCATCCCTGCTCTCCACTAATAGAAATTCTAAAGAAACTGCCTCCCGTAATTAACAACTCACAGTTGATGTTGATTTTATTTGACTTCGTCAGTGGATGTAGTAAATGTGACTAGTTTCAAAATTGTAAATTTGCTAATTTTTTTAGCGAACTCTTACATTACTCCTCAACGCAAAAGGTGTAAAACTCAAAACAACTAGCCCCCTGCATGAGTTAAACATGTTTTGAAAATATAAATTAATTGCAAGACGAAGGGGGTTTTTCACAGCTGGCTATATCCTTACGTTGGTAGAAAATGTTTCGTGCACTAGGGCAGGGGAGTGGCGGTTGTGTTACAGAAGGAGATAGAACAATAGTGAAAAAAGTTAAAACATTTAAGGTTTATATGTGCTTTATTGAATACTGTAAATAACGTTTCAAGTGAACCCGGGAAGTAGATTTCAAATACAAATAAAAAAATACACCCAGATTAAATGAAATGTACAAAAGGTACCGTTATCATTTTATTCATCCATCGATGAATATATTTCATTCTTCCCTCTACTTATTTGTAGCGTAGCGAGAGGCACTTTTTTTTTTCCAGGAAGGAACACAAACACATTGGCCACAGGCAGTACTAAAATGAAATTGTCCCTCTCGATTCTGATTCGCTAAGCATTAGAAAACCGTATCTCCTACATTATTTCTAAGACAATACAAAACCAGCACTTGAAAAATTCAGTGGACTGAAGTTTTGCAAGGAGTTCATGCTTAAACAACCACAACGTTACCTCATCTTACCCCTTCCTACCTTTGTTATGTGTATGTTTTTTTTTTGTTTTTGTTTTTTTTTTACAATTAAAGATTAAATTAACCAAGGCGAGACCAAACGAGGCTGATATGCCTCTGCAGTGTACCCGACAAGGTTAGATACTTACCGTAACTAAATTGGTTTATAGATCCAGCCGAGTCAAGTCAGTGACATGATATTGCAGAATATCAGGTCAAACCCTACACTGCTTTTAACTGACTGGTTGCGAATTTGGGGGCGGTTACTCACGAAATGATTCCTTTAAGATTATCGTGGTACAAAACAATGACCCTTAAGACATTGATTACAAACAACTCAAATTATAGAACAGATTTCAATTGAGTGCCGTGAAACCAAAACTTGGAGTAGTCAGCCAAGCTCAAGCCGGAGTAAAACCAAAACCAAAACAAAAGTAATTCCAATTCTGCTGGAAAAGTTGATATTTCATTTTTTTTTCTTAATCTAAATTCTAGTTAAGCGCGAATTAAATTAAGCTAAAAGAAACAGTGCTAAAATCAGTGGTTTTAGTATTCCGGCAAGCCCTCGTTCTAGCTTTGAGGGGGACTTGACTATCAGGCTAAACGGGTGGGACTTGCTAAGACCCTAATAGTCATATTAGATTAAAATCAGACCTTAAAAAGTGCAACGTAAACCCAAAGAATGTATCTCGTTGTCAATATACCCTAGGAAAAAAGATGTCGACTGGTATATTTACCAGTTTCTCTTACCCATAATTTTAGTGCACGAAAACTTTGTCAACGCTTATGAACATGCCATACACATTGTCGTTAGGGACAAATACTGCAGATATATGGCTTTCCAAATATAGGCTGTGTAAGGCTCCCATGTGTTGAATTGTGGTAAAATGTACAGCCGCCGTCTTTTTTCCTTCATGAAGGATTGTACGAAATTATGTAATTATGTAATTTACCTTTGTAAATGAAACCGACAAGACTGGCATAATAATAAGAAAGAATCCTTACCAGCATCTTTCCACTTTTTTTAAAAAGAAAAAGTCACGACAAAGTTTGAAACCTTACAAAAGTTCCAGTCTTCAGGCGAAGAAAATTTCAAAACAAAAATGGGCCTTGTGTCTCCATGTCACCGTTCTAGTGTAGGTGCTGAGTGTGATTATGCCGTACCACAATAACGCAAATAACAAAACAGTCTCACAAGCTGGTAAACGTAGAAATTGCCACAATTCTTGACGGAGACTAGCCGTCGAAAGAAGCAACAGTCCTCTCCATTGCGAAAACTCTTTCATGTTAACAACCCCCTGCGCTGTATTCGGGTGATCTCCACTAAACCAACCAGGTACATCGGTGTTACAGTGGTGTCGACGAGCGCAGGAGGTTGCCATCTGTCCTCCAGCATTTTCACTGAATCGGTACAGGCTTTTTTGTCGAGAGCGTCGTCACTGTCGCACTGCAGGGAACCGGGATGGCTGACTACAAACGATGTTCTCCGATCGGCCTCATCAAGCAAACGGTAGCAGTAGCATGGATCCGTGAATTGATGATTGAAACAAAGAATTTAAATGGTCTACAGATTTGCACTAGGCCTGCGTTTAACTGTTAGGGTTCTGTAGTAGGAAAAACAAAACAAAACGAAAAAATGCTACTCTAACTGAATAATTAACATACAAGTCATATAAAGGGTTCTCCTAGCAATTTGCAGGTATTTGTATATTTGTACTTAAGTGCGTAAAAAAGCGCTTTGAAATAGAAGTAAGGTGTTGCCTTTGAACACAGCGCAGTGATCTGAAAATGCATGGGCTCTAGATGGAAGAACAAAAAGCATCACAGACGAAAAAACGATAAAAGAGGGTGAAATTGACCCCACGAGAGGATTAGGTAAGAGAGTTAATGCTGAATTTTTATCAGGCTTTAATTTCACAACTGATTAAGTAGTCTGTATAACTGTGATCTTCGTGTCTTTCTCCGCAGTTCGAATATATGATATTTCATATGTTCACTCTATCTACGGGTATATTGAGAACTCACAATGTGACCAGCCCCCAGTTGGCTTGATAGTTCAGTTGGTAGAGCACTGCACCGGTATCGCTGAGGTCATAGGTTCGAATCCCGTTCAGGCCTGAATTTTTTTTCAGGCTTTAATTTCACAACTGCTAAAGTTTTCTGTATAAATATAAAGTTATAGAGTTCTAGCCACACCCAGATTAGCCTACTTCAGGGATTTCCTCCCCAGGCTTCACACATACCTGTCTGGCAATTTACTCCCTCGCATTCATCAATATCTGATAAGCAATACAAAGTTCACCAAAAAATTTCTTTGAAAACTGAGAACTATAACTTGCTAGTCGCATAAAGTAATTTACAGTTCCCAATGGACAATAAAAGTCATTTCTTTAACACCTATAACTGTACCCTCCTATTACGCGTTTTTCTCCCGATGGGACTCCTTTTTGGTCCTAAATTTCAACAGTAGGTAAACTTTATAAAATAACCTTTAACCACCTTTTGACACTGAGTTTAAGCAAAGGTACTTATCGATGTTTTATTCAAACAGGTGCGTGCCATATATTGTTCTCTTTTAAGGAGTTAGTCACCGTCACACTGTCTTTTTAATTAAACAATTCATTTTTTTTTTTCCATCATAGTTTTATCAATGTTTCGCTTGATTTTCCTCAGGATATTTATTCTCAAAGAATGAGTCATTTTAAGTCGCATAGCTTCTAGGTATGTTATTAAATATATTTCATGCTCCCGCATTTCCACTGGGTAGAGACTAGTTCGTTCTGTAACCACATCAGGAGATGAAATCATTTCTGTGGCAGATCCAATTCCTTAAATACCCCCGCAAGCTTCTAATGATAATTTCACCGAGGGCGAATAAGGGAGATGCTCTTTTTCTTGCCGGTAAAAGGAAAAGCCCAGACATCTTTTACTTAATTTCAAAGGGATACATGCATGCAACAAAAACAGCTTACCTGTTTCACATACAGTCCCAGTAAATCCTTTTATACACGTACATTTGTAGCCTAGATGTTCATCAACACAAGTCCCACCATGTTGACAGGGATTTGACGCACACTCGTTGACACCTGAAATAGATTGCCGCAATTCCCAGACATCTTTTACTTAATTTCAAAGGGATACATGCATGCAACAAAAAAAGCTTACCTGTTTCACATACAGTCCCAGTAAATCCTTTTATACACGTACATTTGTAGCCTAGATGTTCATCAACACAAGTCCCACCATGTTGACAGGGATTTGACGCACACTCGTTGACACCTGAAATAGATTGCCGCAATTCATAAAAAAAAATGATTCAAGTTATTTTGTAGATCAAAGCATGTGACCATCTTGTATGCTATGCAGGTAGAGAAGCAATATTTCAAGGAATCAATCGAACCAAGCTCCTATTGCATTGACCCGTTTGTCGAGAGCTGAATTACGTCTTTCCCTAGCCTGAGTCCGGGAAGACTCCTATTTTAAAACGTCGAGGATGCACGGATTTTGGTCCCACTTAGTCTTTTCAGGACCAAACGCAACTGTTTTTTGAAGGCATCGCAAAAGGTATATTTTTGGATGTACTCGAACAAATAATAAAGAGACGCTGTCATTTTTGCTTTAAGTGGTATCTTTAGGGGTCAAATAAAATTCTAGCCACAACTACAAACACAACTAGCCACAAGTATCATCCTCGAACATCCTCGAGTATCCTCGAACTTCTCACATGGGATTCTTCATTCCCTTCCAACCCTCTTCCCCCTCCCCTCTCCCCCGCCTGACTGTGTCTGTCGTCATATCAGGAGACGAGATTCTATGGATCCATCTTGGTGGCAGAACCCAGCTCCAAAATACGTGTAATTTTGCAGGTGGCAAAAAGGGGGATGTACTTTACCTTGGTTGTAAAGGGAAGGACAAAGTGAACAGTTGAAATCTGTATTTATTTAAGAGATATATGCACACCAAAAAAGGCTTACTTGTTCCACAGTGAGGCCCAGCGTATCCAGCTGCACACCTGCAGTTGTAGCTCAAATGTCCGTCAATACAGGTCCCTCCATTATGACAGGGATTTAACACACACTCGTCAACACCTGAAATAGATTGCCGCAATGCATACACAATTATTCAACTCATTTTGTATATGTAACCTCGTCTCACAACTCCCTTATAATGTGACCATCGTGTTAAGAGGGTCTGCATGGTAGCTGTTGAGAATTGATCAAAAATGTTTATAACCATCAAATGACGCGTTTTTAACTGATAACTCAGATTCGAGATCTCCAAACTTTACTGATACCTAAGAAAATGCTGAACATTTAACTGAAAATTCATCCAGAATCTTTTACTACGGTCCCTATATTTGCTTAGTAAATTCCCGGAGTTAAATCCGTTTGATCTAGTCTCCACATTAATAAGCTGATGTCAGTAAAAGTAAAGAAAAAATGTATAGTTCTGTGCTTCCGTGTACCCACAACAGGCATGGGAGTTGTTGTTGTTGTTGTTGTTGTTGTTGTTGTTGTTGCTTTTCATCGTGATTGAGGGTGAAAGTTTATTAACGTTCATCTAATGTATTAGATCACTCTAATAATCCTTTCTTCTCGCTCATTCATTATTCTCCGTAGATTTTTACGAATTTATTTCACCGTTTACACCTCAGTCCTTATTAGTTTTGATTGAGAAGATATATGAAACACTAGAGACTGGTTTTTAGCTCATTTTCAAACACCTTGAAGTTCGTCAAACGTATTCCACCACACGTCGTATTTTTAAACGTCTTCTCGATGTTTGTAAATGTGGTAAAACATGATCGCCCGTGTTTGATATATTAATTCAAATTTCTGGATTTCCGTAATAATAGCCATGTTTTCTAATTGTTGAAGAATTCGAGGGATTCACCGAGTTCTTAATAATAGTGAAGGAATTTTTACCGTGCATAAATAAAGTTTTTCAGCTCAACTTAACTCAACTCAAGTAATCTGATATAGGCCTTTCCACGAATATCCGAGATATTTACAAATATTAAGATATTTAGAAAATTTAGGAGTATATAGAAATATTCATAGTTTTGGTTTTTACTTAGCCCTGTGTTTTTCTCGCTATTTTCCTGAAACAATACTCAGTTCTATACAATGAAGAATCCAGTTCAGCTATTTTCCTAAATGGCGGATGCTAATATCATAGAAGTACCTGAAACTACTTCCACAACTCCTGCTACCTAAAGAAAGGTGTGAAAATTTTAGCCTAAGAGATTCAAAATCGGTTTATTTTTTAAAACAAAAATAAGAAATATTTATAAATTGTGAAGGTGAATTAATCAACATGACACGAGCGTGGGACAAAGAAAAATTCTGAGTCCCCGACAGGAATCGAACCCATGACCTCCCGAACACCGGGCGGGCGGAGGTCATGAAGGTCATGGGTTCGATTCCTGTCGGGGACTCAGAATTTTTCTTTGTCCCAGGCTCGTGTCATGTTGATTAATTCACCTCCACATTTCATTACCGAGCTTAAAATTCCCCATCTATATTAACTTGTTTATAAATTGTTTTTGAGAATTTACTGAAAGATAGTTAGGCAATTTTACGTTATATTTGTGGAAAGGACTACTACGATACTTAAAGTGGACAGTACGAAGACATGTTGCGTTCGTTTCAATGTGCGGTCACGATCTTTGTTAGCTATTTGTTTCTACATCCACCCACACACTTACCCGCTCCTAACTCACTGCAATGAACCTAACTTTACCAGATAACGAAGCAAACATTACTGCGCATCATGACATACTTGTTTCGCATCGGAGCCCAGTCCACCCGGCCAAGCAAAAACATACAAATCCGTCATCGACTATAACACAGGTTCCTCTGTTCTCACAAGTAGAGCTCGCACATTCATCAAAATCTGGCAATAGCAAAAGAGCACAAGTTTAAAGCCGTCGAAGTCTCACAGACTATCTTAAACCATCAACTTTAACATGTTTTAGAGGTGATAAGGAGATTCTTGCGGAAATTCTGGTTCCAGGGTACCGTTCTAGGCTTGTCCGAATTAGAATACAGTGGAGCGGACTTTGAGTCTCAAAAGTCTTCTTAATAGATTTAGAATTTCTTGCTTGTAAGCGATAAAGAGCCCCTTATTTGTCGGTTGAAAGCATAGGTTAAGTATTGAAATATCCGCATGGAGAGCGCTGACAATATAACACGCATTTAAGAAATAGAAAACATGTACCGTGTTTCTATCGAGTTATAGAAAGACGAGTGGAAGTTTGGGAGAACGAAAAATGCTGTGGGAACACAAGCCGCAGGCGAGTGTTTCCACAGCTTTTTCGAGTTCTCCCAAACTTTCACGAGTGTTTCTATAACTTGATAGAAACACGGAGAACATGTTTTCTATTTCTTTTAGAAAACACCTCGACGAAAAGAGGAAAACAACTTGTTAACTTTGATTATCAAAGTGTAAATTCTCTTTGCTCGCGCCATCATTACGTCAACAGCTCGTGCCAGTTCTTGTCTCCATCGAGTTATAGAAACACGATTTTTAACCAATCAGCGCGCGTATTTCCTTAGAACTGTCTTCTAATACCTTATATAGTTAGATTATTGAACAGTGCATCAAGATATAAATCTTATTTTCGATTGTTATAGGAATTAACATTATATTTTACGAACAAGTGGAGCGAGTGAGTGAAATACTGTTTTAACCGTTCGAAAGTAAAACTTATATCCTCAAGCCACCGTGTAATTTTCTTTTTATTCCTGATACTCGTAGATAAATTGACTACTTGCATTTTAAACCGAGAAACAACAAGAAATGACGTCATCAATAACCTTACTAGTGAGGACATGGAAAATACGCCATTTGGGTCCCGAATGTAGTTTCGTAGGAATTTTGCGAGTGGATATTGCCCAGTAAAACGCTCGTGCCTATATATTAAATGTCATTACAAAAGTTGTTCGCCACGTAACTGATTAATAATATGTCTCCATTAACTAGGTGAGATAAATCTTGCACGATCACTTTAACAAAAAGTGCATTTCCGGCAAAATCTGAATCCAGCTTTAATCATCCGGGTTCTCTGAACTCTGAAACACTTACCGTAATCTCGCCAGATTAAAACTAGTTTCCAGTGGAAAGGACTTGACTTTTGGGAGAGGTGAATACCTCGAGCTGAAGCTGCGTAGAATAAATATGCAAATGTTTTTTAGTAGTTTCTTGAAAAGTTACACATATCAACTTGGCAGTGGTAGTAAGGTAGGTATGAATTTCTCGAGAACTATCCGACATGAACAAAATCCCCGGTGCAAGGCCACAGCAAGTTTTCCGCTGTGTCGTCATCATCTGCCGTGGTTAGTTTCCCTTAAATTTCTTTTTTGCTGCAGTGAGCACTTCATCTACGAGATCCAGGAAAGCTTACTTTAGGGTACGATAAAGACAAACTCGAATACACCATGACTTGTATGTGTTGATGCCATTTTTATCACTTCATCGACCAAAGTGCATTTCAAGTTCATCCCTTCTTAGTCTCCCCCACCCACCCACCCCCCTCCAGGGGGTGGTACTGGGACGCTCATCGAAAAATTTGAATTAAATTAACTTCTAAAGGAAACGAACCTGGGCGTTGATTTGACCCGAAAAGACACCACTTAACATGAAACTGACAGCGCAATTGTTGTTATATTGTGGTAAATTACCTCCCCAGGCTCGTCCTTGGTTATCCCGGCGTATGAGAGGGGAGGTGGGTTGGTCTGTAGTCTGCAGTCCCGTCTCAGGATAAATTGGTACTTCAATCGCGATGATTGTACTAGCCTTATCTCGAGCTTGGTACCAGGTCTCCGGCGTCCCAACATTACAAGTGCCTTGTCCATGTTGTTCGCATGAGATAAAATACTTTCCGTTTAAATACACGCCGTGCAGTGTTCCTTCTTCGTCTAATCCGTGAATCGTTAGTAGCCTGTAACTCAGTGCTGCACGGAAACAACAAAGACACAACATCAAAATATCAGCAATGTTAGCCATTTTGCACGAAAATATCTTTTTTCGTTTACATTATCTGACCTGAGAAGCAGACAGTTTGCCAAGGGATAAAACGCTAGAAAAACAGGGAGCTTTTAGAAACAGATGATGTTAAGATTTGAAACCAAATGCCGCTAACTATTCTATTCTATTTGATGGGTTAAACGTAGTAGTTGAAGTAAATGACTATACGCCAATAGTTAGTGTAGTCATGTTTAAAACGAAGGTAACGTTGAACCCCTGATTACGGACCCCATCTGTTTGAGGATCCAGCCCATTACCCCCCCCCCCCCCCAAAAAAAATGGGGATCCTACTGAAAAGTGAATGTCTGAAGAAATCCGAAGGTGGGCCAGCATTTTCTGGTTTCGGTATTTGATTTGGTCCAGAACGTCGTGCCGGTTCGCTCACCTCTGACGGAAAACGCGTGTGCTCTAGCTGGAGACTATATTTGACCTCAGCTACTTACAAACCTGCTTAGCTACTGTAAACGGACATCTTTAATGCATATCTTTCTTAGTCCCTTGATATAAGTGTTAGTGGAGCGTGGTCCGTTGTTTGTTTTACGACAGTGGAATTCATCCTTAATTTCTTGCTTGAGAAAAAGCTAAGGTCAGTTGGTTTCCTTTTTACCTGTCCATTTTTTGCCGTCTGCTGTCACATAACAGTGCGATTTCGTCCTGTTGAAAAACAGAAATAAGATTAAATGATTAAGAAGTACCGATATCTTGATTGGCTTGAAAAAAAAAATTTCTCCTTTGTGAGATGCTAATTTCTTCTGACAATTTATTTTTTTCCAAATTTTTACAATTTTCTCTTACCTTGATTTTTCAGTGTTACAGACAAACAGACGATTGAATTGTGCGTCGACAAGGAAGGCTCTGGAATAAACTACTGGTCTATCTGTAAAGGCAAAAAAAAACAACGTTGCTTAATTATGACGAAACTATCTGTTTATTCATTAACTAAATATTCGTTCGCCCACCATTCATTCACTCACCCACTCACTCACTCACTCACTCACTCATTTCACCTAATATTAATAAAATGTCTCTAATAGCTGCTTAAACCGTTCACTTCATTTCTAACTTCTAAAGGCAGTCCGTTCCATACCCTCGGGGCTGCTCATAGCAATATACATTGCACCGTCATCTGATCGCAAGCTCTAGCCAGATTGTTCCTTGACATACATTAGATCACATGTTGTATCACATAGCATTAAACGTGCTTGTGTGCGCGCGCTGATTGCGTGTCGATGTATGCGTTTAATGTTAATCTGGAACCCAGTTGCCTCACTGCCAAGCGTCAAATTAAGTGAGACCACTGGGGCCCGTTTCTCGAAGTCTCAAAAAGTTTTCGCACACGGAAAGCCATAACAAAATTTCAAACTTTATGATTACAGAGCTGTTTTATTCACATATTCTTAATATGAACAGAGGTTCCCTTCGTACAAGAAGTTTCAGGCGTATAAGCCCTTCTGTTTTTAGATACAGATTGACCTAAAAACGGCTTTGTGGGCCCGAAATGTTTTTGGGGTTTTCAAGAAACGGGCCCCCGGGTTCGACATTAGTTTAATGTATGCCTTGCATGAATGCATGAATGTGCGTTTTAGGTGAACTTACCACCGGTAAGCTTGCAACTGTATTGTTTGATCTCTACTTCACCCATGGCTATAAACTGGGGCCACTGAATCACACTGCCATCAGGAATGTAACAGTTTCTGTACTGGGCGGCTATGTCCGCATCCGAGAGAACCTTATCCCACAAGTTTACTTCCGCCACTTCACCAGTAAATGCTTTCCAATCCTCAAAGCCATCACCTGCCGTCTCTTGACTTTGACCAAGCACCGCCCAACCACCCGGTTTGACCGTGAAATTTTTATTGTTCTTGACATCTTGGGCTTCGAGCTGACCGTCTTTGTAGACTTTGTATTCACCTTGAACGTTTTCCCACGTTATACAAGCGTGATGCCACCTACCATCTGCGAGTTGAACATATCCTTTGCTTTAAAAAGGAAGAAATAAGATGGCGATTAGAGAATAAGATAAGATGGGTACATAAGTCCTCTTTATTAAAGAACTAGCAGTGAGAGAGGCTCTGAGATCGATCATGATCAATATCGGACACTGCGAGAGGTAACAGTGCCCAAGGACACTCCCTATAACGGTCATATGGAGAGGCTCCGCCCGAAAGGGATACCGTTTTCAGGTTTCAGGTATTTAAAAGGGCAGAGTCCACGAAACGTAAACATGCAACGAATGGACCCATATTTTAAATTGTTTATTTTTAATATATATACTGATCGGAGAGAACGGGGGGGGGGTGGGGGGGAATATGAACTAAATTGATTAGGGGATGGTGGGAACGGTACAAAGAAGATTTAGTAATTGCAGATAGAAGGTTTAATTGTATGATTTTCAGTACAATTAATTGTAATATAACAGTATATTACAGTATTTATTATTTTTTCTTTATTATTTATTCTAATTACTTTTTTAGCGCACGGCCCCATAAGCTTAAAGCTTATAGTTTTAATCTTTACAGTGAATAAATAAAGTCTTGATATGATTTGATTTGATCTGATTTGATCTGATTTGATCTGATTTGATCTGATTTGATCTGATTTGATCTGATTTGATCTGATTTGATCTGATTTGATCTGATTTGATCTGATTTGATCTGATTTGATCTGATTTGATCTGATTTGATCTGATTTGATCTGATTTGATCTGATTTGATCTGATTTGATCTGATTTGATCTGATTTGATCTGATTTGATCTGATTTGATCTGATTTGATCTGATTTGATCTGATTTGATCTGATTTGATCTGATTTGATCTGATTTGATCTGATTTGATCTGATTTGATCTGATTTGATCTGATTTGATTTGATTTGATTTGAAGTTCATTTTATTCATTAGGCACTAAATGAAACTAACAAAAAGACTTCCCTTTTTGGTGATTTGTTCATAACACGGGCCAGTTATAAAAGTATGTGGACGGGGGGTGACTTGTTTCGATTAAATGTATACGAAAGGCTTACCTTTTCTGTTAAAAAATAGTGTCGTAAAGGGTAAGGGGTCAATTCGGGGCGGAGCCTCCCCGTATAGAAGTTTACAGAGTCCCCCCGGGTAACAATGATTTCCAAAGACCTCTGAAAAGTACATTTTTCAATTCCTTACCGGCCACCACACAAGCATAGTGTACAGAAAAACTGACTGAAACACCTGGGTTGTCATCATGCGCAAAACATCATTGTTTTACATACGTATATGTTTGTTTTATGAAAACATTGTTAAAGAGATCGCGCCCTGCTCAACCGATGGTATACGATACTTTTTTTTTCCACTCTCTTATCTTCCCTTTTTGCTCTTCTCTCTGCACATTTTTTATCGCACGAAGTGATTTCAAGGCCTTTAGGAGTCGTGAAATCAAAGTACATATGGGTGATCACTTACATTTCTTGCAAAAAGTTCGGACGATTTCAATTTCGGACTAAAAAAATGTCCGACAGTAAAACCGTCCGAAATTTTGGCCGAGCTCTCCTTGGTATGTTTATGGAAATAAAATCAAGCGCGTATACTTTTCTAGAAGTCGAACCACAGTTGTTTCTTAGGAAAGGGTTTCCATCTTTTGTGGTATATACTAAAACAATTATTCACCGAAGTGGAGGTGAAAGTGATGGGTATTATTTTACCTCCACTTCGGTGAATAAGTGTTAAATATGGACTGTTTAAGGAATTTTCGTTTTCATAATAGATCAGATGAATTCCTAGAATAAAATGTCACCTATATGTTTTGAAACCAATCTTGAACTTGACTTTGTCGGCATACAAATAGACCACAATAGCACGGCCATGTGTCTCTGCGTAGCTGAAAAGACAGTAGCGTTTTTCGGTTTTCGATAGATCTAGAAGAGCTTTTACTAAAAAGCATAGCGATAACTTGCTAAGTTCAGTTGAGATGGCGTTTTCTACTTTAGCGTAGTTCATGATCGACTGCGGTTCTGGAAAAACCATTCGGCTCTCTGAAAAGAAAGAGAAGAATAATACTTTTAGATTACCGTACCCAGATTCGCAATTAGCCAATCAGGAGCCGTGTCTACTGTGCTGATATCCTGCGATATCAAGTCACTGACCTGATATGGCTATTATCATGCTTACTTGACCGAAGCTGGGCACGGTAAATACCTTATCGTACCTTTTTGTACGCTTCAGTGGTATATCAGGCCCGTTTGGTTTCGCCAACGGTACTTTGGCTTGACTACGTCTCGCCAAGGTACGAACCATGTTCGACCAAACTCGCCTGATATGCGGTCGAAGCCTGCCAAAAAAGTACGATTAGGTATATTGATCAAGCACTCTGTCCTCGCTCACACAATTACTGAGATTATGCTCAAAATGCATTTTTACAATAACTGTCTAATTTCTCGCTCTCTGATTGGCTCATTTTTATCATTATTAAGAGTGCAGATGGATAAAATTTTAATTTATACAAGCTTTCAAGTTCAACTTTTAGCTGTCAAACTGGCAACGTTTTAACTAATGAGATTTTATGGACTTTTTTAAGCAGCCAAGAGCCACATTTCGCGTATTCAAACTCGGTCGTTGTGTAATAGTATAGTATCCTCCCGTCGTGAGCTTGGGCCGTCTGTGCATGAAATGACTCGACTCATTTCTGCGTATTTTGGAGAACGCGAACGACGTCGGCTAATTTTTTGTATCTTTAATGGAATTGAACGCTGGTATTACATATTTAGTTTGAGCAATTTCTGGGACCGATAGGCGCACTAGACAATTGCGAAATTAGAGGGTAAAATATAAGTTCATTTTTTTACTAGGCATTGTCCTCGCTGAGTTGCCGTCGTTATTGCTTAATTTCCCTAACAACTCTCTGGCGATGGACTGGAGTAAGTGTACTTCGAATGAGTGATGATAGACAGAGACAAACCTTGTGGAGTAAAACACCATATAGCGCCGTCTATGGTGTCGTCAAAGCAACATCCTTTGTCTTCACATTGTTTCCTAGAAGTCCCCGGAAAACCACAATCTCCACGATTCTGAGGCGCAACATAGCATCTTCCTGTCAATAAAACCGCAATGAAATAAAGCGGCTTTCTTTCAGTTGAGTTTTGTAATAGAAGGAAACCCAAGTAATCTCTCGAACTGGCCATTCACAGAGTACATAGGCAGTCCAGTGAACCAATCAAAACTCCAAACAAATGCATGGCGTTGACGCTGAACGTGGCAAAACGTGTGTGACTGAATCTTGATTCGTTTGGTTTTGCTTCTGATTGGATGAAAAAGTGACGCGAGTTCTTTTAAGCCAATGACTGTTAAATTGCATTGTCCAAAGATCCATTTTTAATAAAATAATATAAACAACGTTTATAGTTACATTTAGAGCACGAGGGTAAAGTCCACCTTCTATGAGAGGAAAGTCGACCAACGGGGGGAGGGTCGGCCACTGAGGGGGAAGTCAACCTCAGCTAAGAAAAAAGTCCAAGAGGACAGAGGAGGGGTACACCTGCGAGAGGGGGAAGTCTACCTTTTCCGAGGGGAGGGTAGGCCATGATTACAGTCATCATCATCATTATCATGATCATCGTCGTCGTTGTCGTCGTCGTTGTCGTCGTCGTCGTCTTCGTCATCGTCATCCATTCCGCGAACTATACTTCATACATAAGCATGGCCTTTCCGCTCAAGTGAACAAAAACATTAAATTCATCTACAGCCCTTTCTCCCCTCTTAACACTAGGCATCCTTAGCACATGATGTACAGCTACTCACCAGAACTCTTTTCCACCACTTTTCTTCCGTACAGCTCAACGCGCATACAGAAGTTATAAGATGATTTGGCCAAAGGAACGAAAGAAATCTCTGTGGCTGTAATTGGCTTCATAAGATGATGTTTGATCATAATGTGCCTCTGAAAATTCCCAAGAAATTCCTGTAAAAAATGAGGTAGAAAAAAGCTTCTTATGAACAAGAAAGTGAACGGTGAAATCTATGAATAAATTACATTTATTATTTTCAAATTATAATTATTCCTGACCAGTCTTTAGTCTCTTCTCTGAATTGTGTTAATATGAGACTTGACAAGCAGCTCACTTTCCCAAAATCATATGGTCATAACAATCATTTGCACCTAAAATCTCTCTTAGAACAGGCACGTTTTCGTGCAATTTCAAGAGGATGCAGTCAGCAAAGTGCAAATTGGAAAATATAATTATATGTGCAAAGCCCACTCTGTCACATTTCCCTCTTGCTTGATCTTCTCTCACACTCCACGGTCAAAGGCTTAGGGTTCAGAAGAACGCTTGCCGAAAAATGTTTGGTTAATTGGAACCATGTTGATCACAGAACGCTTGGTAGCCTCATAAACTTAACATATTGTTACACATGAAACAGTGAATGAGTGGCATAGCCTCTTATTACCTTAGTCATTCCATTCTCTTTGTATTCTGTCCAATAATCCGAATCTTCCAGTGGGTACATTACAACATATGACGTCACGCAGTAAAGCCTATAACCGCTCGCATACATGGGATATCTACACTGTGACGATACCTGCGTATAAAAAGGTATATTTGTCATCTCCCAGGTCACTAGTAAGTAGGTTTCCTTTTTTTCTACCCCAGCCTCCTCCGCTCGGACAATCGAGCACTTTACGTAGCGAATACCAGCGGATTAAGAGCGACTCACCGCGGAGATCACGTGACTAGTGACCAAGTCTACTACAAGCCAATATTCTTCACTTTGTTGTGGTGCGCACCAGGCTCCCACCCCTAACGGTAACATGAGCTGGAGGTTTAATCGAACATTGGAAGCTACAGAACGTGAGCCCATGTTGGACGACGAATCTAGCTGGTTGTCAGTAATTTCTCCAGATTCCATTCCTAAGGGAGGATCTAGGAAAAAGAAAACATCTAATTATTAAACAGTTGGATGAAATGATGAACGGCTGTCATTAGCGCGTAATTTTTCAAAAAATTTGTAGATCATGCCTGTATATGTTTTGTAAGTGCCTTATGAGACCCCGCTTCTATGAAAACAGGACAGAGGATGACTAAGCGATAGTTACGTTACAAATGTATTTTCCCACCCGTACTTTCCCATTTGTATTTCTAAGTTTCCTTTTCATCCGCTTTTAAAGTTGTTTTTTTAAACGAGATATTTAGAATTTTTATTTAGTAGTCATAACTTAAGCAAGGCCCCTGTTGACTTGACGTCTTGACTGCTGTCACTGGTTGATAGCTCGAATTAGGTGTTTTAACCTCCTAGCCACTCCATAAATCTTAAAACTTCAGGTTAGATTTTGTTCAGATCGCCCTTAACCTCTTTACCTCCTCTTATTAGCCCAAAGAGAGGATATCACAAATATTTTAAGATTGTGAAAGCTCACATTTTCATTGCAAACCCTCTATGCGATCCTGTTTGAGAATGTCAAGCGCCAGGCTAACCAAGTATGTCCTTTTACGAGGTAAAAAATTTGAGAATTTAAGCATAGTTTACGATTATGGTGTTCGCGTGAACGGAATAAGAGAGGTGGGTTGCGTGAAAAATTACGTTGTTACCTCCAAATACCCCCCCCCCGCTCCCCCCCCCCACCTTGCAGTCCCATCTAGTTACAACTTGTCTCGCGAACTGAACACGAGAACCACATGAAAGTATTAGAAGCAACGAAGTCACATAACGAAATCAAAAAAGCTTAAAGTGCAATGAAAACTTATCGTATTAGTGCCTCACAAAGGGGTAGCGAATAGTAAATCCAAGACTGCGAGAAGACGAAACATACGTTTTGCGAGCCCGAGAATTTCGAAGCCTTGAAAATAGGGATCGAGACTCCGAGACACCGTTTCAAACGGAAAAAAAATGAGACTGCGAGATCTTAGAAATTGGACAAAAATTCTGCGAGACGCGTATTTTTTTCCATTCCATGCTCCTTTTTTGGAACTGTCGATGTTAGTCTTGCCTTCAAACGAAAACAGTTGCTTTTCCGATGAACACCCATAAACCTCAAATCTAAATCCAATTAATCTGTTCGAAAATCTGGGGCTGATTCTGAGCCAACGCGTTGTCAGCGGCGTCCTTAGAAGTGCTGTCAACAAGGCTTTCTCTAAAGCACCAATTGTGACGTAAACCTGTAAGACAACAATAAATGTTTGTTTACTTTCAATTAATTCTTTTGGCTTTTGACTAAAGTTCTCATAATAAGTTATCTTCATTTTTTTTACTGTTATCATAGATTTGGCGTAAATCTACGGCAACCTTTAAGCCAATACATTTGAGGTCACCAATCTAGTTGGCAAAAACCAAACAAGAACCCGCAAAGAACTTACTACCAGGTATAGATCAAGCTTGTTCCGATACAAAAGTGTCAAAGAAGCCGTGTTTAGTTCTCATGTCTAGAAGCATTAACTCGCCTCCTCTCTCACCCCCACCCCTCCACCCCAACCCAATCCCCCTTATCTCAGAAGGATACCCAGTTAAACTCTTTTGCGAGGAGACTCACTGTGAAGGTAAAGTGTCTTATAATTACCAAGCGAGGATGATCAATAAGAGATTAAAATCCCCAATAAAAAGGGGTCTTATTTTCAAGGTAACCCCTCCTAAGTTATTTTTGGATCAGTCCCGGTACTAACAGTCCCAGGAAAGTCTAGATGTATAGCCAATTCTGTGACGCAATTTTTTCTCACGTGATTAGCCCAAGTGGCTTTACCCATTTTCAACCTCGACGAAAACATCCACGCAACGCGCGCGGCATTAATATCGTCGACCAAACTGGATACCATGTCTAAAAATAACTTGAAAGGAATTACTTGGTAGATAAAGCTTATACCATGTTCAAATGTTGATGTTTATAGTGGTCGATGCGCTTAGCTACACCTAGCTAGTTCACAAGCATGCCACTTAAACTGAAAGAAACAATATATATCAACTAAACATATTAGGTTTAAAAATCCCAACTGGCGGGATAACGCAGACCAGTTGGCTACTTACAAGCATGACTGAGGAGGTGAACTAGGGTCTACTGTGAAACAACTCCAGCTTAGTGGTCAGAGCGGGACTTTTCAAGTCCAACGCGCTAACCACTCTGCCACGCTACCTCCTGCCTCCTGCCTCCACGCTTCCTCCTTAACTATCATTAGCCTTCATCCTTTCTTAGCCTTTCCCAATTGCAAGAACACAACCGAGCGTTAAAACCTGAACGCGAAAAAAAGAAGGTGCAGGAGTTTCCCATACTAAAGGACTTGCAAATTTCAATTTGTTCTCAGCCTGCTTAATTAAGATCAGTGTGTCACCTTAATATTCTTGTTACTGTAGTCTTTCCAGAGATGCCCATCATTGCTCGATGTGATTTGCATCCATTCAATCGGCGCCTTTGAATTCGGATGACCTTGAGCTGATATCTATCAAATATATAATAACTGTAAGACGAGCGTTGTTAGTTATCATTAAAACGATAAAATGTCATCCAAGTCATTCAGTTAATTATAGATCATTTATGCTGAAGTTCTAAAATGGAAAGAATTGATATCTTGAAGTAAACACAAGTAATTTTTTCGCTAAAGCCAGAGCTTGAAAGCGTGTTTGAAAAATGTTTATAGGAATATATCTCGCTTAAGTACGGAAATCTAACACACAGACCATAAAGCCGCTGGGTTTTTCACAAATAACATTGTACTTTATTTGCACGTTTTTCAGGTTTATCTTACCATTTTGATGTCTTTAAGACTTCTGAAGTCGACCTGAACGTACTGCCTTCGGTCATGTGAAGAGAGACCGGCAGCTGGTGCCCAGTACTCCTCTCTATGTAATCCGGCGCCGTATGGCTCTTGACCAACTTTATGACTGAGTATTTGGAACACTGAGGAGACAATCAGCTGGCTTTCTTTGATGCTTCCGTCTGTCATCCCCAAGGGACCAAAGTTCTCACAGTCTGAAGAATTTAAATTAAGATATACGGGTTACTGACCAACCTTGAGGTCAAGATGGCTGGATATTGGCCAAGCTCTTTTTTTCATGTTTATGGACCGAGACGGAGTCGAGATCTATAAACGCGCACACAGCAGAACGAGCAGAAGCCAATTTCCAGCCATCTTGACTGAACAAACTTTGTCAATAAGGGATTTATTACATTTTCTTGTGGGACACAGCGCGTAATCCCAAGGAGTTGCCAAGATAGCGCCATCTTGACCCCTCGGGTAACCAATCACAGCGCAGGGATTCGATTCATCTTGCCCACTCACGGAACTAGCCGTATAATAAAAATAAGTAGCGTAAGTATTTCCTCGTTTTATTGTCTTTTAGGTTTTGTTGCGTTTGTTTGCTAGTTTCTTTGTTTCTTTGTTGTTATGGAAGGTGTTTAGAACAGCGCATGCCTTAAAATTTTAGAGAAAGGAAGCACTATATAATTTGCGAAACTTTGCGAAAAAAGTAGTATCTTTGAAAACGTTGGATTGAAAACGAAAAATGGAAGTACCTGGGCGCAATACAAGTACAATAAAGGGTGTTATAGCAGATACGGTTTTACATCATGTGTTCAATGAATTGCCTCCGCTATGATTGGTATTGCACTTTGAGTTCATTACAGCGCCAGAAAGCACACGTCTTACATCACTCAAGTACTGCATTGAGTTAAAGTGGACCATAATAGTGTACACAAGCTACGGGAACAAAAAAAAATATGCCGACTGCCGGAAAAAGGCTATGTTTTGTTGTCTAACCTGGGTTATACACCAATATTTCAAAGTTTCTGTAGGTGTGGAGACTTTGAGAGCACCCTTCAATTCCTCTTTGGTACAAAAGATCCACGCGACCTGCTGACGTACTCTCCTTTCCATTCGGCACGCGGTCTTGTTTCATCACGAGAAGCCTAATGTCGAGGTTGATGTTTTCAGACTTCTTGAAAGACGAAAACTAAACGCAATACCAAAAAAAATTAAGTTTTGATAATTGTCAACAAAGTTGCTAAAGGAATCTGGAATTGATTTCGTTTTGCTTCGGGTCGTTCTTTGGTTGGATTGAAAGTAATTTTACTGTTCAAGTTTAAGATTTGTTCGATTTCTCACAGAAAGTTGTAGTCTTAGTCGGACTGCTATGAATTTGTTGTTTTGTAGTGACAGCTGCGTCACCAAGCAACATGAGATTACGTGACTTGTTGGTGTCTCCAGTCTGAGTTATTTTTGGCCACATATAGGATTCCTCAGGAATATCCTAACACTTTGAACTTAAACTTTTCAGCGGAGGAGGTCAGAATCTTTCATACTACACAGGGTATGTCAAGCGATCTTTCCCCCAAAACTTTTGTATTTCGGGTTCGTCACGCGATCTTTCCACCCTGAACGACTGCTCGACAAGTACATGGATTGTTTCGAGCTCCATTTTCGATTTGATAAACCTTAGAAAACGTATTACAGAATTTGAAGACATCTGATTTACTACGGTTGCTTACCTGGAATACCAGACGGCCAGTGTTGTTACGAACTGAAGATAGCTCAACGGACCCGGACCTGGTGAAAGTTCCTTGGTAAACCAGGAAGTAAGGAAGGTTAAATGTCATTGTCAATGCCTGGATATCCTTTTTGTTGTTGTTTGTATCGTGACAATCCACATGAAGAGTTGCGTTTTCTCTGGAATAAATCGAAGCGATAAAAAGTTCCCACTGCTCAAAAAAGCACACCTTCGAATAAGCTGTCATTTGAAGTAAGCCCTTCTCCCCCCCTCCCCGATGATGCATTACCTTTTTTGCTTGAACATTAGTTATTAACTCAGGATCAGCAGGTTACTATTTAGCATGGTACCACGTGCATTTATAATGTGATTGTCTGAAGCAGATTTACTATTTTCATATGGCTCATGAAGACAGACTGTATGAAAAGTCCCACATTCTGTCTAAAGTCCGGTCATATGTCTAGTATCTGGATGGAGTGACATTAATATCCAAGAAGGATAATGATGCAAGTGGTAGTCTGTATCAGTCACTAGGACTATGTGTAGTCTAATAATAATCTTCAATTATATAAGACCTGAAAGTGTTTGAAGTGTGTTAAAATATGTTTATAGTATATTCCAACCAGGTTTTAGCCAGGATTTGAACAGTTGGTGAACCAATTTTTTTTTTTAAAACAGTTATTTGATAATGAGCATCTTAACAATCACCCTTGTAACAGGGAGCTTTAGGGAAACATAGTAGTCGGCCAGTTCAGAAAGCTTCCGTTTGAATAGTGTGGAGTTTGCAGAGTCAAGGTGTATGGACTGTATTTTCTAGCTCAAATTTTAAATATTGGGACTAGCTGCTGAGTTTTAGGAATATTTTATATTTTAATATTGTATTTATCTTAGCGAATAATTATAGTAATTGTAAGTAGTAATGTTATTGTAAATAGTTGTGCGTTTTTGTCATGAGCCCCTGGCTCGGGAGACTGGGCAACCACTCCCTACGTTTACGACTTAAAATAAAGTTACCTTACCTTACCTTACCCCCACCCCCTCCTCCATCGTTCTGCACTAAATTAGAGGGTGAACAATGATGATACTTAACCATTATGTAAACAAATCGCTAAAGCTTGTCGTGGGAAAGAGACATTTGTTTTCTTTTGTGAAGCCCATTAGGAGGAGTCTGAATATCACACGTCCCGTTTACTTTTGCTTAAATATCCCGCATCTCGTTTATTTAATATTTCAAACATTAGCAACTTTCCTTCTTTATATCCCGAGATATCTGTGCTCAGTACTTAGTAATTGGTGAATTCTTTGTCAAAACTTTGAGTTTTTAACCCGCGTCGCAGAAGAAGCATTCAATACATCGAGCTCAAACTCCCTGGAACAGTTAATCGTACTGTGTCCTCAGTTCAATATTCAGAACTAATGCTTTTGTAGCACCATCAAAAATTGTATCGCTTATGCTGCTGAGGCATATTGCAAACAAAGATTGTAAACAAAGGTATATTGTAAACAAAGATTTTCATATTCTCTGGCTATTTTCCATTCTAAAACACAACAGTGGGCAGGCATTATAATTCAATGTAGCTTACAAAAAGCTGTGGCTATTACAAATATTCTCACGCGATGTCTTAATGAGTGTATGTGATTGGTCAGTTTTTCAAAATCTGCATTAGAGATCAACTTGGTAGAGTTCGAAGTTATCTGTATTTGATTCCTTGATATTGTCTTGAATTACAATGAACGAGTTTATCCGTTGAAACTATTGTGCACCCTTCAAACAATTTTACTCCCACTGCGAGTTATAATAAGAGTGTTTTAATTTACTTTCTAACCTAACAATGTATTTATCTTTGTATGTAAATGATTTCAGCACAGCTATAGTCTGCTCTTTGCAGTTGGACAATGATTTCAGTTGTCTTGAAGAAGAAACAGAAACGTTGCGAAACAGCTGCTGCAAACCAGACTGCCAGATTGTTTTTAAAACTTAGGAATCAATTTTCGCTCTTACAATTTTACGTATCACTCACGTATTTTGCGGTAACCTTTGAAATACAGAAGTGTTTTTAAGAATCCAGCTCTATCGCTGACAATGCTTCATAAAACATTCCTGACCCATTTCTTTCAGGCAAGGGGAAAACAAATAATCTTGGTAACAGTGGTTGTACAAAATCAGGATAGTTATTCACAGAAAAGGATCCGTTTGTATTCTCTTTTTATCGGTATTATTCAGCGTGAAACTTCGAAGAAAAGAAGACGACACATGATCCTAAATCTTAGACAGAGCTTGATACAACCAAGGCAGCAGCTGGTAACTGACGCGTCAATACTTTCAGCTTTTTGCACGAACTTATGAAGAACTACAATGACTTCAGAAAAGCAGTTTTTTTGCAATACTTTTTTAACATTTATTTAGTTGCAGGTGCCCTGCAAAGTGTCCAACAATATACTGTCTCGCGTCGGTCTATATTTCCTGGCTATATTAATTGCATCTACGATTTCTGCCTTGAATTTTCCGGCCTTATTCCGACAGCAACTTACCCCGGAATGAGAGGCTGCTGTGTTGTGATCGATAGTTTGACGTGCAAGTCATCTGTCCCCTGCCACATATGCTGAGCTGTCACCTGCAGCACCTAAACGAAACATGCTTTTATCAAAAGGTATACGAATCCAAAAATAGGAAATCTTACTTTTTTTATGCCACATTAATTCTTGCTTTGTGCAAAAATAAGTTAAAATGTGCCATATCCAAGCATTTCGTTGGTTAGAAAAACAATTTTGCGGCATGCACCTATAGGAAATGTCAACCCATGCATACTTTTTGTAATATTAGAACTTGAAGTATTTCGTCTGTCTCATTCGCTGAAAAATCAAAAGTTCCCTGTGTGCTTTCTGAAAGTAAGTGATCTGCATTTGCATTTATCCAGGAGATTTACAGAAGTTAAATTAATTTGTCTGGAACAGTGCCGCAAACCTTTGCGGTTCGCTATGACTGATTCGTTACGTTGAATTGAACTGTAAACTTTAATAAATTCTTGTTAATTTCTTTGGAAATTGTTGATGGTTGCTAAACCGATTTGTTTTTAGCGACGTAAAATTCCTTATCTTGGCTTAAAAAGGAATAATTTTGTCTATATTGAAAGCAATAAAACATGGAAAAAACTCACGTGAAAGACGAGTAATCCAAAAATTGCAAACATGATTTTACACGGTCCTTTCTGGAATGGGAGTCAATTGGGTTTATTCTTGAGACTTAAATTATTAAACTAGATGACTACACCCATGGAAACAATTTACTGAAATGGTGACAATCCATTAATCCTGTCAAAGGACTTTTTAAGTGAACAGAGCGATTCGTTAATTATTTACTTGTCGTGTAAAATAAACCCTAGCGATTCAATTGTATTTATTTTCTCATCTTTCTTCCCAGAGTTTCTCACCTGCTACTGCTTAGTTCACAATCATTGATATGTAAATACATTTACTTATTAGCTTATTTTTGGTAGCTTTATTAGGGGGGGGGGTGGGGGGGGTGGTGAGGTGATGCACGCTTCTTTAAAATGGGATACAAATTTAAACAATAGGACATGATTTTGATTATTCCTGGTATGAAACAGTCAATGAGTTGTTTCAGGTTAACAATTAATTATAATGTTTGGAAGAGCTGTTCTTTTGAACGGTTAAATCAATTCAAAGTTATGAAGTACGGTTTCTTTTAATAATTCTTATACACGTTTAGGAGAGGTGTATACGAGTTCGGAAATCTGAAACATGCCTAGGCTGTCAAGAGGCGTTTGCCCTTGAAATATCAATTTTAGATGTTAGTTTTCTTTCAGATAAAGTTTCTCGGTCATTCATTTTATTACCCACCGCGTGCTGAACAATACAATGAAAAGAAATAGTGGAAGCGGCCACTTGTACAGCTTTGCGTGGAATTAGATGTCTTGAACTGAATACTCGTTGATCCCTATTTTCTTTTGATAGGTCATGCCATTATATCTTTCTACGCTTTGGGCACAAACTATTTTTTTTCCTACACGACATAGCCTGCAGAACAGGCAGATTTGCGGGGCAGGGCGCAATATGCGATACACGAGCGCGACGCTCTCGCCTGGCGCTGTACGAGGGCTGAAATGCGTCTTGAAGGGCTAATCATAAGGAAAAAGATGGAGACATTTAAAATTATTGACGCAATAGACCGGTCCACTTCTAGAAATTATAACTACAATACCAGAGTTTGTCTCCGTCGGACTCATCTTCGACATTTTTTATCTAAAACCATGGAGATCATGGTGCATTTCTTTCAAACTTTAAGTTATTTTTCAATACTTCAGTGACCCCCATTTTATCCTGCATTTCAGTAAAGGTTTCAAAAATCTGGAAAGAATTTTGAATACATCGCGTCGAGATCGAACGCTAAGGACTTTAGATTCGCAATTTAAAAACACTATTGATTCGTTAAAAACAGCTCTTGTCGATTTTCATTTTTATTTTCTCTAAATCGCTGTTTCAAAACCCTACGCGTTTAGTAAATTTCTGTCTGGAAAGTGACGCGTCACTCATCCCTTATCGGTAAAAAGAGTCCCCACCCTCCCCTTCCTCACTTAAATGGGTTCTGGTACTTTTAAGGGGTGTGGGCTCCCACCATACTGGTAATACGAGTTAACATACTTCAAGATATATCTCCTTACAACACCGCTTTTGAAAAGAAAAGCAAAATACCGTGCAGACTGTTCAGACTCTTTCTGTCGACAAAGCAAAAAGGAAGCGAGAGAATCAATGAAGGAAGCGAACGTGACTCGTGATTAGGCAAGGGAGGGTTGCGGGTCCTCTATTGGTTGCCGCTGCCCTCCCCTCCTACCCCTTGCACTTTCCAATCCTCCGTAGGAAAAACGATGGCGGCAGCACATTTTACCACAATACCATGTAAGCCTCGCACAGCCCATAAAGTACAAGAAAAGCAGTATTTTTGCAATTTATGTCCGAGGGCTAACGGCTTTAAAAACCGACACATGCTAATCGGTATTTGGATTTTCGCTCCCACCATGGGGAGAAGCACAAAACCGGCACTGCTTTACCCTCTTAAATCCGGCGTATAACCTCCCAAGTACAACTGAGCTAAAAGACAAAGAAATTAAACACTTGAACCGTGCTTTGGAACATCTTAAAGAATAAACCTGCCATAGAAGCAATTCCTTCCCCCAGAAGAATTAATAAATAATTAGCTAAAGACAATAACAAAGGCGATTATTATCGTTTGCGAAAAACTCTCGAGTCTTAGCATTCTAACTGCCATGATTAACGAAGCGGATAATAATTCTAGACCACTAACAAGCTAGACAACGTGCTATTCTTTTAAATTAGTCTCTTTTCATTATTCGAATTCCTGTTTGTTTTCAATTCCTCAATTACGCATGTTTATTCTGTATTTTTCACACTTTTTTCTGCTTATATTCATTCATTCGCGTCTTTTTGATCATTCGTCAAAGGCTGTAGCGTCTAGTTCTCTCCGGATTCTCAATCAAAGAAAACTATTGTAGAAGGAAGTAGAGGGCTGTAAACAGTCTATTTTCACGGTATGATAAATGCCTAAAGCCATTTTCATTGCGTGCAATATGTATGTCTTGGCGCACGTTTCTACCGAAGACCATTTGGTTACTTAGAGCAACAATTTTAATGCTAAGCTTGCAAATATTAATTTTGTTGATCCAGAACATTTAGACTTGCGACTATTAGTCTCCTGCAGGGATGGTGCTTGAAGTTTTCCTCTTTTTTTTTTTTTAATGAGTACGGAAAATGCTGAATGAGTTCAGGCCAAAAAGACGTAAAAACATTTATTTGTACTCCCAAAGTGTTGAGAAAATCTCAGATGTGAGGACATCTGCTCTCTTTCACATAACTTGTCTTTTTCACGTTATCACTTCATATTTGAATTTTACAAAATTATTTACATTCGGAAAATGTCAATATTTGGAGCTCTCGTCTGTATAAAGATTGTTGGAAATTTACCAATCACGAGGCACGTGCTTGTCATCTGTATTGACAATGATGTCAATAGGGCAATATCTATTCATTACAGGTAATACGTTGCTACAAAGAATAGAGACGATAACAACGAACGTATTTTCCTCAAAAGGCCTTTTTGGCTGTCGAAAAAAGCTGTATTACCGAAGATTTTCGCATATATGACGCAATAACATGGAGCTTCAAGTTACCTCTGGAATCGGTGATTGGCTTACTTGCGAGTTAAGATGTTTTGCTTACTGGGACTGCGGACAAATGAAATGTAAATGATTGAATGAATTCTTCATTTTGCTGAACTCCATTCCCTGTAAAATCAAGACTATTTGCGAAGAAGAACCTGAAATGTTGAAGGCAAAAGCGTTATTTTCCAGCCTTATTTCCCACAAAAGGTAAGGAAACGTACATAGTTACGAATCAAATTACGAATCTTTCCCGAAGAAAAATCGATTGATTTTTCGTGACGTCATCGTATGTTTATAACGCCCCCAACCAGGCCTGTTTGAAGGTTGTGAACTATTTGCATGGAAAAAAACATTTTGGAGAAAAAAGGTTTGGTTTTCGGCTGATGCGCCCTTAGCCTTCCTCCAATTAAATGAAAGCGTATTATGTACAGCCTTATAAAAGGCTATATATCGAGGTAAGACAGCTTTCTGAAGAGAACAGTCGGATTATCGTTCAACCTCGTGGCTTGATGTTGTTGAACTTCCTCTATGGTGGAACATACATCTGTAGATTAATTTATGCTCATTCATTTTTCCTGTTTAATAAGTTCAAACGCAGAAGAAGAACAAGAATCTGCATTCACTGAAGAAGCTGTACAATCTGGCCAGCTGAAGGCGAAGCGAGCAGGTTTCCGTTCGACAAGAAGCAAATCTGAGACTAGTGCTGTCGGTGCGGACGGCAATACCGCTCGCTATCTTTCATGGGAAAATGTGTCCTTCCTAGGGCAGGAGTTAAGAAAGACCGTTAGCAGAGGATTTCAGTGGATAGCCTCCCCTTCCCTTGGTAAGACTGAAAACTTAAAGGGTGCATCGTCGCATTTAAACAGAGAGCAACTACTGTTTGGTTTTAAGCTTGCTAGCGCTAGACGAAATCTGTCAAAGGATGTCATCTGAAATTTAACATACATGTCAGACACAATCTGTCTTGCAGACAATTTGCCTTTTTTTCATCGAAGTTCATGTACCTCGATAGCACGTACTGTTTACAGAATGTTAATTTATTTTCTGTGTATTTGCTTCTTAATAAACACTGTGAACGCAATGCTAGTTTTACTCGTATTGAACTGGCGTGGGTTAAAATTCACTCTAGCAACGAGAAGCCCTCGCAAAACATGCGAGTGTTGTTGTTTTCATAGTTATTTTAAAATACAATTATTTATGGTGGAATTAGGAAGATAAATAATTTAATAGACGAGATTTGTTTTCAAGCCCTGCTTGTGCTCTTGGAAATAGTCTTCTTGACATGTTTCGAAATGGCGTCGCTTTTGTTCCCTCGTCACAAACATGGTGGATGTTTATGCAACACAGCACCCAGTTGTACAGAGACTTCTTGTGAACGATTGATTTTACAGGGTCGTTTGGAATCTCTTAATCCATATTTTTAGGAAGCAGTCGGATATATTTTCATGGCGAGCAATATTATTTGTTATTTTCAATAATGTCAAGGGGAAGCCATTTTGTACGTTGTGGTTGCCAGCTAGAAAAGAAATCCTTAGCTTCGTGTTAAAATAGTTTTTGTCTCACAGATAGCGAAATGTCGGTGAAAGTTAAAAGAAAACCACCAGAAGGAACTAAGGAGTATCTGGTAAGTCTGCTTTGAGTGTGTAAAATATCTTATTTTCCTAAATTTGTTCAAGATAAGCTTAAGACAGCTCATGTCTTAGATCTTGGTTTAAAACTCAGCTTGAGATTGCTTTCAAAACAATGAACAGCTCTTACAATGCACTGTCTAATGTATATTTCGCACTTCCAAGCAATTGCATTTTGTAATTTGGCTAAAAGTTCGTCTGCCACCATTTTACAAATTTGTATTGAAGTGCTATATTTGGACTAATATTGGTCTTTAAAAAGTATGTACAGGACTATTATTTTATGTTCATTAATAAAACGCATTTTTATATCCTTAGCTGTGTTTAGTTAAATCTAACACACATTCTTATTGTTTGATTCATGGCCACATGGCAATGGCTAAATGCCGCCTAGTGGTCAACAGTAGATCTTTCCCACATTTCAACAAACAATAGTACCAAGTCAAATGTCTGAAAATGTCCACCCCAACCTCGCTCTGGAGCCATTGTTCGCACGCACTGAAGTGGAATGCGGGAAAGGTCTATTAAGCAATGGTTGCCCATATTGCCACCAATTAGAGGTTACTTTGCCTTCTTGACTTATTTCTTTACACTAAACTCCAGCTATACAACAAAACACTTACTGTAATTACTGGTCCCTTGGGAAACAATTAGATTTGTTTTCCCTCAAATCTCAGCTCTTCCCTCCACTTGGTCTGAGGAAACATCAAGATTCTCAGGGAAACAAAACTAACTTTTTCCCTTGGGACCAGTAATTAAGTGTATAACATTTGCATATTAGTTTGATATAAACTATATTCAATTAGTTAATCCCAGAATTTCTTATTTGGACTTTCTTTTCAGTTTGCATCTTTGGTATTGTAGTAGTGTTCTCCAGAAGTGCCAGCGGCCGGCATTTTCACCAGCTAGTTGCATTTCAAGTGCTGGCTATTTTTGTTAGACAAAACCACAGTAAATCATTCTTCTGTTTCTGTAAGACAGTTCTGAGCATAGCTTGAATTTGTGCTTAAAATCTCAAATTGCAAAAACAGTAAGCAAACATGTATTTCTGAAGGAAACGATAGCCAATAGCTATCTAGTGTCATAGACAAATAAGAATGAAAAATGTGTCAGATCGCGTCTCCAGCCACGTAATTTTTAACAATTTTCCGGGAGGGCAGGGGGTGGCATGTCCCTGTACCCCTACAATCTTGTGTCCTTCAGACGCTTGATTTGCAAGCGCTGGCTAATTTAAATTTTAAGCTGACTACTTTAAAATCTGTGGAGAACACTGCTGTAGATAAATATTGCAGGCTTGCTTAGGGGTCTCAATTTGATACTAATATTTTATAATAATTTGAGTTGGGTTTTACATGCACTCTATACAGGTTGATGCAACTGACACCTTGGCGAAGATTGCTCTCTCATTTGATACTACGCCTTCTGAGTTGACCAGAATTAACAAGCTTGCCTCGCGTATGCTTTTTCCAGGACAGGTGAGCAACTAATAGTTAAGGTATTTTTTCCAAGGTGAAGAAAACTCGGGGAATTTACATTATTATACATTAGTTTTGTTGATGACAGTAGCAATCTTGTTGACTGTAACCTTCCTTGGGTTTAGAGGTAGAGCAGAGGGCTATGAGAGATGTTATTTTCTGGAACCACACGGCTAGAGTCAATGGAGAGACACTGTGAGGGCACCTGTGTATTATTCCTCACTCAGAGTTCTCTGTAAGGACAAGTAACTGGCAAAACTTGTCATCCAGTAGTCCTGGCTGTGCCAGCTACTCAATATATATTTTTTTTTCTTTGAAGATGCTAAATGCAGACAAGAAACTCTCTGAAAAAAAATTCTGAGACTTTTTTCTTCATTGCATGTACATGTACCTCACCATGCTGGAGACAATGAAAATTTGGCTGAGAACTCAAAAACAAAACAACATCTGCAACTTTTGTCATGTGAATGAACAAAAAAACAAGACTCTCTTTAGTGGTAGCAGTTTATAGCTCATGTAATATATTGTATTGTGATGTGTACATCACATGAGAAAATGTGTTCTCATGGTAGTAACCACAATAATGATTTGCAGTGGTTACAGTGCCAAGTAAAGGAATTTGCTGAAGAGATAAATGCTTTGACATTCATTTAATCTCATGGAATAAAATGTTGGGTATTATCAGGCTTCCATGAAGCCTGATAAAAGCTGACATTTTATTTTCCCTTGCTTCTTTTTTGATCAGAAAGCTAAGAAAATGCTACGAGTGCCAGCTACTTCAAAATGTTCTCTGTTTACTTCAAATTTTCCAGAAAACCTGCTTGTCTAAAAACATACAAGGATTTTCGATTGTCACACATGAGATCAGATTTCTAAGGGTGCTTTTATTTCTATCTGGTAAAAAAAATCCTGTTTGAATTTCGGGGAATTTCCTGTGACAAGTTGGACAGCTTTTCATGGAATTTCTGGAAAAGTGGACAACCTTGTGAGGTATATAGAAATTTTCAGAAATTTCTTGCCTTGAATTTTTGTTTGATTTTACTTTCATCCGATTTCTGCGATTGAATGGTTTGCTTTTTGGGCATGCAACAATTTCCAGGTTTTCTGGAAAACTTTGCCAGGAAATGTCCATACCATTTTTCCCATTTCAAAATTTTCTGTTTTTTTCATTGAGTGGAAAGCACCCTAAATAACCTAGAGACTAAAACTGCAGATACATGTACACTGTAAACCAAGGAGCTGCTTTGTCTTCCAGGTCCCAGTTGTACAAAGGTTGGATGATGCTATCCACAAGATAAATCACTAAATCCAGTAGATAGTGCAGTTTGTTTTGTTAACACTTATCCACTATGTAGTGATTTATCTTTGGATAGAACTAGTAATATATATCTTCTTTTCAATACTATGTTTATGCTGTATACATGTACACTGTACATGTAACTTTTCTTTTTTTTTGGAGGGAAACACTGTTGAGAAATAAAAGCTAAATGAATGTGGAGTGAAAAAGTTACTCTTGGCTATCATTTTATGGCTCTGTAGTGATGAAACTTTCTAGCTTCTTTCAGGTGTTGTATGGTGGCAAAAATAAATAATTGAAGAGTGTCACAGGCAACTTGTTCAAACTATGGGATATCTATTGAAGAAAAAAACATGCAAATTAGTCTGATCACATGTCTTGTAGAATTTTCTGTGAGCCATGATAATTGTAGAGTGTATGTGGCCGAGGATTAACATGAAAGCTTGCTTTAGGGTATGTGATTGGGAAGAGAATAATTATAAAAAGGCTGTTGTTGTTTAAAATCATTTTCACTATTCTTGTCTCACATTATTTTGTAAGCTTTAAAGACTGTTTTAAGATTACTGTGGGAGACTTAAGTGCAGTGATGGAAGCATTTCCATGTCTTGAATTCTCTCATTAAATTAAGTTGATATATTTTCATGTATGGAACAATAACTTGGTTTGAACTTTAAGAGAGCACTAGCTTCCTTCTTCACTTGTAGATCCGGTCTTGTAGTTTCATATGATTGCCTTAACCTCAGCCAAGTCTTGTTGCCAGTGTTTTGTTAATATACCAGGTGCTCTTGTAACACCATGGCATCCACAATTACACGATACCATAATATAAATTGATAAGCTACATGTAGGTTTTGTTTCTGATATTTGTATTTTGGCTTAATGGAACACTTTCCACAGGTTTTTTTTTTTTATTTTAACTAGTATCCCTTCACATTTGAGAAGGCAGGTTGCAAGATTAAAGAAGACCATCAGCGTGGTGTAATTGGCTTTATGTGACATGAAATTCTCAGAATGTTTCTCTGAAAGTGTGAAATCCCAATCTAAATTAATTAAATTTGATTTTGTTTCCACGATACCAAACCGTCTTGTGTTCTTTGTATCATTTTAGCCTTTAAGTACTTTTGTTTTCACTTTAATGACTTTATTATCCAACTGCAGTTAATACCGTCCAAATAACAGTACAAATATACAGCAATATTGTACAGTTATTTATACAGTAGAAAACCTGTTTTCTGTACAGGTCAGCGTGTGCACGCAAAACTGTCACACTCTCCCTATTTCATTGATAAATTTATTGACTATGGCAGTTGGATAATAAATCTCTTATTAGATGTTTTGGTGTGTAGTATCGCTTTATATTTTTACTCGTTGTTTGTATTTTGACTCGCCCTACTGGCTCGTCAAAATATGGCTTAACTTGTAAAAATATACAGCGATACTACACACCAAAACATCAATAAGACAGATGTACTTACTGTGTAGGTTTAAATAAATATCAGAATTAACACTGAAATTTACTGGAGATAAGCTGATGGCCCTGGCAGAGGTCATTTTGCTCTGTTCTTGGGTAAGATTCTTATCTCAGACAGTGCCTCTCTCCAGGTAGAAGTTTCCTGGTGCCAATTGAGTAGTTGGGGTGACCAAATGCTGCCTGTGTAAGCCAGTTTTGTGAAAAAAAGAAATGCTCAATAACTTGTATGGTATTTCCTTGAAAGCATGTTGAATTCAACATCATTAATTTGAATTCAAAACAGCAAGTTTGTTGGGATTAATTCCTCAAGATGCACCATCCAAGACATAGCAACTTTGACCACTTTGTTTCTTTTGTTTTTTACTTTTCAGACACTTTCTCCCTCCCAGACATAGTGCCTTTAACTAGTTTTTGTTTTACTTTTCAGACACTTTTTGTACCAGACAAGAGACTGGAAGCAAGTAATTCTGCAGGAGAGCCATCTTCTTCACTGCCTGTTACAAACCCCCCACAGCCTTTACTAACAAAGGTATTCAACATGCATTCTGTACTGTTTTTAAAACATCACATTATACATGTAAGTAGATCACGTGGTCCTGGAGACCCTGACTAAAATAAGGTGGCTTTTCTTTACCAACAGTTTAATTCTAATTAGTGATTCTAACTTGATTATGAAACTCAACTCTTACAAATCTCAAGACATGAGACTGGAAATTTTTTTGCTAGTTATACCAAATGTTCTATAATTTCCATCAGGAGAATGGAAATATGCGCAATGGTGAACATGAAACTGTCAAACTGACTAAAGATGTGTCATGGGAGGAAGAGGAAGAGGAAGTGACTGAGCATTACCTCAAGATTTATGCCAAATATATCACTGATGGCCAGGTGAACAGTACTTTTAATTAATCATATAATCCAACAGAATTCTTTTAGGTCCTCTAGATCTCTTTAACTTGTCTAATGCATTGTACACAGGGGTTTCATTGATGTTTTTAGCAGGAGGACACAGGTGGCCAAAACATTTTGAACTGAACTTCCCTATGTGAAAAAACTTTCCTCTAGATGGTCAAACTAGGTGGGCAAACTTCTCCTCACCGCTGGTCAATTTGTCTGGTGCCCGGGCCTTAATGAAACCCGTTATTGTACAATGTCTCAGATAAACCTTGTTCATCATCAGTTTGAAATAAAATAAAAAATGGATAGGACTCATCCAAAATATGTATTAAACTATTTGAAATTTCTGAAACATGTCCTCTTTACTTGTGATGGATTTGCTTCTCATCTGGGGGCACAGTGATAACAGAGAGATTAAACATGACGTTAACGGCAGACAGCAAACAGCAAAGACAACTTCTGATTTTGAGTTCTTTTCTTCTAATCTGTAAATAAAGCACACAAAAATGGAATAACGTCTCCTACGATTCATTGCAAATACAAAATATAATTTCACTCTACTGTACGTACAGCTAAATAAAGACGGCAAAAGTTTCATTTGTGTCGTTTTCCGTTTGCTATAAATGTCATCCTTAACCTCTCTAATGATATAAACTTGCTTCTTACTACACAAACTACTAGATAGAACTTATTTTGTGTTAACAAACCATTGACCGTGGCTAGAACAAAGCAAGATTATTTTTTGACAAGTTACTGTATGTGTATTTGTATGCGCATGTATTGTTAACAACTTGGTCATGTAAGATGGTTGTGTTGACATCTTTTACAGGGTATCGCAAATGGTGTTTTACTGATCACACCACACTCTGTCATGTTCAAGCCTAATGTGTCTGACCCGCTTGTGATGGACAGGGGTCAAGACACGTACAGCATAGCCACACTCATGACATCAGTCACAAGTGCCGCAATGTATACAGACATTGCTGCTATGGCAATCCATGATCCCTTAAAACCCGGCAGGTAAAGAGAGCAGTTCTTTTAATGTACATGCCTTCCAAGTCAACCAGTAGGGAGGAGACTGTTTTGAGTGTACACATGCATGTACATGCACATGGGTAGGCTGAGGCTTGCGCCTTTGTTTTTTGATGTACTCATGGTTCATGTGTAGCTATATGGGCCTGTAAAATACAAGAGGTTTTGGGGAAATGATTATGAATTTACCACAGAGTTTAATTTGCACATAAACACAGGTTTACTTCTGGCATTGCTGCATGTCTCTACATGTAGCATCTACATGTAAAAGTTTTAGTTTCTGTTGGCAACCATTTTTTGTTAAAGATGTTCTGACTTGTAGGAGGTGTGTTTTTACAGTGTGGTTAATTAGTTTTTGTAGTTTTTCTGTGGCCTTCAAGTGAGAACTTCTTGTTCACATGCCCTGTCACTTTAAAAAGGAGCTGGACATCAATTCCAGTATTGTAACTGAGTAGATATACTTTACAATTAGCTCATCTATCCAAGTCTTAGTGCTCTTCTATGTTATTCCAATGACAGTCGCACAAATTGCTTTGTTGTTATTTCCTCTTGCAGGTTTTATTTAGATGCTGCAACTGCACAGACATTGAGTCGTCAAAATAGCTCTACAAGTGATACAGAAACAGCATCTTCTTTGTGTAAAAGTTGCGGTGAAGTTTCTACTAATCTCAATGAGATCACTGAACCATCACTCTCCTCACAGGAGGATAAAGTCAAACACTTGAAAAGTGAAAGCCAGACCCCTGACTTTGCACAGAGTTGCATGTGTAATGCTGTAAATGGTTCCCCAGCAGTGGATGATGAAGGCATAAAAAATGTTATACATGAAGTGCTCAATAGTATTATAGATCAAATAGCGGAATGCCAGGATAAGCATGTGGGGGAAAAGATAGCCAAATCTAAAGGAAGTCCAATGCTTATGCAAGAAAATCTCATGAGCAGAGATATTCACTCAGTGTCGCCAGTATCAGAAGATTCTGGCATTGGATGCTCTCTGAGCCATGCAGATGATGGTAAAGCTGAAGATGCAGACCTCACTGAACACTTGGAGCACAGACACAACAACCAGGTCAATGATTCTGCTGTAATGCAGGCTTCAAGTGACAGTGCAAAAACTGAATGCGATGAAAATCAATCAGCTCACCCTCATGAGGACTCTGAAGGGTTTGGACTTGATCACCCAAGCTCATCCTCACTATTTGCTGCTTTAAGTAGTAATGTGAAATACTGGCTTGGCCAAGGAACTTATGGTAAACATGGTAAGTTCTGCTTGTTCACATTATTATTAACCCGAGGCATGTGGACTGGATTAAGGGAAGATAAGCTGGGATTCAATTAAGTTCTGGGCACAAGGCAAATTGACCAGCTGCGAGGATGATTTTTCCTGCCTCGTTTGACCATCTAGAGGATAGTTTTTCTTATCAAGAAGTTCAGTTCAAAAATTTTTGCTTGCCTGTGAAAACCAGTTGCCTTTCTGCTGAAAACATTATTGAAACCCCTAGATAAGTGAATGTATTGAAGGGGAAAAAATCAATACCCTAAAAATTAACATACTGTACTCATCTGCAGTAGTTTATTCAAATCCCTTAAAACTAAGTAAGATTATGGCTGCATGAATTCCAAGCATCTCATCCAATTGCACACTTAGTTGTCTAAAAAACACAAGAATTTGACCAGTTAAATTTGAAAAAGAAAAAAGGAGAAAAGAAAAGAAAAGAAAAGAAAAGAAAAGAAAAGAAAAGAAAAGAAAAGAAAAGAAAAGAAAAGAAAAGAAAAGAAAAGAAAAGAAAAGAAAAGAAAAGAAAAGAAAAGAAAAGAAAAACATGTGAGATTTTGACTTACTTTCCAGTACAGGGTGTAATTTGAAAATTACTGGATCACATGTTTGTAAAGAGGTCATATTATAGGGAATGGCATGACAGGTTTTTCATTATTATTATCTTTTTTCATCCCAGAACGACATGGTAGTGAGAGTGATGATGACAATACACATATAGTGCCAAAGCCTGCAGCCCCTTTGAACCACCAGCCCCTCTATCTGTGCTTGAGAATCAGTAAGAAACACTGGTGTCGTCATCACAGTGCCCCAGGTAAAATACTGCAGCAAGGAGAAGAGCTTCATGATCGAGATCAGAAACGGAGAGAGTTCTGGTTTGCTATCCCACCATCAAGGTTTGTGGCATAATTATTTTCCAGTACATGCGTGTGCATACTTTGAGTACATACCAGAGCTCGACGTTGCAACCGCTGGGGTTGCCAATGCAACCACTTTTTTTTTTCACTGGTGACTAACAATCCCTGCTTTTCACTGATTGAAACACTTTTGCTGGCAACTAAATCTGAAAACTTAGGGGCCAGCTGCCCTGAGGTTTTTTCCTGAAAGTCAAGCCCTGCATACAGTTCTTTATGGCACTGTGGAGCAAGGGTGGTACAGGGTTGGTGCAGAGGCGAGGGTGCTGACCTCCTGCCACTGTGGGCTGGGTCAAATCCTAGTCCTGGTACTAAGTGGGCTCCCTCCACAGAAACTGTACATTTACATGCATTATGTTTTCCTAAACTGTACAATACCATCAATACAATACAATCCTTTATTTACCCACACAACGTTTAGGAGTAATAAAAACTTGTTAAAACATGTGCATGCGAAAAAAATTGGAAACAATAAAGTAGTCATTCTTGGTACATGAATACTTTGTAACAAGTTAATGGGAGTTCTTTCCTGCTTTGTCGGTTATTACATTGTATATTTATATACAGTGTATGTTACTAACTGACCTCATGAAACAAGTTCTTTTACCCTTCAAAGCTGCTTGGGTATGAATGTTCACGTACAGTGTACTTGTCTACAGGCTATTTTGTACCTTAAAAACTCTTAAGCTCAATGTCTTTAGTTATTTATATATGCAGCTGGCATGTACATGTTTGTGTGGGCATGTACCTTGAGGCTTTTATTTATTTATTTTTTTGTTAATTTGTTTTTCGCTTCTTTTCTTTTTTTTTTTTTTTTCATCATAACAGAACAGAACAAGTTTACAGGTTCTTTCAGCAGTGGTGCCCCAATATCCACAATGCGACAGATGAAGAAAGTGATGATGACATAGCTTCTCCAGGATGTTGTGCGGCGGATGAAGAGGTTGGCGTTGTTGATTTAACATGTTGATTGCATGTTGCTGTAATGCACTCAAAAATCCTAACATTTCTGTAGACTTTCCAAGTACAGTGTGCATTGCTTAAATTTGTACATTTCTACCCACAGGGCTTACATTTGGTGGAGACATTTTATTCCAATAGTCCCCCAACTCATTCACATCCCAAAGTAAGTAAAGTGTCATGTACTTGTAAGTGCGTCTGTGTTGTGTTCTTGTATTTCAGGTGACTGTAGACCACTTAGTTATTTCATTTAATGGTAGTGTAACTCCGGTTATTTTAGGTTTGGTTCAATTGTCAAATATGTGTCAAATGTAATTATACCCATTTGAGTCGTCTCAAATAGTTATGTTGAACAGTTGATTCAGATAGTAAATGGTTTGAACCCAGGAGTATCAGTAGTTCGTATAGTGTGATCGTCCGGGTGAGTGTAGTTCTGAAAAGAACTGTTGTTGGTGACTAACGTTTCGACAACCTGAGCGGAAGTCATCTTCAGAGTCAAGTGAAGATGACTTCCGCTCAGGTTGTCGAAACGTCAGTCACCAACAACAGTTCTTTTCAGAACTACACTCACCCGGACGATCACACTATACGAACAGTTGATTCAGATGTTGAACCTAATGGCGTCAAATGTAATGGCTAAAATCTACACAGAATCTTAGAAGTAAAATGTTATTTAATATTAAGTATCCGTAATGTATGTAATCTCATTAGATTCAGCACATGTCAAGTTCCTTGTCTGAATCAAAGTCCAACTTTTGCTTGTCCTATTCGACTGCTGTAGGTGAAAAGAACGACAAGTTTGACCCAATTACAACTGAACTATGTTGATCACAGTTCTGATTCTGACATCCAACTTTAGGTATACGTAAAAGTGACAATAGGTTCAGCACGTGTTACTAAGTTCCACATTTGAAACGCCTTAATGAAATGATTGTCCTTACAGATCTCTAGAGCATTCAGTGACAGTGACGTGCTCAAAGTGAAGAAAGGTTTACGCGGATTTACAACAAAACCTGGAAAAGCTACGAAAGTTATGACAAGGTAGGTTATTCCGACCATCGCCTTTGTGGATTTCTCAACTTGCTTTATTGTGGATCGTATCCTGCACCATGATTGGCCACCCGAGCAAGTAACCCTAGCCTGCCCACTCAGGATTACATGCTGTGTCCCGCAAGAAAATAGTGTTCTTTTCCCATATAGTAAATCCTTTGTTCACCAACCTTGTTCGGTCAAGATGGCTGCATGGAAAAAAAAAAAAAACTTGCACAATATCCAGCCATCTTGACCTCACGCTTGGTCAATAGCCCATATGTACAGTGTATATATCGTCCTGATGACAGTGGCCTTCGTTAACGGTGCTTTGTTTCCTGTTGTAGGCCTAAGCCATCACCTGACTTTATTGAAGACCTTCTACCAGACATGGATACCAAGTCTGAAATCCTTAGTGAAGAGCATCTGAGAACAGTAAGTTGGTATTGACTTAATGTATCTCCTGCATGTCTTCTGATTAGGCCGAGGGTGGGAGATTACTGCCATTTCGGGCCGATCTGAAACACTGCATTTTACTGTTTTGTAAAATGTAGCCAAGCCTCTGCATGAAAGTGAGGTTTGGGCTGATCTTGTAATGATAAAGATCTGTTTAACAAACTGACTTCAGTTTTTCATGCATCTGCCCTGATATTGACATTGCATTTTGTCGTAACGTTAAAGTAGTCTGCGAATCCACTCGGCTATCACTAATAACAAATTGTCAAATTGTCTCCTCTCGCTCATAGACGCATCACATAAATGATAAATTCATGTGTTTGTCCACTTATTGACAATGGAAATTAGCCAATGAGCACGCAAGGATTCCTGCAGTTGTTTTTAAAAAGTACTTAGGTATGATACATCTAACAGATTAATTTACTTCCTCCACAGGCCTGCCAAACAGAAAAGAAATAAATTAATTGTTCCACTAACGAGAAATATTTTTTGATTAATCACTAAATTCCCTGAAGTAGTATTAGAAAGTATGTCTATAAATCAGTAAGGAGAATTCATGTCTTGAGCTGACATCTTGTTCCGTCATACAGTTAAATATCAACCTTCCCTCGAGGACTATTGGTCACTGCTGGGTGCTGGTATACAGTACATTTCAACATGGCTTCTCGCTCAAGACGCTGTACAGGAAGATGGAGTTTTATGATACCCCGGTGCTGCTTGTGGTTATGGATGATGCACACCAGGTAAATACTAACGCAATGCTTTCAAGTGGTTTACCATGGAATATCCCACAAGTCACTTGTATTTTCTCTGTATGCACCTGATTGAAAAAACGTTGTCTGAGCAAAAGCAGAAACCATAAACTATACATGTACGTCTTTATAGAATGATGGCAAGACTGAGAGAGAGCATGTGCATGATCTGGATATTCAAGAGTTTTTCTTCGTGGCATTTAGTAAAGTCCGGTCGGCTGCCCAAAGTGGTGATCTAGAAGAACATAGAAACTGCCCATGCCTTCCTACACACTGTAGGTAGCTACATGTAAGCTAGAAAACAAAAGAAAATTTGAATGCTTAGAGTTTCGATATATGCCCAAGTTTGCAACAGTACCGTTAGCGAACACGAGATTCGTTTTAATCAAGAGGCAATCTTCATCTGTTGGTTTTAATGCATGTACACGGTCTGTAAGAATGCAAACTAGTGCATCTTAGTTCGTAATTTTCCCAGAAAACCACTGTGTCGTATCGTTTATGGTTTATACTTTTTTCGTGACATTTCTTCAATCAGGTGTACACACATGTCTTTAGGCGAGTGTGTATACAGGGAAAAAGCTAGTGACAAGTGGGATATTCCATGGCATTCAAAGAAAGAGCATTTCATAACCATTTTATACCATGCCCTAGAAAATACAGTGGACAAAATCATTCAAGCGCACAATGGGAAGGCTGAGTTTGATACGGTCGAGTATACAACGTTTTTTTCCTGTATTCTGAGTAGCTGTATTTTTCATGGTGTATTAACGTACTGTAAAATGCTTTTAGGTTGTTACATTTCATGTCATTGGCCTGGATTTCTTCTTTGCTGCTAAAATACCAAAATTCTCTCCTGTTTTTGTTGCCTTACAGATCTTTGGTGCACTTTGTTCTTGTCCACTGAAAGTCAGTGAAGGGTTTTATGGCACTGGAGAATCCTTTCTGTACAAGTTTGATCAGAATGTCATACAGGTGCATGTACAATGTATTTCTTTTTCAATGATTACTGTTTGTTTGGTCAATCTGGTCACTGCTTGTTATTTATAGTCAGTTAGTCAGCTTCCAGTTGTTTGTTCACTCAGTCAGTCAGTCAGCCGGTCAGCTGGTCGATAACTTTGCTTTTGTTTGGTTGACCTATCTGTCCATTTGTAAATGCTGGTCAGTCAGTCAGCTGTCTGTCTGTTATTTAATCAATCAGTCAGTCAGTCAGTCAGTCCGTCAGTCAGTCAGTCAGTCCGTCAGTCAGTCAGTCAGTCAGTCAGTCCGTCAGTCAGTCAGTCAGTCAGTCAGTTGTCTCTTGGTAATTCCGCTGTTTATCAGTCTGTCGTATATCTGTCTCTCTGTCTGTATGTCCGTCTGTATGTCAGACACTAGAAAAATTATAATAATTAAATAACTTTAATTAGGTGTCAAATGTATTAAGCACTTTTGCACTAGTTGGGGACACTCTAAATAAATAAACAAACGAATGTTGCAAATAGAACGTAAACTGTTAAGAATCCCAACTGGTAGAGACTAGCCAGTTGGCTATTTACATGACGCGGTCGAGGACTACCGAGAACAAATCCAGATAGCCGTAGGGAGAAGGATTGTCTTTCAGACATTCTTTCAGGCAGTCAGTTATGTCGATGGTGAAATTGTTTCTACCTTCTTTTGTTCCAGTCGTTCGGATGGTCCGGTGACAACCACTTTTTTATCAAGGGGTCCAAAGACAGCTTGGCTATCGGTAGTGGAGGGTAAGAGAACAAGGAACACTTGTCATTTTGTTTTCTTGATCAATCCGTGTTGGTAAAGACTTGAAAAAGGCTTTCAAACCTACATCCAAACGCAGTTCTACCTAGGCGCGATTGCCAGCCGCTGTTGGAGAAAAGGAGTCCACACTCCTCAAAGTGTGTTCTGTGCCTCATAGTGGCAACCTGTAAGAAGCATGACGCTCCGAAAAGACGACAAATTTTTACTGCGTTTTACTTAGGGCCATTCCGTTATACAGGATTGTGTGGGTGTTTTTGTCATCTTTCTAGCCTGTGTTTTCAGGTTTTCGGTCGGTAAAAGTCTGTCCCGGGTCAGGGGCCAGTTTCTCGAAAGCCTCTTAAACTTTTCGGGCCCGTAAAGCCGTTTTTAGTTCATCTGTGTCAAAAAACGGAGAAGTGTATATGTCTGAAACTTCTTGTATGAAGGGAACGGCTGTTCATATTAAGAATATGTGAATAAAACAGTTCTGTAATTATAAGGTTTGAGATTTTGCTATGGCTTTCTGGGTGCGAAAACTTTTCGGGACCTTCGAGAAACGGGCCCCAGGCTCAAAGCAAACCACATACTACTGCAGACTGACAACCCGGGTACGTGTGAAGAATTTTCTAGCACTCTCTGTGGTGATTAATCTCGGGCTAAAAATCAGCCCAGGCCCTGTGAAGAGGCCCCTACTGGTGACTTATTTTTTCTCGTCTCCCATCCTAGACCTGCCTCGAGGATACCGGAGGAAATTTATTTTTTATCCTCAAGTAGCGAAGTCACAATTTCACATCCTTCCCCCTTCCGGAAGTTCCCATAACCCCCCCCCCCCCCCACCCCCGGGACAAACAGTTCGTTTGCCCCTGCCTGCAACCTGAATCGTCACTTGCCAGAGATGTTGTACTTTTTGCAACCTTTCCTCGTTACCACCTCGTATATACATCATGGTTTTTCTTTTTTTTTTCCTCTCCCCAGTGGAAACTTCGGTCTGTGGCTGGATGAAGACCTGTATCACGGCAGCAGTCATCCCTGTACCACATACAACAACGTACAGCTGTCCTCGCGCGAAGACTTCCTGTGCAGTGGACTGGAAGCGTGGACGTTCGTCTAATCCTCCACCCCACCCCACCCCCCAAAAGAACACTCCACTTATCGCCGTGTCTTGTCGTAGAGACAAGTCATTGAGCGGATATGAAGGCTTCAGAGCCCTCAGCCACATTGATCACGTGATATCACTGAATTGGTGGCAAAGATTAACTTAAATTAAAGTAAACATGACGTAAATTTTCCATTGTAAGATCGATAGGCACGATTTCAGACACGATTTCTGTGATAGAGTCTCAATGCTACAGGTCGTTGATACCGTGAACGTCTACAAGGTATCTGAATACGTTGCGAACTCCACCCCTGCGGACACCCGGCTATTATTAGTTCCCGCTGTTAGAGCTTACTAAGTTCAAACCCTCGCTTTGGTTTGTCATCAGTTTGTCGAGCGCTCTGTGCAAAATTGAACATTGGGAGATTCATTTTGTTCGGCCCAAGCTCGATGAGAATTGAAGAGAACACCTAATGTAAATTTTAGCCTTGGACTCTCGGCGACTGTTGTTCCCGAAGGTGTTCTTAATGGCAGAGGCTAGTTGTATTCAAGTGGTTTTTTGTATCTGGACTGCGTGCTTGAAGAATAATTCAGTCTGACAGTGATATTAGCTAAAATTAATCTTCGTAATACCTTTCGTAACTAATCAGCTCTTTCTTATAGTTTAACCAGCTGGTAACCACACTTGGTACACGTTAAGAGATTCGACTGGAACTTAACCCTGTCCTGATTTAAACTAACATTTTCAAATTGCGTCGCTCGAAGTGCGTTCTACAAGCCTTCTCCAATCTCAACCATCCTTTTTTCTCTATCGTTAGTGTTTGTCTTCTTTTTTCAAATTCGTCGTTTGTAATCCGTGGAAATCTTCTCCATCCTTAGCCATCCTTGTTCCTTTATGGTTTATCATTATCTATTTGGCGTTTCTCTATCTTATTAAACTGTTATTTCCAGGTTTCCTACCATTTAAAGTTAATTTTGTATGTGGGCAAAATAACTGAAAATACCGTGACGGAGCCCCTTTCACATTCAGTAGTTAACGTGAAGATGTCTACTAATCCTTTCGGCGTTGCAACATGGCTGACTCTTGTTGTAATATTTACTTTGTGATGGTTGAAAACATTGTGGCGATGTTTGGTGTTGGAACAGTTTAACCCAAGTGTAGAATTTCTAAGACCTGTTCATACGCACAAGTATTTGCTACCTGTTTTCGCTTTCTCTCGAAAAAGTTATAGGCACTTCTTTCTTCTACAACGAAATTTTGGAAAGGAAGAGGGAGATATTTATATATCAGTTCAGTTAGTATTTAAGGTTAAAATAATATCAAGAGGAAATATTGGCGAAACGATGATGTAATTTTAGAATAAAAGAACTGAAAATTTCCATTGTGTAGGTGACCTTGATAAACACAGCAGAGAAAGCCAAAATGTTACCATGATACCATTTTGATGACAAGATGTCAATGGATTCTGTCTAAGCCATATGGCTCCAAGGAACCTAAAACTTGTTTGACCGGGAGAGGAGTAGAGCAGACAATACAAGCAGGCTTCGCACCCAACCTCCCGCGAGTTTACCAAAAGTCTGTCCAGACCCTCTCTTTCGTCTTGAGTTTGTCGACATCGCAATGAGCAAAAGTATTAGCCGCAGGGGATTTGAAAAAGCCTGAACGCAAGGGGTGGCGCTGGGGAAAGACAAAGAGCGCTCGCACGCTCCAAAGAGAAACGACTTGTGGTAACAAAATTCAACGGCTGTGGACAGATAAGTTTACGAGCGACGCTTGGAGGGCTAATTGACTAGCACCATCTCGTCTCGCGGCTTCGCCACTCGCACCAGTGGCCCAGACACGACTCTTCTGCTCGGCTACGAGATTCCTAACTGGCTTGTAGACGCCTATTAGTTTCTATCACGCGGAAAAATAGTGGAGTTCTGCTTGCAGGTTAAGGGACTGCGGGACCATGTGACTGCGGACTGTGTAACTTCGGGAGCAGTTGTGTAATTCTTCACATCGAAATTACTTTTAGACTTCCATTCGGGAGTGCGGGACTGACCTCAAAATGAGCTATAAGACTTCACTTCGGTACCTTAGGAGCAATACGTTGATAACATTTAAATTAAATTAACTCTGACAAACTCGCTTGGCTAGCTTGAGGGTAGAAATTTGTCACTAATTCCTGGACACCGGTGATCTGCGGTAACTGGACAGACCAAGGACTCACACTGAACTTACTTCACGTACAGTCGAACCTCTGGTTGCGACCTCTCCTCAGCGACCAGTTTTCCAAAATACCAAAAGTTTTCAAGTCAAATCACTACATTTAGAACCACTTGTAAGCGACCGCCTCGTAAGCGACTGCGACCACTTTCAGCCTGAGCCCAAAGTTTGAATATTTTTTTTGTTTTTAAACTCCCACAAGCGACCACTTGGCAGGCAATAGAGTGGAAATTAAATAATAAGGTGTTGTAACATTATCGCGTTCCTGGATAGTACTAGAGACGGAAATTTCTTAATGGGAAGTGCCGTATTTTTCCCGAAATTGACTTTTTATATGAATAAAACATATAATGATAACATGGGTAAGTCTCTGAAGTTACCATATGCTAATAAGGCAAAATTTTGACCCGATATGGTCCAAACCTTCCGTAAGCGACCAGCTAGGCTTGACGTTTTGGGTGGTCGCTTACGGGAGGTTCGACTGTAGTTTAATTCAGTCTTCTCGACTCAGATCAAGGTGTACATCCGAGAGTAAGTCCGAGTGTGATTAAATCGAATCATAGTTTATACAATGCGGCTTGATTTATAGCAAGTAACGGTTGCATGATATTATCTTGTTATATAGCGCGATACTGAAGCACTGAATTTGGGCAGGCAGCTGTCCAAACACCGTTCAGTATTGGCTCACGAAGCAATACATAAAAGATCCAAACAATGCCCCTATCTCTTGGAACAAAAGAAAAGCTACAGGTTACTAGAACCAAATTTTGATATCTGACCGAGCCTCTTCCCTGAAACCTGCTTATCTTGTCTATTTTTCTCTTCTTTACGCGTTTAACGCGTGATCACTTACGCCAAGATGTCGTTACAACGTTTACTTTTCCTCGGTTACCGTCGGTTTCTGAGCTAAACCATGCCTGGTGAGGCGTTCAACTATCGACGAACCCAGTTTGGCTTACTTTTGATTTCGCCGCCATTTACTGAGACTTGCTACTGTGTTGACACGATTAAAAATTTCACTTCAGTAAAGTTAAAACAAAACCAAGGTACACATCTCTCGTGAAAACACTCAATTTGGAAATTACCACAGTTTCCAGTACTTCTACCAGACCACTTCATCATTAACGGTACAATCACTATTAAACTGTCAATAATTTCACTGAAGTACTTATAATTAGGACACTAACATTGAAATTTATTCTCTAAGTTCGCCCTTTCAAGTAATCGATAAGGTTTGAGATTTTACAAAGGTTGTGAATGAGAGTATGGGTTATTAACCAAGCGTACACTAAACGTGATATCAAAATGGCTGGATATTGGCCAAGTTCTTTTTTTTTTATTTTTTGGCGTCTTTATGGGCTAAGACGGAGTCTCCTCAGTATTGCATTGCGCATCCCTACTGCGCACGATTTACGCGTCATTACCGTGCGCACACGACCGCGTGCGCGTTCACAACGTAAGAGATTTCCCTCAAGCTAAGTTCGACAGCGAAATAAATGCTCGTTTTTTGTGACCCCCACTTTTAAATGCATGAATTTAAATTGAGTTTAATGACTCTGCTTAAAAATATTTTGATTTGAATGTTTTGTATTTTAAAGAACACGTCTTTAGGTCGTGCTGGGTATGTGCGCAAGCAGAGAATTCTTAAATTTGTAATATAATCGTAACTCCTGTTTAACTAACACCGTTTAAAATGTAAGGTCAGGATCTATTTTGTTTAAACTCTAATAAATTAATCCAGTAAGTGCTTATCTTAGAATTTCTAGTGCCCCTTTCTGCTAAGTAAGGTTGAGTAATGACAACCTCGTCGATCGGTCGCAAAGTTGCTGTAAAGGCCATTCACGTTGCGCAAAACCGAGCAGGGTGACCCCTACTTTTTAATGCATTTTTTAAATAAACATAACTTGATTACGAACTGGATGAAGTTTGAGAAAGTTTTTTTAAAAGACTCCTTCTTTTTAAGTGGAATCACCCTAATAAAAAGTAGTTACGCTGATACAGTAGATACTAAAACTTCTGTTGGTGAAGCACGAACCGTCATCAGTTCTTGGGAAGAAACGAATCGGTCTTAAAGACATTACATCAAAATGTTATATGATATCTCGATCAGTATTACAACATACATGCAGAAATAAGGAAACCAGTAGACATCTATTTTAACGAGATCAGCTTTTTCTTCCAATCCTTTGTTTTATTTTGTAGTTTGTTTTGTTTTGTTTTGTTTTGTTTGTTTGTTTGTTTGTTTGTTTTTTTGAAGCGCCAGTTGTTTTCCTGTCCGCTTTTCAGCAAAGGGTTTATGACCGTAATATCGCCATCAAGGAAACTTGATCATGGTGGGCATGGGCTATTTAAAAATCAGCCTATCACGATCGACGGTCGATTTTCCGAGATTGACCACCCCATCAAGCTTTTCGCTGGCTTCCATCGCGTTCCTTGTTCAGTTCCTGTTTTCTAGGCTAACCGGAATGATTTGTACTGTCTTTGGCTTCACCTCTTATTCATAGCCATCCGTCTTCGTTTGATGAGAAACTTCATGTACCATGCCTTGGTGCATATGGAAAGCCTGTGGACCCGAACAATGCATTAGCTGGCTTGACAGGCAATACCTACAATAACACTACAACCATGATTATTACCTTTGTGGTAAATAACTATCAAGACCAAAGCAAGATGGCCGAAGTAATGGCTTGGGAAAAATCCTTCGTAGAATACATGAAAGAGTATATCAACGACAGTTCCCATGCCAACCTCACCATCCCACTACTCCACTGCAGAAAATGTCCAGCATAAATCAAGAGTGTGATGAACATACCGGGATCTCGCGGATTGTGATGAACGTGATCACTCAGAGTGGGTTATTTCGTCCATGTTCGTAGCAATCGGAGCTTGCTGAATATTTCTTTGTCGGTGATTTAGTTAACTCCAATAGGGACAATGACAATACATAATTACTATTGTTACTCATAACCGAAGTAAAAAAAAAGATAAAACCAAATGTAAACATGAAATGTACTTAGCACCACGTTAGTACGTATGTATGTAGTTTGAATGTAATTCTAACCTTTGATTGCCTATGGTAATGATTAAAGTGTCACTAAGCTCAAAATATTTTTACCTCAGTATATCTTGTAAACAGATTTCCTTGCCTCAAGGATCACCGATGTGAAAACAACTTTGTAGCTATTTGCTGTAATTTTCCATCAATGTTCAAAGTTCGTAGTCGTACTCGGTTGTGAGGGAGGAGCTCATGGCTGCTGCTCAAGATTGAATACGAGGCAACAAAAATGGCATTTAATGAGCTCCGATGAGGCGAGACTGTAAGTGCTGTGGTTGTTTCTGTCACTTATGGTCGCTTTGGTCCCTCTTTGGGGTGAAAACAATTTCAAGCCACGTCCAAAAAACATGATCTTGGTACCACTCTGAGGTTCTTTTCAGAATTTCCAACGAGCACCACCGTCCTTTCTAAATAGGAGTTCCCCGGGCTTGCACCCACTCTTTTCTTCCCCCACCCCTTCACCACGCTAGGGCTCGTAGGGTCGCTTTGAACGTTTCGTAACTCCTGTCGATTCAGTGGCATCAGGCATCCGGCATCAATCGCGTATCTGGAACCCACGTTCTTTTAGACCCGCGGTCTAGGAAGGAGAGAATATGAGAGAAGCACGGTGCTTCTGCGCCTTAGCGTTGTCGGAACGTTCCTGGACTAAATCGATTTAAGTCGATATATGGAATCCGTTTTCAAGTGATTGTGTGCTATTTTTTTTCAGTTTTTGTTTTGTTTTGTTTTGTTTTTTTCAGCTGTAAAAAACACTTTGAAGAAATAATAGCTGCTGTAGTCATCTCTTGTGAGAGCAACCCCCTTTGTCCCTAGTCCACTCGGTCGAATATCTATTTCTAGTTCATTAAGTGAAATTTACAACGCAACCAATATCAATAAAGAGCCAAAGGTTTTATTAGCCTCCCTGTTACTATCCTGTGACTTCGGAAGTGTGGGAGTGCGGGAGTGCGAGAGTGCGGGAGTGCGGGAGTGCAGGAGTGTGGGAGTGCGGAGACACTACTTTCACTGCCCTTTCTTTGGATTCTACTTCGACTCCGGGAGCTGGGCGGGGCTGCAGGGGCACTTGATTTACTGCCCTTCTTCTTAATTTTCCTCCGAATCCGACTCCGGTCCGGGAGGAGCCCGGAACTACGGGACCATTTGTTTCACTGCCCTGCCTTTTAGCTATAATTCGGCTATTAGATGGCGCATGCTAACCTGCGAGTAAACGCCTACTACTTTCTCTCACGCGAAAGAACAGCAAAGAAAAAGTACACGTCTGCACACATGCAGGCTACGGAACTGCGGGACTGTGGGAGCAATTGTGTTAAGTGCTCGCGAAAACATCAAATTATAATTTACCGTAATACCTAGAGAATAAGTTTTTGTACCCGTTTCCCTTTTTCACTGTTGAAACCGTCAGTTAGATAAATGTGGTTTGTCAACATCGCACCGGGTTGTTCAGGGGCAAAATGCATATGAAATGCGTTTCTTAACCGTACCTTTTTGAAAAAGGTTGCCGAGTTTCCCTTAAATTCTGAGCTACAAGTCGTTGATTCCTTCACTTCGGAAGCAGGGAAGTAGTTCATTAGTAATGCTCTTGGTTGAAGTTGCTCTAAATTTCCTCACCATCTGTCCCCTTTTTCGAGAGCTCCGGTGTTTTTCCTTGTCTGACAAGCGCCCCAAGGCCTTCCTTTCAAGTAATTGATACGGTTAGTGATTGCTTTCTGTGGCCACTAGAAACAATAATTACTGCTGACGTCACCATCATCATGTCTTCATGCATGACATCTCTTCAAAACGACAAAATTATGATATCTGGTTTAATATTAATACTTGCAGAAATAAAGAAACAATTAAACACTCAATTATTTGCTTTATTAAAAAGAAAAATCGGGTAGGCTTTTAATTCAGATCGTTTGTTTCCTTCTGGCGCCAATTTTTTCTTTTCCTTTTTTTCTTTTCTTTTTTTTTTTTTGGTCCGTTTTTCGGCAAAGGGATCGTGACTGTCTTAAAAGGAACTCAATCATGGAGGCACGGGCTGTTTACGAATCAACCTATCACGACGGTCAATTCCACGTGATTGACCACGGCATCAAGCTTTTAGCTGGCTTATATCGCGTTGCTTTTTCAGTTCCTATTTTCTTGGCTATAACCGGAATGTGCGTATTGATATAACAGAGACATAACGATACGGCTCATTTCTTACTCTCTCCACGATTCAGTCTTCAAAGTGTTTTTTCGGTAAAGGAGTCGTGACCGTCATGAAAGAAACTTGATCATGGATGCACGGGCTGTTTACGAATAAACTTGTCACGACGGTCAATTCCACGTGATTGACCACGGCATCAAGCTTTTAGCTGGCTTATATCGCGTTGCTTTTTCAGTTCCTATTTTCTTGGCTATAACCGGAATGTGCGTATTGATATAACAGAGACATAACGATACGGCTCATTTCTTACTCTCTCCACGATTCAGTCTTCAAAGTGTTTTTTCGGTAAAGGAGTCGTGACCGTCATGAAAGAAACTTGATCATGGATGCACGGGCTGTTTACGAATAAACCTGTCACTACGGTCAATTCCACGTGATTGACCACGGCATCAAGCTTTTAGCTGGCTTCCATCGCGTTCCTTTTTCAGTTCCTGTTTTCTTGGCTAAACGGAACGATTTGTACTTTCTTTGGCCTCGCCCTTTTAGGACGATCCTCAAGTAACTGAAGCCAACATGGCTGGGTCTGCTTTGATCGTTAAAATCTTGACTTGTGGAGCGTTTCTTCTCTTCGCAGGAGTAGATACGGTAGGTTATCTTCATTTCGCGTCTCACGTAGTAGTTTCGATATAATCAATAAAATCGAGATAACATGCAATAGTTACCCGATGCCCGTTACTCGGCGAAGGCTGCCTTCTCGCGTAAATTGTTTTAAGCTCATATCTGGGGTCCACCGGCTCAGTTACAAGCCGGATTGCGAAGCATGTAGTACAATAACATTGCCTTGAAGAGTACTCTTGAGATGAATGGAACTGGTTTTTTGTTTTGTTTTTTTTTTTGTTTTTTTTCTGCGCTATTCTCGTTTAGATTAAAAGCGACAAAGTCCCAATTCACAAGAGGGGTTATTGCGTGTGGTATGGTCAATGTACGTCTGGATTTAAAGCTAAGAACTGTCTGTACAACGGACCGGCGAAGAAATTAACCGATCCCAAGGGTTTGAAGCTGTTGAACACCTTCTGCCCTGAATTAAGTGGTCAACATACTTGTTGCTCGACGAAGCAACTGATCGCTTTGTCCGCGATCAAAGTATTCGTTGGCCCGCTGACAGCTCGTTGCCCTGCCTGCTGGAGCAACTTGAGAAGATTGTACTGCCAGCTGACTTGCAACCGTGATCAGTCCATGTACATGGACCCCATTAACGTCGATAATAGTACTGGTCACGCTACAATATTAGACATCAACTACTATGTTTCCCCTATCTTCAAGCAAGGTCTCTTCGACTCTTGCAAGGACGTAAGGAACGGGAAAGTGCTGTCTTTGCTTTGTGGGACGTCAGCGGAGAAGTGTACAGCAGAAAAGCTGCTGAGGTACATGGGAAATACAGACAATGGATTCGCGCCGTTCAATATCTATTACCCGGAATCGCTGGTCGACGACTTGTCTTGGATGGACATAACTGTTTTCAAATGCAACAAACCGTTTATCGATCCCCAAACCAAAAAGAAAGCGAGTGCTTGCAGCTGCCAAGATTGTGCAGCGTCCTGTAAGTTTCGAACAGAGCAGCTGATCATCACATCAACACATCCCAGCCCTACTGGACGTGTCCGCCATAGAGACGGAAAGTGGATTCCATTTGGTCCCATATTTCATCTGGAGTTGCTAAATCAGGTAATTACCTCTAGCGAGATCAATTTCTAGATGGAAGTTTTGCTCCCGTATACAGCTATTTAATATAAATCTGCCAGCGCTCTATCACGAATGGCGTTCTCTAATTTAGGATTTAGATAATAATTTTAAGAAAACGACAAAACGTTTGAGTTTATGGAACATGTTTCGACTAAAACTTCTGTTATCTTCAGTTAATCTAGGTACAAAGCGATGGAAGTTGAATTTATATTTAGTAGAAAATGCTAATTGTGATAAATAGTAACAACAGAATGATAATTTTAATTAGATTAACAAGGTGTAATTGCTGATTCAAAGAGGGCTGTTCTCTCTGAATATGAATAGCCTCTTTTATCTTAAGTTGAAAACTGATGGAGGCGTCATCCAAAACATGGAAACAATCTGCTGAACACGAGGCGCGACAATGTTCAGAATTTTGCAGATGTTTGAAAATGTAAGAGGCCCTGTCACTGGCTAAATGCTCTTTCACTCGCGAGGAAAAATGCCGGACCGTTTCGCCGACGTAACAGCCATTACAGCCCGCACATGCAAACTTGTGAACCACACGTGAACGGAGCCCGCCATGGATATGGTCTTTCACGCCAAACATGTGACTGATCTTAAAAGAAGAAAAAGCTAATTTGATATCTAAATCATTGCAATAGCGCTTGACGAAATGGCGAATCTTTTTTTGAGTAATAACAGAAAAATGGTCTATGTAGGGTAGCTTAAAGCAAAACGTGGGTGAAGTGGTAGGAAGAGAACCCTGAGGACAGTGATTACTTTGGGTCCCAGTGATGTAACGATTTATAACCTTTTCAATTAAATGAGCTGAAATAAGATTCTTTTTAAGGATATCCATAAGCTTAGTGATATCCTCGTGAAACCCTAACCAGGCGTCATCAATCTTATAGCCACTATCAACGAGAGTTTTATTGACACCCACTTTGTAAGAGTACGAGGTAAAGCTAAAATAATTAGTTAACAGCCCAGTGAAGTTTTTCTCATGGTAACCTCTGGTTAGAGTAAAATTGGGGTTATTACTGTCGATCAAGACGTCTAAAAAGGGTAATTTGTGATTAACCTGTTTTTCCATGGTAAACCTGATGCTGGGGTGCCTTTAGTTGAGATAGTCGAAAAATATAATGGCATCGTGCTCCGAGTGAAATAAACAATAAGTATCATTAACATACTGGCGATAAAATAAAATTGTAGAGTTGTGAGTAATCATAATTTTTCATGATGTCTCATAAAAAGATTAGCTAATTAAGACGGGAGTAAGTAGGGACCCCATGGCTAACCCATCTACTTGATCATAGAAAGAACCGTTGGATACGAAATGAGTCTGGGCGGTACCTGTAGTAAACCACAATCTCCAAGCGCCACACATTCCAACTGATCACTGTGCCACTGACACTTTTACTGTCGCACAGGACATCCAATCGCTATCCATGTTGAATTCACTTCTTCTGTCATGATTGGGTGGGATTTTAAAGATTCAAAGATCACACTCAGAACATATGAGTCAGTTACGTCAGACCCGAAGGAACAAGATCCGGGGAATTTTTTTATTACGCTATGTACTACATGTATGAGGTCGCATTCTGCAACAATCCATGTCTCGTAAATTTCTGGTTTCTTTTAATATGGAAAGTCTCTTTACTAACTTACCCCTTGAGGAGTGTATTGACTTTGCGGTCTACTACATTTGCGAGGGTAATCCAGACCTCAAGTTAAGTAAACCTCAACTTAGAAGCCTCTTTTCTTTAAGGCCAAACGTTTTGTCGTTTTCTTAAAATTCTTGACTTGTCTGCTACTATCAAGAAGATTAAGGTAACGTTTTGGACGTCTACTAGATTTCTAAGCGTGATAATCATGACTCCCCTTACCAAATACACGATAGAAAATACGCTCTCATAATTCATTCAATATATAGTATACAGCTACTGAACAAGCTAAATTTTTCTTGCCGAGTTGGTTTTTTGTTCTTGTGCTTGTTATGTGACACCGACTACCGAAATTGCGATGCTGACAGCTCATTTTATCGATGATACACATTTTAAGATCCGGCTATTTTGCTCGACTCCAGCTTCGTCGCATAAATTAATTAGCTGGTGTAGAAAGCTCTGAAGAACTTGAAATTCTTCCATGATTGCCAGAGTTTTAACCAGTCGTCTAACTAATCAATTTATTTTAAGCGTCATCGTCGATTATAGAATAGAAAAATCCCACATTGCTAAATCTGAAGGTCACATTTTATCCCCTCAGGTCGCCAGACTAGAGAGATCTATATATATGTGCTCGTTAATTTGATGGAAAATGCACTTGTTACAAGCGAGTGTAGTTCCAAAAACGAAGATCGAAGAACCGAAGACCTGCTACGAAACCAAACATCCACCGCGAAAATCACTTTTGGAGCGAATACCAAATTATCTTGAAAGGTTTAGCCTCAATTTGATTTTCAAGTTCGTCGTTTGTAATCCATGTTAATTCTCTCCATCCGTAATTAACCATCCTTGTTCCTTGATGGTTTATTATTATCTCTTTGGCTCTTTTCTATCTTAGTAAAGTACTATTTCCAGCTTTCCTTCAATTTAAAGGTAATTTCGTACATGGCCAAAACAACCAAAAATGGTCGAGCTCTTTTAAGGATGTGTGAAATATCATCAGAATGAATATTAATTCTGAAACTTTATCCTCATAATTACCGTTTAGACATGCCCTATTTCTTACAGTTCTAGATTAATTCCTTTTGTTTCGTCGCAGGAACCGTAACACTTATCAGCCAGAACATCACAGTGACTGTTTATCGACGATCTGCTAGAACTGATACATTTAATTTTCTCCCCATAGGCTTTGGACCTCCAGAATCACATCACCAACATGAAGGTTCCTTTTGAGGGTTCCTACATCACTCTCCAAGACATCTGCTTTCAACCACTGGCACCACAGAACAAAAAATGCGCCATTCCAAGTATCTTCCAGTATTTCCAAAACAACAAAACCAGGCTGAACAAATGTCTCACCAGTTTGGGCTACAACTGTTCCGATCCACGCGCGAAATTTGACTTTCGTATGGCTGATTTTCATGATCATCTTTTATTTTGTCCAGGGTAAGTTTTGTGTATCGTATCAGAAAAGGGGATAAACACCAACCAAAAATTCATTTATAATCAAATGATTTCGAGTTTAATTTGGAAAGAGTAAGCAAAAGTAAAAAAAAAAAAAAATTCAAAGCCTAAATCTCTTAGAGTGCATGGACCACTCTCCGCTAAGACGTTTGGCCTGTAAGAGTCCTTTACCCGCTCTCTCCACCGCAGAGGCTCGATCAAGGGTTTTTTTTTTCGAGTAGGGAGAATCCGCTTAATGATATGAGTGCAGGCGCAGGGTATTCGACTTTGCGTCTGCAGACACCTCACACAGCGGCGTTCTATAACGAACGTTTCGAACCTCTGCGGAGGAGATAGCTTTACCCCCCTAAGGCCAAGCGTGCTACACAAAAAATCTCGTTGTTTAATTTGTTGCCCATTCCGTAGTAACCTAGGAGGACAGGCGAGGACACGAATTTACGCTGCGCAGTAGGGGAGCGTGAGGGAAATGGGGGGGGGGGGGGGGGGCGAAAAGAGATAACGTGTTCTATCGCAGGTGTGGAAAGAGTAGGAAAATAAAGAAATTTCCGAGTGATCTGGGTGTCTAGTGGGACTTTACGGAAAAGTACTTTGTTTCAGTAATAGATCACTAATGTCGCTAACGCGAGAGCTCAAGCGAGGACCGCGAAAACTTTTACACGAGCGGGGAAAACAAGAGACACTTAGAGCATTGTCCATGCTCCTCGCAGCTTTGCCTCTGCGTAAGCTAAATAATCGCGAGGAGAGAGGATGAATCGTGAGGAGAGAGATGCGAATCTTATTGAGTAAGGGAGAGGGCTGGGGGCTAAAACTTAAATTTTATCCTTATTTGTGGCTTATTTATTTGTCATAGCAATCCGTCTTCGTTTGATTGGAAACTTGGATTACCGTGCCTTGGTGCATTTGGATGGCCTGTGGACCCGAACAATGTATTAGCTGACTTCACAGACAATGCCTACAATAACGCTACAACCTTGATTATTACCTTTGTGGTAAATAACTACCAAGACCAAAGCAAGATGGCCGAAGTAATGGCTTGGGAAAAATCCTTCGTAGAATACATGAAGGAGTATATCAACGACAGCTCCCATGCCAACCTCACCATCCGCTACTCCACTCCAGAAAATGTCCAGCATAAATTAAGAGTGTGATGAACATACCGGGATCTCGCGGAGTGTGATGTAACGTGATCACGCAGTGTGCATTGTTTCGTCTATGTTCGTAGCAATCGGAGCTTGCTGAATATTTCTTTGTCGGTGATTTAGTTAACTCCAATAGAGCCAATGACAATATATAATTACTATTGTTACTCATAACTGAATTTAAAAAAAAAAAAAAAAACAAGACAAAAACAAATCTAGACATAAAATGTATTTAGCACCACATTAGCACGTATGTATGTAGTTTGGATGTAATTCTAACCTTTGATTGCCTACGGTAATGATGAAAGTACCACTAAACTCAAAATATTTATACCTCAGTATATCCTGTCAATAGGTTTCTTTGCTTTACTGCTAACCGATGTGAAAACACTATCGTTGTAGCTATTTGCTTTAATTTTCCATCAGTGTTCAAAGTTCGTGCTCGTACTCGGTTGTGAGGGATCGAGGAGCTCATGGCTGCTGTTCTGGATACAATACGAGGTAACTAAAATTGCATTTGATGAGCGCCGACGAAGCGAGACTGTAAGTACTGCGGTTGCTTCTGTCACTCAAGGTCTCTTTGGTCCCTCTTTGGGGTGAAAACAATTTCAAGCCACGCCCACAAAACATGATCTTGGTACCACTTCGGGGTTCTTTTCAAAATTTCCGATAAGCACTCCCGTTCTTCCCCGAGCGTACACCCACCCAAGGTTTAGGTCCTTTCTTTTATACAGAGGATATATTTCGTAGTTATTAAATTGCGAAGTTTATGGTTCTTTCTATTATACAGAGATAGTATTTCGCAGTTGTTAAATTGCGAAGTTTATGGTTCTTTCTCTTATACAGAGATAGTATTTCGCAGTTATTAAACGGCGAAGTTTTTGGTCCTTTCTTTTATACAGAGGATATATTTCGCAGTTATTAAGACGAATTTTTATATGGTTGTGTCTCACGAGGACTAGGAACTAGCGAATTCACGATTTTGATTGACTAAAATCGATATTGAAAGCGGTCTAGATTTTCCCATCTGGACGGGCATCTAGACCGGTTACATTTTGGGGTGAAAAAGTTGCAAACTAAAACGCAAAAATATTGACTATATTCTTCTAACAATTTTTATTTATGAAAGTGCCAAAAAGCCTGATGAGAAAAAAGTAAAGAGCAAACTTTAATTTGGCAGAATTAAGTTCGCCTTACCGCCGCTCGCGAGCAAAATGTTAGTTAGTACAAACCGGCTAGTTACAATAAACGAATTAAATTGTTCTTGTTTGCCATATAGTAAACATCTTATTAACTGAGCTTAGTCGGTCTGTATGGGATAATCTTGACCTCGGTCGTGTGTACAGACCTCACTGCGTTCGGTCTGTAATTATTAATTCATTTTCTCTCCTTCCAATGGGAAATTGTTTTTGGTGTTTTTTCAGGCAATTATTTATGTATTTACCTTTAAGAAAATGCAAAAATGACTGTAAAATACTTAAAATTATTCTGGTACCAGATTTTTGTCCACTAAAACCTGAAATTGCTCGATTTTCTATCGGATTTTCGTCTTAAATTGCGAAGTTTATGGTAATTTCAATTCTACGGAGATAGTATTTCGCAGTTACTAACCGGCGAAGTTTTTGGTCCTTTCTTTTATACGAAGGATATATTTCGCAGTTATTCAATTGCGAAGTTTATGATTCTTTCCATTATACAGAGATAACTACACGAAGTGTTTGGTCTTTATATAGTGGAAATATTTCACAATTATTAAACGACGAAGTTTTCGGTCCATTCTATTATGCAGAGGAAATATTTGGCAGCTTTTAAATGGCCAATTTTTTGGGTCCCTCTATCATGATGAAAAACACGACGACCCCTATATTTTATGCATTTGCCTAATTTACATAACATAATTACCAACTGGTAAGGTTTGAGAAATTTTTAAGTGGCATCAGTCACCTTATAAAAGTAGTTAGCGCTGATACAGTAGATACTGTATAACTTCTGTTGGCGCAGCACGAACCTTCATATCTTTGGGATCGGAAGCAACGTGATTGGTGTTGTTATCAACAATGCATCAAAATGTTGCTTTTACCTCAAATCCTTTGTTTTCTTATAAAACATCTTTTTTTTTTTTTTTGTCATCTTTCCGCTAAAGGGGTCAAGACCGTAATATCGTCATGAAAGAAACTTGATCATGGAGGGCATGGGCTGTTTACAACTCAGCCTATCACGATCGACGGCCGAGATCACCCCATCAAGCTTTTAGCTGCCTTACATCACGTTGCTTCTTTTAAGTTCCTGTTTTCTTGGCTAACCGGAACGATTTTCACTGTCTTTGACTTCGATCGCCCTTTTAAGTCGATCCCTTCCTCTCAATTAACTGAAGCCAACATGGCTGGGTTTGCTTTGATCGTTAAAATCTTGACTTGTGGAGCGTTTCTTCTCTTCGCAGGAGTAGATACGGTAGGTTATCTTCATTTCGCGTCTTATTCAATAGTTTCGAAATAATCAATAAAATCGTGATAATATGCAATAGTTACCCGATGCCCGTTACTCGGCGAAGGCTACTTTCTCGCGTAATTATAATTTGTTCGTAAGTTTATCTTTGGGGTCCACCGGGTATTACGGGCCGGATTGCGATGCATGCAGTACAATAACATTGCCTTGAACCAGTACTCCTGAGATGGATATAACTGTTTATTTTACTACACTATTCTCGTTTAGGTTATAAGCGACAAAGTCCCAATTCACAAGAAGGGTTATTGCGTGTGGTATGGTCAATGTACGACTGGACCCAAAGCTAAGAACTGTCTGTATAACGGACCGGCGAAACCTTTGACCGATCCCGAGGGTTTGAAGCTGTTGAACAGCTTATGTCCTGAATTAAGCGGTCAACATACTTGCTGTTCGACAAAACAGTTGGATGCTTTGTCCAGCAATTTAGACACCATGGCGCAGCTGACAACTCGCTGCCCTGCCTGCTGGAACAACATGAGAAGATTGTACTGCCAGCTGACTTGCAACCGCGATCAGTCCATGTACATGGACCCCAGGAAGGTCGATCATTATACTGGTCCGGTTAAAATAACGCAGATGAACTACTATGTTTCTCCTACCTTCAAGCAAGGTCTCTTCGACTCTTGCAAGGACGTAAGGTTTCCAGGGAATAACGAGAAAGTGCTGAATTTGCTTTGTGGGCCGACAGCCGAGAAGTGTACTGCAGAAAAGCTGCTGAGGTACATGGGAAATACCGCGAATGGATTCGCGCCGTTCGATATCTATTACCCGGAATCGCTGGTCGACAACTTGTCCTGGATGGACATAACTGTTTTCAAATGCAACAAGCCGTTTATCGATCCCCAAACAAAAAAGCCAGCGCCTATTTGCAGCTGCCAAGACTGTGCCGCACCATCCTGTCGGAACACTACCACGCCAAAACCAACTTACGGCCCTGAGTTTCGAACAGAGCAGCTGATCATTACGTCAACACATCCCAGCCCCACTGGATATCGCCGCTATGGAGACGATAAGTGGATTCCGTTTGGTCCCATATTTCATCTGGAGTTGCTAAATCAGGTATTTACCTCAGCGAGATCTATTTCTAGCGAGATATATTTCTAGTATTTCTCCCGTATACTAAACATTTAGATTATGAGCTCGAGATTTCTATTAAACAATTAGGTTATGAGCTCAAGATTTCTATCGCGTGATAGTTGACTAGAGCGCAGCCCGAATCAACTATCGCGCGATAGAAATCGACGGGGGCGCTTATTTGATTTTCCGAAATCTTACGCGTGGTCAGACTGAAAATCAGTTTTTTGTAATACCTGAATATGTCAGACCCTCTGAAAGTCTCAGAAGGATCCTGTCTCTCTAGTAAACAATTTGATTATTAGCTCGAGATTTCTATCACGCATAGAAATCGAGAGCGAATAATCTAATTGTTTTAGTATAAATCTACTAGTCCTTCAAAACGTTATCGAAATCTTCTGCACAGACACTTCGAAAACGCCAAGAAACGGCCGTTATTTTGTTAACAAGGGCACACTGCTACGCTACTCACTATCTATCACAGAATAGATAGTGAGTAGCTTAGCCAATCAGGGAACGGCATTCGTGACAGAACGCTAGTAGATTTATACTAAAACGTGATAGTTGTTTAGTATAAATCTACTAGTCGTTCAAAACTTTATCTAAATCCTCTTCACAAACGCCAAGAAATCTCGAGGTCATAATCTAATTGTTAATTAGTACAATCTACTAGCCTTCTATCACGATAGTGAGTAGCCTAGCAGTGTGTAGCCCGCGAGCAGGCTGCCGTCGGAGCACAAGCGTAGTCGAGCAGCGAAGCTCTGAGACCCAGACTCCTTCCCGCCAGATCGCTTTGCAAATAGACCAATTTCGACATATTAAAATTCAGCCTAAAACGATAGACCTCAATACGAGTCTCCGGGGAATAACTACAGAGTTTGTGGGTTTATTCCCCGGAGCCTCGTGCTGAGGTGTATTGTTTTAGGCTGAATTTTAATATATCGAAATTGGTCTATTTACTCTTCGCCGCTCGCGCGTTGGACTCAAAGTAGCCTACGTGTAGCCGTACCCAACCCCCGATTTGAGCCTGCTCGCAAGCTAAGCAGTGTGCCCTCTTTAACAAAATGGAGGCCCCTCGCCTTGTTTGCGTTTTCGAAGTGTCATAAGATAAAATTTTGAACGACTGGCAAATTTCTTAGCTTGGTAATTTGATCTCATAATTCATTAAATCAGAAGCATATCTAGGTGATATGGTTCTGATTAAATAGTACACAGCTATTTCTGCGAAGGAACCGAGGTTTTCGGGGCAGTTAAGGTAATCTTGCTGAGTTGTTATTCTTCTAGTGCTTGTTATGTGACACCGAGTTCCGCAATTGCGATGCTCTAAGCTCATTTTATCCACACTGCACATTTTAGAATCCGGCTGCTTTGATCGACTGCAGGTTCGTCGCATGAATTAATTAGCTGGTATGGAAAGCTCCGAATCGGCATTGAACTTGAAATTCTTCCATTGTCAGAGTTTTTAACCAGCTCTCCAACTAATTTATTTTTAGCGTTTTCCTCGACCGCGGAATAGACAAATCTCACATTGCTAAATCTGAAGGTCCCATATTGTCCCCTGTCGCCAGACCGGAGAGATATACAAGTGTACATGCAAAATGCACTCGCTTTTACCAGCGAGTGTTGTTCCCAAAACGAAGATCGAAGACCCGAAGACCCGAAGACCTGCTACGAAAACAAAGGCCCACTGCGAAAATCACTTTTGAAGCGAACACCAAATTAAAGAAGCTACGTGAAAAAGTTCAGTCTTTAACTTTTCAAGTTCGTCGTTTGTAATCCATGTTAATTCTCTTTGTTAAATACCGTTTGCGTTACTGTTGCTTGACATCCCTTAAGTCTATCCTAAGTTGTAATTTGATATATTGATTTTGTATATAGTAAATCAGTGTGTTGCAATCACTTTGGTGTGCTTTACTTGGACTTATTGACCTGGATTTAGGCCCGAATCCTATCATCGTTATCGACCCTTGGCCAAAACAACCCAAAGTACCGTGACTTGATATTCATCAGAGTGAAATTTAATTCTTAAACCTTAGACTGATGATCACCGTTTAGACATGCCCTGTTTCTTGCATTTCTAGATCCTTTCCAATTGTTTCGTCGCAGGAACTGTAACACTTATCAGCCAGAACATCACAGTGACTGTTTACCGACGATCTGCTAGAATTGATACATTTAATTTTCTCCCCATAGGCTTTGGACCTCCAGAATCACATCACCAACATGAAGGTTCCTTTTGAGGGTTCCTACATCACTCTCCAAGACATCTGCTTTCAACCACTGGCACCACAGAACAAAAAATGCGCCATTCCAAGTATCTTCCAGTATTTCCAAAACAACAAAACCAGGCTGAACAAATGTCTCACCAGTTTGGGCTACAACTGTTCCGATCCAATCGCGAAATTTGACTTTCGTATGGCTGATTTTCATGATCATCTTTTACTTTGTCCACGGTAAGTTTTGTGTATCAGAAAAGGGGATAAAAACCAGCCAGAAATACATTTGTAATCAAATGATTTCGAGTTTAATTTGAAAAGGGGAAGCAAAAGTAAAAAAAATTTCAAAGACTAAATCCCCTTTCTTTCCGCTGTGACGTTTGGCCCGTTGGAGGGGAAAAAGGGATAACGAGTTCTATCGCAGGTGTGGAAAAGGTAGGAAAATAAAGAAATTTCCGAGTGATATGGGTGTCTACCGGGACTTAACGGAAAAGTTTATCGTTTTAGTAATAGATTTACTAATGTCGCTACCGCGAGAGCTTAGGTAAAGCCCGCGAAAAGGCTCCACGAGCGGCGAAAACTAGAGACACCCTTAAGCCAAACCAATTCCTGACCAAACAGACTTGCAAGTAGATGTAGGTTAAAAATTAAATTTAGGTCTACTTGCAACTCCGTTTGGCCAGGCCTTGCGTGCACTTTTCGAAGCAAGTTTTCTATTGTGTAGCCACCCATCTCAAGTCAACGCAGGTTGAGTGACGTCCATTAATTAACCTATTAGTAGCCCCTGAAAAACAGGATATGTCTGCCTTGAAATCTTTTTTTTTTTTTTTGGCCACCAAACGCAAGTCTCGACGCAAGTTCAGCTTGCGGCTGCTTACGAATTCCTGCGATTCCGTTTGGTCAGGGCTTTATAGTATTGTCCATGCTCCTCGCGGCTTTGCCTCTGCGCAAGCTAAATAATCGCAAGGAGAAAGGGTTAGTCAGGAGGAGACAGATGCGATTCTTAATGCGTGAGGGGAGAGGGCTGGGGGCTAAAAGGTAAATTTTACCCTTATTTGTGGCTTATTTATTTGTCGTAGCTCTCCGGCTTCATTTAATGTGAAACTTCAAATACCGTGTCTTGGTGCATATGGAAAGCCTGTGGATCCGAACACTGCATTAGCTGGCTTCACAGCCAATGCCTACAATAACGCTACAACCTTGATTATTACCTTTGTGGTAAATAACTACCAAGACCAACGCAGGATGGCTGAAGTAATGGCTTGGGAAAAATCCTTCGTAGAATACATGAAAGAGTATATCAACGATAGCTCCCATGCCAACCTCACCATCCACTACTCCACTCTCCACCCACTACTCCACCCAGTGTGAAGGACATACCAGTATCTCGCGGAGGGTGATGTAACGTGATCACGCTGTGTGGATTGTTTGGTCCATGTTCGCAGCAATCGGAGCTTGCTGAATATGTCTTTGTCGCTGATTTAGTTAACTCCAATGGAGACAATGACAATATCTAATTACTATTGTTACTCATAACTGAAGTAAAAAAGAGACAAACAAATCTAGACGTGAAATGTATTAAGCACCATATTAGTACGTATGTATGTAGTTTGGATGTAATTCTAACCTTTGATTGCCTACGGTAATAATTAAAGTACCACTAACCTCAAAATATTTGTACCTCAGTACATCTTGTCAATAGATTTCCATGCTTCACTGATCACCGATGTGAAAACATTATCTTTGTACTTGTAGCTATTTGCTTTAAGTTTCCATCAATGTTCAAAGTTCGTACTCGTACTCGGCATTGAGGGAAGAGCCGGCATGGCTGCTGCTTTGGATAGAATACGAGGCAACAAGAATGAGATTTGATGAGCTCCGATAAAGCGACACTGTGAGTACTGCGGTTGTTTCTATCACTCATGACTCAAATGGTCGCTTTGGTACCTCTTTGGGGTGAAAACAATTTCAAGCCACCCTCACAAAACGTGACCTTGGTACCCCTCGGGGTTCTTTTCAAAGTTTCCGACGTGCACCCCCGTCCTTCATAAATGGGAGTCCCCCAGGCATACACCCACTCATCTCTTCCCCCCACCCCTCCACCACGCTCGAGCTCGTAGTGTCGTTTTGAACGTTTCGTAACTCCCGTTGATGCAATGGCATCAGGCATCAGGCATTAATCGCGCATCGGGAGCCCGCGTTCCCCTAAACCCGCGGTCTGGAAACGCGAGAATCTGAGAGAAGCATGGTGCTTCTGCGCCTTAGCGTTGTCGGAACGTTCCTGTACTAAATCGATTTAAGTCGATATATGGAGTCCGTTTTCAAGTGATTCAGTGAATTTCTTTTTTTTCAGGTCTAAAACACACTTTGAACACTGAATCACACAGAGAGTAAGGCATGAAACGCACCGTTGTGTGTCTGTTATCACTGAATACGCACGTTTTATTTCAATTATATTGAAAACTTAATACAAATGTAAAACTGATCCAGTGGTAGCATTGGGTGAATCTAGGCGGATCAGTTATTATCAGATTACTTAAATAATAAGTCAATGTACTGACCGACCTTGTTTCCAGGCTTCTCTCCTTGGTTGGTGCCCGATGCGCGAGGGGTTGTGGGCCTCTTACACTCGGAAGACTTTTCCTCCTTCATTAAGTTAAATTCACCAAAGCAACCAATATCAATAAACAGCCAATGGTTTTACTAGCCTCCCTTTCACTATCCTGCGACTTCGGGAGTGCGAAGACACTACTTTCACTGCCCTTTCTTTGAATGCTTTTTGGACTCCAGGAGCTGCACGGGGCGGCAGGAGCTCTTAATTCACTGCCTCTCTTTTTAATTTGACTCCGACTCCGATTCCGACTCCGACTCCGGTCCGGGAGGAGCGCGGGACTACGGGACCATTTGTTTCACTTCCCTTCCTTCGGCTTCTAGATTGCGCATGCTAACCTACGAGTAAACGCCTGCTACTTTCTATCATGGGAAAAAAGGGCAAGGAAAGAGTACACGTCTGCACACACGCAGGCTACGGAACTGCGGGACTGTGGGACTGCGGACTGTGGGACTGCGGGACAGCAGGACAGTGGGACCGCGGGACAAGTTGTAAAACTCAACCATGGAAAAAGTGTGTGCGAGCGAAAACATGAAAGCATAACGTACCGTAATACCTACAGAATAAGTCTTAGCACCCCTTTCCCCTTTCCCCCTTTCATTGCTGAAAACTTAAGTTAAACTATATATTTTTTATATCGTACTCGTTTATAATTCCTACATTTTTATTTATGTATTATCAGAGTTTATTTATTTAGTTATTTATGTGTCACATGGCGAGTCAGCGCTTATCACACTGTACTACATGTGCATAAGTTACCGGAGTGTGAAAGTATTAATGATTTATTTACGAACCGCAGGCTCAAATGTTTCGCTCAGTCTATACCTCAGTTTGACCAAACAAAATGATCTCGCCGTTTTTGACTACAGCACAAGGAAGACATCTACAGATACATTTAATCAGTTGTAAAACGTGTAGGCAGGCCTGAGTAACAAACAGTTTCGTCAACGTTCAACTTTTTCATTTTGCAAATATCACAACACACCCCTGAATGGAAAAAGGCTTTATGGGCTTGTTCGAAAGCTAGACCTGCCCTCACATCACAAGTAGTTCCTCAATGAGCAATGCCTTATAGCACCCTTTCATAATTTATTTTCCAAGTTCAATGGCTCACAGGCACATTGATCTTGTTACCCCAGTTTTTTTGTTTGTTTGTTTGTTTGTTTGTTTTGTTTTGTTTTGTTTTCGCTTTTCGGTAAAGGGGTCATGACCGTAATATTGTCATGAAAGAAACTTGATCATGGAGGCACGGGCTCTTTACGAATCAACCTATCGCGACGGGTAATTCCACGAGATTGATCACTGCATCAAGCTTTTAACTGGCTTCCGTCGCGTCTCTTCTTCAGTTCCCGTTTTCTTGGCTAACCAGAACGATTTGTACCTTTTTTTGGCCTCGCCCTTTTACGACGATCCCTCCCTCTCAACAGAACGCGACATGGCTGGGTTTGCTCCGGTCATTGAAATCTTTGCTTCTGGAGCGTTTTTCCTCGTTGTAGGCACAAATACGGTAGAGCTATGGTCGACTCCACACAGCTTGCACAATGAAGGCATTTGTGACTCTAAGTTTCGAAGAGAGCAGCTGATTATCACATCCACACATCCCAGTTAGACTGGTTATTACCGCTATCCAGACGATAAGTGGATTCCATTCGGTCCCATTTTTCACCTGGAGTTGCTAAATCAGGTAATGACCTCCACACTAGATTCATTGCACTGGTATGCACACGTTTAAGTATAGATCTGCTAGCAACTATCACGAGATAGAAATTTCGGGCTCATAATCTAATTGTAAAATATATAGTATACTTTATTAAACGAACCGAGGTTTTACGCGGCAGTTAAGCTAATCTTGCTGAATTGTTATTTCTTCTAGCGCTTGTCATGTGACACCGAGTCATCCGAAATTTCGATGCTCAAAGCTTGCACTTTGCTCTCTGTCCCCAAACTAAAGGGATATGTGCTCGTTAACTCAAAAAATGGAAAATGCATTCGATGATATACCCTCTAGCTATAGTGCGGAACGTGTCAAATTGAGCTGCAACAATTGCTTTGTTTTTGTTGCCAAAGTGTTGCAAAAAAATCAGTCGAGAATGTTGTTGTGTATCTAGATGCGTGCTGTAATGAAGATGTAAGGTCAGTCATTATACCACTTATAAACTGAGTTCGAGGTCTGTACTGTAAGTTACGGATCGAGTGTTTTTTCTCTTAATTCGACTAATGGCAGCAGTGGCCTAAACACGAAGTGGAAAAAGTGATGATCTAAAAACTTACAGTGCGGAACTAGATGAGGTTAGTAAGATATTTTTTCTTCTATCTTTACTGGGTGTGTGTGGGAAGTGTTCAGTAGATCATTTAGTTATGCAAAAAAGCTTCAAATAGCTGACGGACGTCAAATGCAAAACATATTTAATCGAAATCATTGTTGAGTTGTTGTGCAATAATTACGTTGAGTGATTCTTGGTAATTCCGACCATTTGACGTCACCAAGCTTATCTGAGCGCTAGCTTCGCTGATCGGTCACTCATAAGCTCGTATCGAACGGTAAGCACGCTAACCCAGCCTTCCCTCCCAGGGGAGCTATTGATTCAGTTACGACCTTTCGCGTTACTCAGTGTACAGCGGTCGATTCTGACTCAATAAATTGTTGACCCAAACCTCTTGTCGTGTAGTTATTGAGAGTGCGTGATAAATACGACTTTTTTTTGTTTTGTTTTTAAAGCGTTTTTGAGACTTACCGTCTGAACTTACTTTCGTAGTCCTCTTCGTTCATTTATCCCTATTTTGTGCAACATGTTACACCTCATCCCAAGAGATTATGACCATCACACTGCTCATTTCAAATGAGTTTTACCTCATTGAGATCAGCCACGACAGTTCGACGCCAGGTGGGTTTTGGCCGGCCAGGTTAACGCTAAGAGCACTTCAGATTTTAATGGGCCGTACAATAGATTACGGCCAGCTAAATTAGCCAATCACAGCGCGTGTGTAACTGAGAGCTATAATAACGTGAGGTTAGGCTACTATAAATATTTTTTTTAAAATAAAACTAACGCACGATAAGTGACCGATCGTTTCATAAAAGAAAAAAAAAATGGAAAAGCTGTCGCGTGTCTGGACTCTGTGGGTTAACATCGTATAATAAAAAAATATAGCTGATAGACTTCGTTGTCAGAAATGATTGGATTGGGTTGCAGCGAGGAGTCTTGTAAGTAATTGTGCGGTCAGTGGCATGACGGCACAGCCTAGCCGAAAATTCTGAAATCACCATTTTCGTTTTTCTAAGCCACTCTTTCAAAAAGAGTCTTCCCGCAAAACGTTTTCGTATGAAAATGACTTTATTTCCATCACAATAATGGTAGCTAGGAGGATGGCGCGGAGATTTAACCTTTTAAAGGGGAGGCAAGTGCAAGCCTAGAAAGGGCGGAGAGAAACAGTAAAGAATTTGAGCACAAACCAAGAGTTCCAGCGTAGTTGATGGGATTTCCCTCATAATTCAATTTTTTTGTCGCAGCTAATGTTTCCGCCAACAAGAGGGGTGAGAGGGGAGAGGTAGTCTGTTCCAGGTTCTCGGTCAATGGGAACTCGCGAAAAAGCGGTCGGTTGACGAATGGGAAAAGGGCGGAACTTTTTTCTCATTTTCAGACCTCACTCGTCATCCGTCCGTTTTGGATAGTCCCTACTTTTTTTGTGTGTTAAATCAACTTTTATTGTACAAATGTCTGATATCTAGTTACAATGATTGGGAATTAAAATAGTTACAATGATTAGAATCATATGGGAATCATAGGAAATACAGATCTTTGACAAAGTTTCTATTATGAGAAATGGGGCTTGGGACCTTTCTCGCCCCAGGCTTCCCTACAAATTGTTGAGCGAAAAGTAAAATAATTCAAATTAAACCGGCTAAAATAAAACACTGTAGAGTGCCCCGACGAAGGAGACCCAGCACAATGGGAAATGAGAAAAATTGAATAACGGAAAAATAGGACGAAAGCTATAAACCCTGTGCAGTACACCAAAGAAGGAGACCCTGCACAGGAAGAAAATTAAGACTTAGATATGTATAGTTAAGGTCTGGTTCGCATAGGAACACAGAACATTACGGTGGGCCCACGATTTGAAGAAATCAGGACCAGGTGATATATGGTAAGCTGCATTGATTCGATGGCCAATACGCGCCTTAATTTTGGATATGATTGTTTGAACTGAGGGTCGTTTGGACTCGAAAGTGTCCAGGTTCCGAGCGGCCCACAGTTCATTTAAAGTTAGTTTTATGAGAAATGAGCTAAGCTCATTGAAAAAATAAGACTGGTTGCTCCGAGGAAGGCCTTGACGTAATAAAATTAAAGGATTTGTTAATAAAATTGGTGTGTCGTAAAGTTTGTCAATTAATTTCGACACCCAGCTCCACACAGGGGACACTAGGCGGCACGCGCAGAAAGCGTGGGAGATGGTTCCTTTCTCGCCATCCCGCACACCAGGCCGGAAAAAGGCCGGGATAAGCGCCCTGCGCACACCGATCACTCACAACCAGTCGGCGCCCGGTTTTTAGGTACGCCCGCGTCTTGACTACGCCGTGAGCGATCCGCCACGCGATGTCGCTTTCCCAGTTTGTACTAAGACCATCATAGATGTTACCCCATATGTTATCCCAATTAAATGAGCAGTCAAAGCTCCCTTCCCACTGCAATGCACAAAGCAGCCGCTGGGGGGAAGGGGAGGTGAGCTTTGAATAAAAGTTCTTGACACTGTGGTCCGGAAGTAGATTGAAATGCACCCCGATCCGGCCGGTCGAACAGTCTGGTAAACAGCGGTTAGAACAGCCTGGTAAATGGGGGGTTTGGCATCCCCTTGGTGTTTTGGGACCTCGTTAGAGCGTAGAAACGCCCAATTTTTCGGCGGCTCAGAGGAAAGCCGATCCAGTATCGCGCGAAAAATACCCATGTTAAATCACCCACGGGCGGGGCGGGGGGGGGGGAACCCACCTGAGTTTGAGGGCACGCGATTTCTCAAGGAGAATTACTACGGACAAGCCTCCGTGTTGCCACGGAAGACGGCAGGTATCCCCCATTCCACAAAATGTCCAAATTGCTTTGGACACTCTTGTGTGAACCCAGTCCGACATATTGACCTCTGTGGCCGTGTACCAGAGGCCAGACGCTCCGAGCGTGTTTGTTATCATGGACTTGCTTTTTAAGGACAAAGTCCTAGTGCGCCAGAGGTTAAGGCGTTTTTTTCGAGTTTAGACACTCGGTCAGCCCAATTAGCTTGGTCAAGATTAGTGTTACCAAGATAAACACCGAGGATTTTAAGCTTATCGGCTATCGAGGTGATGTTCACAGGTCCTGAGGTACGTCCGGCTTGGGAGCCAACCCAGAAGCCCTCTGTTTTCTTGGGATTAAGCCGGGGGCCGACATTAAACTTCTCGAGAACATGTTGAAGGAAAATATGGTTTACCGATCAAACGCTTTCTCTTGGTCTAGGCTTATAACAGCTGCAGGGAGCTGTTTAAACCGCACGAAATCCAAAGGAAAAGGTTTTCAAATATGCTGCGTCCAGGGATGCTGCAGTTTTGATCCTCACTGAGGATATTAGGGAGAACCTTGCGAATGCGATTGGACAAGGCTTTTGTCGCAATCTTATAGTCAAGGTTTAGAGGCGAGATAGGTCGCCAATTTTTGAGCGATAAAGGATCGTCTTTCTTGAACAGTAAACGCAGGATTCCCCGGCGCTGCGAGTCCGAAAGAAAACCCTCGCGGAAAGAAAAATTGAGCGTATCCATTAAATCCCGTCTGAGGAGACACCCCCGAGGAGACCCCAAAACCGGGAATAAAACTCGGCAGGAAAGCCGTCTGTTCCCGGCGATTTACCCGATTCCATTTGTGAAAGAGCAGCGTGATATTCAAGAACAGTCAGCTCTCGCTCGCAAAGTGCCTGATTTTCGGATGACAAAGTGGAATCGAGCTGTTCTAAGAGCCAGTTTTGACTCTCGCGGTCGGTCAGTTCCTCAGTGTAGAGATTTTTATAGAAAGCGTTGCATTCTTTCACAATGCCCCCGGGAGTTTTTAACCGTAGTGTTATTGTCAACGCGTAATTCGTGGATCGCGTTGCGTGACTGGCTTGAGTTTTCCAGCTGGTAGAAATACCGCGTCGGTTTTTCACCCAGCTCAATCCACTGTTCCTTGCTACGGAGTATACAACCTTCAATCGCTTCATCGTCCATTGCCCTTAAGAGATCTTTGATCTCGAGCAACCTGTGACAATGATCGGCATTGTTTGGATCAGCGCGTGACTGAAGGTTGCGAAATTTCGTTCTAATATCTGGACTGAAACCAGGGGGCGGTCTTGAGGGCGTTCACTAAACGAAATCACGTGTGCAAACAGAAAACAACATCGATTATGAGAATAGAATTGTTGATCACAAGACTGAACCAGAATCATTTGCCGTGACGCGATTCTTCTGGTGTCTTCATCTGATTGTGTACATTTGTTTTGTTACTGCAATCACTTTGGCGACCTTTGAACAGAGATGAAAAGCTCTTTGGGCTTAGAACAATGAAAGTCTCGTGACTTGTGCTACGTCATCCGATGAATGAACCAGAATGGCACGCATGATCGTCTGACGACAGTTGACCAATCAGCGTTGAGAATTTGCACACGACTGATCACAGCGAGCTTTAGTTAGCACGCTTACCGTTCTCCGGTTTCTCTTTCTTGAATCGGATTTGACTGCAAAGTATTTGGCGCTTTCTACAAGTATTTGTCAGCAAACGAGGGAAAAACAGTTGAAAAAAATTGTCAAGTAGCAACCGTATAAGTAGTATTTTTGTATAAGCTTGAGAAAATGGTTAGGACAGAAACATTTCTTCGTCCGATCGTTCTTGTTATGGCTGCTTATACCTTCATGGCGTTGGCAGATCAGGTGAGCTAGCCCTGTATTGCCTAATTGTGAGCTTCGCATCCATGCACCTCCGATAATGCTGACCAAAATCTTAGTTCGTATTTAATACACCGGTCGTGATAATATTTACTCAATGCGATGCGTTACTGCGCTTTGGGCAGTTTTGTTGTGTAAATTGTCGCTTCGTAATAACCTTAAATGAGGCTTATCTTTGGCTTACGACAACATCGTCTTGAACGAGCACTCTTGAGATGAATATAACTGTTTATCTCACTGCACTGTTCTCGTTTAGGTTATGAGCGACACAGCGCCAATTCACAAGAAGGGTTATTGCGTGTGGTATGGTCAATGTACGACTGGACCCAGAGCTAAGAACTGTCTGTATAACGGACCGGCGAAACCTTTGACCGATCCCAAGGGTTTGAAGGTGCTGAACAGCTTATGCCCTGAATTTAGGGGTCAACATACTTGCTGTTCGACAAAACAGTTGGATGCTTTGTCCAGCAATTTAGACACCATGGCGCAGCTGACAACTCGCTGCCCTGCCTGCTGGAACAACATGAGAAGATTGTACTGCCAGCTGACTTGCAACCGCGATCAGTCCATGTACATGGACCCCAGGAAGGTTGATAATTATACTGGTCGGGTTAAAATAACGCAGATGAACTACTATGTTTCTCCTACCTTCAAGCAAGGTCTCTTCGACTCTTGCAAGGACGTTAACTTTCCTGGGAATAACGAGAAAGTACTGAATTTGCTTTGTGGGCCGACGTCAGCCGGGAAGTGTACCGCGGAATTGCTGCTGAGGTATATGGGAAATACCGCGAATGGATTCGCGCCGTTCGACATCTTTTACCCATCGCTGCCCAGAAACTCTACCATGTCTCCGATGAACATAACTCTTTTTAAATGCAACAAGCAGTTTATCGACCCCCAAACCAACAGGACAGCGAGCCCTTGCAGCTGCCAAGATTGTGTGGCGTCCTGTCCCGTCCGTCCTACTCTCCCACCCCAACCAACGCCTCGCAAAATCTTAGGACTCGACCTTCTCTCATTCAGTCTTTTGGTAGCCTACATAGGATTACTGGTGATTTTCTTTCCAGTCAGTCTTATATATGCAATGAGAAAGAAGCAGAAAAGTTATACATTGGTGCCTGATAATGCACAGGCTAACCTCAAGTACAGTGGTGGCTCCTACCCCCCTGTGGCAAGCTCCTCGGTACCAGTTATGGTAGACTCTTCACCTGGACTGTGTGAACGGTTGGGAAGCAAAATGGAGTCTGTGCTCCGTCACAAGTTTACCAAGTGGGGTGTTTACTGTAGCACCCATCCATTTCTTGTCATGGGCGGCTCTCTTTTAGTTGTAGCAGCTTTAGCATGTGGTCTCGTCCGATTCACTGTAACTACTGATCCTGTGGAGCTGTGGTCTGCACCTAACAGCATAGCACGGAAGCAAAAAGATATCTTTGATTCCAAGTTTGGCCCTTTCTATCGCACAGAGCAGCTTATCATCCGGTCCACCTATCCCACACCTGCTGGTTACGAGAGATATGGAGATCAAAAGTTTATTCCATTTGGCCCAATCTTTCATTTGGACTTACTAAATCAGGTATTGCCAATAATATTATTCTCCCATTTTAATAGCTTCGTTTTTATGATCTAGCTTTCGATTAATGTAAAGCATGCCAATTAGTGGATTTGGGGCTATATAAATACTTTTATTATTAGTATTATTATTATTATTAGTAGTAGTAGTAGTAGTAGCAGGAGCAGGAGCAGTAGCAGCAGCAGCAGCAGCAGTAGCAGTAGCAGTAGCAGTAGCAGTAGCAGTAGCAGTAGCAGTAGCAGTAGCAGTAGCAGTAGCAGTAGCAGTAGCAGTAGCAGTAGCAGTAGCAGTAGCAGTAGCAGTAGCAGTAGCAGTAGCAGTAGCAGTAGCAGTAGCAGTAGCAGTAGCAGTAGCAGTAGCAGTAGCAGTAGCAGTAGCAGTAGCAGTAGCAGTAGCAGTAGCAGTAGCAGTAGCAGTAGCAGTAGCAGTAGCAGTAGCAGTAGCAGTAGCAGTAGCAGTAGCAGTAGCAGTAGCAGTAGCAGTAGCAGTAGCAGTAGCAGTAGCAGTAGCAGTAGCAGTAGCAGTAGCAGTAGCAGTAGCAGTAGCAGTAGCAGTAGCAGTAGCAGTAGCAGTAGTAGTAGTAGTAGTAGTAGTAGTAGTAGTAGTAGTAGTAGTAGTAGTAGTAGTAGTAGTAGTAGTAGTAGTAGTAGTAGTAGTATAATGATATAATTTTGGGGGACAAACTATCCAGATGACATCATTGACATTTCATTTTTTGGTTTCTTTATCATATGAAACAAGCAGATTCCATGTTGCCCTACATCTGTTTTTTTCTTTTTTCTTTTTTTTTTTTTGATGGCTGTTTGAGTTGTCGGAAAGATTGAACAGCTTTCCTTTGAGTGGTGCTTCCCGTTAAGACCTTTCTATTGGCTTAAAATTTATGATATTGCAAAAAATATCAATGGCAGTGATAGTCCTCTAGTGCGCAAGACTGGAGCAGACTAATGTATTGCAGTGAACACAATGTGGATGTAGAGCTTGATTGTGACTATGATGTTTGTGTAGAGCTACAGAAATTTACCATGTGCATGTACTGTATATCTTTTTCTAATAGGCTTTGGACCTTCAGAATCACATCACCAACATGAAGGTTCCTTTTGAGGGTTCCAACATCACTCTAGAAGACATCTGCTTTCAGCCACTGGCACCACAAAAAAACAAGTGTACCATCCAAAGTATCTTCCAGTATTTCCAAAACAGCAAAACCAAGCTCAACAAATGTATCACCAGTCTCAACTACAACTGTTCCGATCCACGTGCGAAATATGACTTTCGTAAGGCTGATTTTCATGATCATATCTTACTGTGTACAAGGTAAGTTTTTTTTTTTTTTAATCAGTGTAGCTGTCAAAACAACCATAGTACCAGCACAACATATACTGATATGCTCTCTCACCTCCAGTGGGGTCCGAAATTGCAACCAGTTGGTCGCCAATGTGACTGAAAATTGAGTGTTAAGGGCTCGAAATTGAGACCCACTGGTCGCCAGTGCAACCAAAAATTGAGCACTGGTGACTAAACTTTCAGAACTTTTCGCCAGCTGGCGACTCGCGTTTTGTCTGATAACTAAAGAAAACCACGACACAACTTTTGTTTTTAAATCTTTATATTAGGAAATCAATTGGATATGGTAGCTGGTATATAACTCACTTTTCCGTCACCAGTAAAATGTCTGAATATTACAAGATGATAGAAAAAATTGAATGTATTACGACACATCGATACTGCGTTCACGGCGCGCCATACTGTTTCAACGGCTTCTTCCAAAACTGGGATCGCAGGCACACTTCAACACCATGTGCTTTTCATTTGCTGCGAAAATGGCAGCAGATACCAATCAGTTAAGGAATTGTGTGAGTTTTTACGTGCAGGGAATGAAATCCAAACTTTGAATCCTTCATCAGTTGTTGACGTAGGGAAAGTGGATTTCACCAAACTGCTGAAGGAGATAATATCCTAGCAACTAGCTTAATTCCAGGCATCGAGGAAAGCAAGTCGAAAATAAAGAACGTCATTTCGAAGAAGTAGCAAAAGGAAGATACACAAGGACCCATGTTTGTCTCACAATGAAAACCACAGACTTAAAACTTTTTATGCTTTGCTTCATTTAAAACGACTATGGAGACAACCATCACCTTCAGACCAGAGACATATTACCTGAGAACAATGGTAGCTTTATAACTAAGTGTTATTCCTGTTGTTTCTAATTGTTTTCGCTCTTCAATTGTGATTTTTCTTGCATGCAAAGTAACGTATAAAATCGTGTTCTTGTGTAAGTTATATATAAAATAAGTTGGCAACCAAAAGTTACAATCTGGCGACCAAAGTTTTTCTGTTAGTCGCCAGCTGGCTCCCGAATGAAAAAGTTAATTTCAAGCCCTGGTGTTGGCGACCAGAATTTTAAGGCTAGTCGCCATTAGGGGACTAATTTTTAGAGTCTTGAACGGTGTTCAAGGAATTGGTTTTGTTTTAAATCGAAAAACTTTGTGTTTGGTTTCAAGCAAGAAACTTAGCCCTTGTCTCTTTGAAGTTTTGAACCACAGAAAATAATTTAGATCAAAAATGAAGGTAAGATTACTGTTAAATAATTTAATTATTAACCCCAAAACAGTTATAATCAACGCACTGTAATCAACATTTAGTGCTGCCATGTTTTCAGCGGTTTCAACTGCCAGCCATACCGTGGGCGCATGGCAGAAACACATGCTTTCCTTTCGAGCAACATGGCCGCTTGCTTCGTGCATGGCTTCTTGGAGATTTCGTACTGATGGCACGTAGGAAGAAAATGATGTTATGTTCAGTCTCCAAACTAAGCGAGCTATCTATTTGACAAAAACTCCATTTCAACTGAATTGTAAGCTACACGATATTTTAATGCCTTTACATGTGGAATCTGACTCTTGCGATCATTCAGGTGTAGGAATATTTTCACACAAAGAAGTGTCTTGAAAAACTTCACATGGTTTGTCTTTCGCTCTGAAGGAAAAATTTTCTTGGCACCTTTTGGTGACCACATTTTTCCATCTGGTGACTGAAAAAAAAATTTCAGTCGCCAGTTGGCGCCTGCCTAAAAAAAATAATTTCAGGCCTTGTGCTGGTGGGAAAATTAAAGTAAACAGCCACCTACAAGAAGCTAGTGATTAAGAACCTGGCTCCAGTTGTTCAAAGGCTGGATAACACTATCCACAGGATAAATGGCTCTCCAGTGGATAAATGTTAACGAAACAAACCATGCTATCCAGTGGATAATGATTTATCCGGTGGATAGTGTTATCCACCTTTCACACAGTGTCCCCGATTAGTAAGCTTAAGGCCAGCTAGAAGACTAGACACTCAAATAAAGTTGTTGTTGTTGTTGTTGTTGTTGTTGTTGTTGTTGTTGTTGTTATTATTATTATTATTATTATCGTCCTCACGTAATGTTTGCTTAGAGTCCTTAGGGCCGAGACCAAACCATGGTCCTGGGGCACTAGGGGATAGCCAGTTTTTAGCTTGATTATTATTATTATTATTATTATTATTATTATTATTATTATCATCATCATCACACAACCTGGGCCTGTTGAGCATAAAATTTGTAACAGGTTCTTACGTTCTTGTGTATGTGTATACATGTACATCTGTTGCAGCACATTTACACATACAACTTGAAATAAATCAGGGGATTGAGAATGATGTCTAACTTTGTACTCTACTTGGGTAAATAAGTGTCATTTATACTGATTTATTACACTTGTACATTGGAGATTCCTTGTAGGTTGGTGTTTATTTGTTTGAATAAAGTGAAAATTAATCGCTTGAAAGAACTCTTGGAGAGCAAGATTCACCGATAAACACTAAGACACAAACGACTCCTTTAGGAGCCACCAGTCATGAAAAAGTCAATGAACAACAGCAACACGCTCTCAGTTTCTTTTATGTTTATTTCTTGACATCTGAAGAAGTTTTATGGATATTAATTAGGTCTTTGAGAACTCCAAACACAGATGTATCTGTGGATAAACAGCACCCTTGATTTTTGGCTTCAATTTTGTGAAAAAGAGTGCTGCTTATACATGGATGTTTACAGTACATGTCAGACACATTCTTAAAGAGTCCGTGAAAATGTGGCATGTAGGATTTATCCTTATCTTTAGGTGTCATGTTATAACCAACAGTCCTTGATAAGGAAGAAGATGTTTTAGTCTGAAAAAATTAATTTTGATGCCATACAATGTAGGAGTTACTGGACGTATTATTTTAAATTGAAGTACATGTAACTAATACTGTCGGCAATCCTGCCTTCAATGGGGTCTTGAGTATCCTTCCCTACCTAAAAAGAAATCGATGGATTCTGAGGGAAACAAGACCTTGAAGATTGCTGAATTGTCCTCTAAAAGTCCTTGTATAGTCCTTGGAAAAAAGGTTTGACATTGGAATGAACCATGTTGATCTGTCTAGGAATTGACTATTTTGGGATTACTGTAACTGTAAGCTTTGCTCTTTTAGTTCTCCAACGTCCGTCAATGACACCAAATTAAATGAACCATGTCTTGGTGCATATGGAGGCCCTGTGAATCCAAATATTGCATTAGGCGGCTTTGATGGCACTGCCTATGAGAATGCTACGACCATGATTATTACTTTTGTGGTTAACAACTACCAAGAGAAAAGCAAACTCGCCAAGGCAATGGCTTGGGAAAAGGCCTTTCTGAAGTACATGAAAGATTATGTCCGGAACAGCTCCAACGCAAATCTCACAATCAGTTTTTCAGCAGAGCGTGCTATTCAAGATGAGTTGGATCGTGAGAGCAACACTGACATCATCACCATCTTTGTCAGCTATATGATCATGTTTTTGTACATCACAGTCGCTCTTGGACAGTTCAAGAGTTGCAGCAGAATTTTGGTAAGCAAAGAATTCCTTGCCAAGGACTGCTTAATGCATGATGCACATCCTATAGATGTAGTTTCACTGTTTTTCTTTCATCTCAGCATTAAATAATACGTGATATAATGGATTGAAATATGAATCTGGACCTTTTCCAGAATTGTTTGTTTGATATTGCCAATTTATTCTTCCCTTTGTTTGATTTCAAAATCAATTCTTGCTCAGGATTGGCAAAATTTGTTTACATTGTATGTACAGTACTTGTTGAACATTGCACACTCTATGTAAACACCCCATGCTCTGTAGAGCAGTGAACCACATTAGGGACCTTAAGATACAAGGACAGGAAGGCCCAGATGGGAAAGGGAGTGCATGCAGGAAACTTTCACAGATCCCGTCGTGTCGCCAAAGACAAAATGATTAAGATGAGTATTTTTGCAATAGACGGCGACGTCAATAACTTGAGCTTCGTAAGAGCTATTCACAAAAGCAATGACATCCTTTAGACTAAAGAGATCGTAGAAATCTTATCCTATTAAGCTGAAGTGATGCGTAAGCAGTCGGTGCTGAATTTATTCTTCTTTTTAAGCAAAGCAATCATCTCTGTCAGTATCGAATTAAGAAACCAGAATTTCCATATGAAAAAATAAAGCGAACATTCTGATCTGATGGACCTGCTTCAGATGGCTTTTTACCACCAGAGCATTCGAGAATCCTGTCGCTGGAGAATCTGGACTTTGGGTGAACATTTCAATTTCCATCTGTAATGGTAACAAGCAGTATAAATATATAACAAACACTACATCAAGTTCTGGGTAGTATAAAAAAAACAACAACATCAGTTTGAAAATGTGCTTTTTATTTGCTTGATAGATGTTTTCATGGCACTCATTCTTACAACATTTTATCGACTGTACTTACACTGATGTATTCTCAATGCATACAGTTTGTATTTCATTTTGAACTTGTACACTCGTGATGGCGACTGAACAGTGACTGAAACACAAATGAAAAGACAAGGAATATTGATATTCACATTTTTTCGTATTTCTGCATAGTATTTCTACACCACAGTCATGAGAAATGTCTGCCTAATAGACAGTCCCATCGATTTGAACATTTGTCAGGGAAAAACAAGAGCAAAATACTGACATTTTCAATACAATGGCAAGTCGGGCGAAATGGCGTCTTCGACGAGACAAGGACGGCAGAGAGATGAGTCGAGATTTCTTGTGCACATGCCCGGTTGAGTAAATTTACTTCCAGTAGCCATCCTAGCTCGTGCCATCTTGGTATCTTAGGGTCCCCATTGTATTGCCAAGAGATACAGTGAGTAAGTGACCCCACAGATGTTCTTTAAACTTTGAGAAAGCTATTGTGCATTTAAGATTTTGATGATGAATTAACATATCTTTTCTGTGTCCTCTTTTTTTTTGTTGTTTTTTTTGTTGAAAGATCGACTCTAAAATTACTTTGGGATTCAGTGGTATCCTGATTGTGTTATTCTCGGTTGTGGCATCACTTGGTTTTTGGAGTTACATCGGTGAGCCTGCAACACTCATTATCATTGAGGTGGTTCCTTTCCTTGTCTTGGCTGTGGGCGTGGACAACATCTTCATTCTGGTACAGGCATACCAGCGTCAGAACAATTACATTGACGATGATGTCCCTCACAAAGTCGGACGAGTGCTGGGTGAAGTAGCACCTAGTATGCTTTTGACTTCTCTGTCAGAGTCGGTTGCCTTCGCACTGGGTGAGTAAATTATTATCTTCTGGTTTCAGGTGGCTCCATAGGGTACAGATTGATAGACCTCATGAAAAACAAGAGCTAGCTAAAGAACAACTTACATTATGGACATTGTACCTACAGTGTAGAAAGTTCCTGACTAGTTTGCACCTGTAGAGTCTGTGTCTTTGAATTGGTTTTTTGTCAACAGTGAAAAAAATGACAGTGAAGGCTAGCAATAGGTATTTTAGAGCATGGTTGTCTTTATTTATTCTCTTTATACATCAATACAGACTACATACATGTATGCAGTTCAAACTGAAATGGAAAATGTAACTTACCCACTTGCCACTATGGGAAAGAGCTGTCACAGTCTAAGGATTAGTAGACTTCGTGATCATGAATTACAAGGTGTATTCACAATTGGCACTATGGGAAAGAGCTGTCACGATCCAAGGATTAGTAGACTTCATGATCATGAATTACAAGGCAACATTCACAGTTGGTGTATATGTACAATGTATGCACCTTCACTAATTTACAGGTTGATGCCTGTTCTTACCTGTGCAATGCTGTGGTACAATGTACATGTAGATGTATGTATACAGGCACATGAAACCAGAGCTCTGAACTGTAGTAACCTCACCATATCAGGTGATGAACAATCAAGGGAAATAATACGTCATGCTATAGTTTTGAATAGACTATTGTTGCTTTTGTTTCATGATACTATTATTATTTTATAGGTGCGATGTCTACAATGCCTGCAGTTCGAATATTTTCCTTGTATGCAGCAGCGGCAGTGTTTTTTGACTTCCTGCTACAGATTACAGCTTTTGTAGCTCTGTTGTCTCTGGATTCCAAGCGTCAAGAGAACAACCGCTTGGATGTGCTTTGCTGCATCAAGGAACCTAAGTACAACACCCCAAGTGATCAAATGACGTGTGTGTATACTTTTATGAAGAGCTATTTTGCAGAAGCTTTGCTTTCAGATTTTATTAGGCCAATTGTGGTGAGTAGTTATTCACATCAATGAAAATAATTGAATTCAAGAAGCATAAAAAGGAAATAAGCTATTGCTCTGCTACATGGCTTTCATTTCAAAACCTTGATCTTAATGAGCTATTTGACTGTTGGTTGGTAGAGTATATAGGACTACATGTAAATGTCATTTAGGCAAGGTGAAAGTGAAAACAATTCTGGCCGGTGATCTCCTTTGCTAATGTGGCTTCATCTTTGGGTTTTAACAGGGCTCTTGAATTTACAGCTTTCCCTTTGAGGTCAAGCCAGTTTACTTGCTTTTTTTCTTAGCTTTCAATCTTGGTGAAAACCGTTAACTTCCACTGAGCTTTCATGCACCTTCCCCACAATCATCTTTTGCTAATGAGTTCAATTTCAGTTTTACAGTTTCTAAGTACATTGTACATGCCATTTTCAGGTGTTTAATTTAATTTATATGGTACAGTACTTGTTCTTCATACTGAGATTTATGATTTTCACAACACAGATTGCCCTTTTCACTGGATTGCTGTTTGCAAGTATTGCTGTTATCCCAAAGATTGATGTAGGTCTTGATCAAGAGCTTGCACTACCCAAGGTATCTGCAATAAAGAAAAACTTGAGTTATACAATAGTACATTCAACAAATCGAACGTGGCTTAGGGTGGTCTGTACCCTTATCGACAACAATACACGTCATCACAGTGATCAAAATAATGTGGACTCGCCAGGCGCAGCCGAGTGAGTCCACAACAAATTTTGACCATTCTGATGACCGGTGTCATTGTCAATAAGAGTACAGACCATGCTGAACCACATTTCGATTTGTTTTTTACCACAATATCAACCTCAAAGAAAATGTTTTTTTTCAGAGTGCAAACTGAAAAAGGTATGCGTGATACATTGACGCGAGCAGTGTTGTCTGGACTCTTATTGACAATGGCAAATTAGCCAATCAGATTGCGAGATTAGTAGCAATTATAGAAGAATAAATTATTAACACCTATGTGCACGCACGGTATTTTGGTTGTCAGTATGGTTTCAGTTATACTGGCACCAACGTAACTGTCCTGGTATATTTAGGTTTTTGGAAATCAGGTTGATTTTTTTGTGCATGTAATGCACAACTGTGTGTAAGACTAAAATCTTGCTCATTTTCTGCAGTTGAACATTCCAAAATTACTCTTTCTTACAACCGTTGTTTTGCCGTTTATTCAGGACTCTTTCCTCCTCAAATGGTTCAAAGATATGAAAGACTACCTACATGTTGGTCCTCCAGTGTACTTTGTGCTGAATGATGGGTATGATTATGAACATCCCAAGGGACAGAACATGATCTGCGGCTCAGCTGGGTGCAAGGCAGATTCACTGGTACAGCAAATCTATGTTGCTTCACTGTTACCTGAAGAGTAAGTGGCAGGCCTTTCTTGAACAACTGGTAGATTTATACTAAAACAATTACCCATCAGTCAATTCAAGCAGTGCCCATTCCCCCCCCCCCCCCCCCCCCCGGGCAACTGTGGGGCATTTGCTCACTTTGTCAGTCCTGGGGGTGGGGCAGTAGCAATTTTATTGTGGCCCGGGGCCCGGGCATTTGCATACCCTGAGACAATCCCCGGGCACTTGACACACATGTTTTTGAAAGTGCCATGGATGAGTTCATCGGGAAAGACGAGGCACTTGTCAAACAATGGCTTGTCCGTCAGGGACTAGAGAAACTTGTAGATGTTTTTGAAGGTACATGCATGTTTTCTGAATTTTAAGTATTTCTTCAACGAACTGTTTATAATCAAGTATTGAAATAAAATATTAAAGTTGTGAGATTTCTAAAACAATGATAATTGTTTTATTGTAAACATTGTTAAAGGGATTGTCGTTATTCTAGTTGAAATATTTAAAACGTGGTTTTTATACAAGAAAATATTTAATGTCACACTATCCTCCAGCAAACTGTCAAAAACAAAATATAAAGAAATAAATATAATCAGAATCAACTAACACGTACTGTTGTCCCTGAAGTCTTACTGTTGCATTAAAATACTGAACTGTTGAAGGCTTTATTCACTGATTAATAAAAAAAATTGCAGAGGTGTAGGAAGGTGACGATCCCAGGGGTGGGGCATTTACCTTCTTTCTTTGTCCCCACCCCAGTCATTTAGACAGTTTATGTGTCCCCACCCCGTGAATTTGCCCATTTTTTCTTTTTTTTCAAAAAAAAAAAGTGCTAATGCCTGGGGGTTAGCCTGGTAGAGGGGGACGGGGGGATGGGCAATGCTGGAATGTAGATCATGAATGTGCTCTTGATTTCTATTAGTAATAGTTGATTTGGGCTGTACCCTTGTCAACTACATGTATCATGTGACAGAAATCTTGAGCTCATAATTTAATTGTTAACTAGCAGTAAATGAAGTATTAGAAATTTAACGCCCAAGTCGCTAGTGGAGGGAAGGTGCCTACGAAGCCCGGGGGCTGCAACCGCAGTCACATCCCCAAGGCGCTAGAACACCCGACTGGCCTGCCCAACCCGCAACCAAGCCATGAGCCCCCCGCGCCAAGCCCCCTACAGGCACCCGTCACACTCAAGCCAGACGGCATTGGTGGAAAATAAATGAATAAATAAATAAATAAGTAAGTAAGTAAATAAATAAATAAATAAATAAATAAATAAATAAATAAATAAATAAAATAAAATGCTGAAAAGAAAGGGGGGGGGATAAGGAGGGAACACCGGGAACCGCTAAACTATAATTCAATCCACAATGCCACACTAACAGAGCGATGAACACACTGCGAGCACATGGGACGACAACACATGTACTAACCAAATATACCGCTGGACAATGTCAGCCCCAGGGCTCTCACGACCATATGACTGTTGCAAACGCTACAGAAACGCACCAAACGCTAAACAAATGCTAACAAATGGCCAAGGCACTAACAAACGCCTACAAAAATGCTACTGACCAGACTGGCTCCTGGTCATAAACTATGTAAAATTTCATTGAACTATATCAAACGCTACAAAACGCACCAAATGCTAACCAAACGCTCACAGACGGCCAAGACACTGACAACCGCCTATAAAAACGCTACTGACCAGACTAGCTCCTAGTCGTTAACTATGTTAAATTCCATTTAACTATATTTAAATTATCGTATCAAATTAATTCCAAACCAAACAGGAAGGGGACTCTTGTAGCAAAATGTTATTTGACCATGAAGTACTTTATTTTTTAAGAAAATTTACCTTGCAACAACTAGAGGACCACGGAGGAGTAAACTTGAGGCAAAGATGGAATTAGCACTCACTGACTGCAATCTTAGTAAATGTAGCTCAGTACAAATTAAACATAGTTGTTGTGGCATGTTTGATACATGCCTTGTTGACATATCATGGTTTCTACCCCTCCACCCCACCTCTTGTCTTTCCCTCTCCTGTCTTTCCCAATGCATGGCTGTTACAAGCAGTGGCATAAGTATTAACTCCATTGAATACTTTTTGTGTGACGCAGGTATAGAAACTCAAAATTGTATACAGAATGGATGAGCTCATTAGCGCTTTTGTCACCTGGCAGAAATTTTGCAGTTTTTGAAAGACAATTTCTCCTCAAATGTTACACCCAAAGAGCCAAAAATTTCTCTAGTGACTAAGCTTCACAAGCTCGTTAATGTTTGTAGTCAATTCATGTGTAGTGTAATGCCTTCTCTGCGCAAAGTCATATGTTAACGAGGATAAATGTAAACAATGACCTCAGCGAAGTCTCTTATTGTGGTCAAGGATCACACTAGCGACCCTGTGGCTCTTCATTTTTTAGATCCAAGATAGCCGTGTCAGCATCCTCTTGGTTGGACGACTACTTCAGCTGGGTGGCACCCAACGGTCAAGCCAGTTGCTGTCGTATGAAGTACATGAAGAATGGAACATGCTTCTCATCAACAGTCAAGCCACCTGGTGGTAATTCAACAACGCCTGTGCCTAAAATGATCTGTTACAACAAAACGTTGCCTGTCTCACCTCATGTATTCTGTAATGCAACAGGTTAGTTACTGTACTTGTACATGTACATGTATGCTACTGTACTCTTTAAATTGGTCTACATTTAGAAAATGCATCATTAACTGAGCAATATCATGAGCGATATCAGCCATGTATTGTAGTCATCTCTTGTTGACCAAGATTACTCTGGATCATACTGTACTGGAGACTATTTGTCCTTGATCTTTTTTGCGAGACCCTCACACTAGTTAATTCTTGATATATTTTGTACAGTACTGCCCAGAAGTAACCCAACAGGAAGTGCTTAACAGAGCACATTCTATTTTTGTTCCATGTACGTTTCTCTACCTGTTCCATTTCTGCTCACTGTAACTGTTATGTTCCTATTCCGCTCCGTTCTGTTGGCATCCTATATATTTACATTGTATATGCTCCATATCTGTTCCATATCCGTTTTATGTCCATTCTGTACTCATTTGTGAACACATTCCCTGTTAGGTTACTTGCAAGTGGTACTGTATACATTGTATGCACATGTGTCTGAGTTGTTGCCTGGACATATTCCATTCCCGTACTTTAAACAATAGTTTATTTAATAAGTGTGTGTTATTTTATAATTGCAGTTGATGATCCATTGTGTTTACCATGTCTTAATGCAAGCCAGAAGGGAGAAAGACCTACTCCAGAGCAGTTTGATAAATACCTGCCTTTTTATCTCAAAGACAACCCAGAGACAAAATGCACCAAAGGGTGAGAGAAAAACCATAAGACTTGAACAATGTCGTCATGTGACTACAACTATCAGAATTTATTTCATTTTCCCTTCATTAATTAACTTTTGAAGTCACAGTGGGGCCTAAATAACAATTACCCCAATTAGCATGAGAAAAGGAAAAAGCGAAGGATTCTGCTTAGTACATGTAATAATGATGAACAACAGCTAAGCAAAGCCGACAAGGTTTCAAACAAGAGCCCATGAATTTCATTACAGTGTACATTGTACTTGTACGTCACCCGTGATGGGCTGCCTTAGTGTCCTTCATGCTCTTCTCAGTCTGAACAATGTTTGAATTTAAGTGTTATCTGATTGAACATTGTAATAAATTATTCACCAGGGGTTTCATGAACATTTTCATTTCGAGGGCAACTGGTTTTCACAGGCGACCAAAACTATATTTGAACTGAACTTCTTTGTAAGAAAAGCTTTCCGCTAGATGGTGAAACCAGATGGACAAACTCCTCACAACCGGTCAATTTGCCCGGTGCTCGGCCCTTAGTGAAACCCCAGATTTACTCTTCCATTTTTTTTTGTCTTGTTTTTGTTTCTCAGTGGCCATGCAGCTTATGGACACGCCCTTCAGTTAGGTGGCCCTAAAGACAAACATCTTGTTCAAGGTAAACACAATCAAGCCATGAACACGAAATTAAATAATATCAGGTGGAATTCACCTTTCCTAAGTTTTGTTTTGAGCATTAAAAAGCTAATGGAAGCTAAGCAAATATGAATGAATAATGAACTGAAAGATTGATCAAGATGTTCCAAAATGATTGTACGGTACTACATTATACATGTATGCTATTGAACGTACAAGCCAGGGAGAATTGTGTTCATTGGTATGAGCAAAAAGTGACAAAATCTTCAACATTTCAAATCACAGATTTGCATTTTAACCAATGTCTGAGTACAGTACCTTTTTTTAAAGAGTTTGACTCTAAGTCTGCCATGTGTCTTTGGTTTATTCAGCATCTTACATGTACTTCATGTCTGTGTATCTTTTGTTTATTCAGCGTCTTACTTTGTGTCTGTGTGTCTTTTTTATTCGGCGTCTTACTTCATGTTGGTGTATCTTTTGTTTATTCAGCATCTTACTTCATGTCTGTGTTTTTTGTTTATTTAGCATCTTACTTTGTGTCTGTGTGTCTTTTTTATTCAGCGTCTTCATGTCTGCTTGTCTTTTTTTTTTTTTTTTATTCAGCGTCTTACTTCATGTCTTACCACACAATCCTCAAGACATCACCTGAGTACACTGCAGCTCTAAGGAATGCACGTGTGATTGCTGCAAACATCTCAGACACACTTGGTGCGGAAGTGTTTCCTTACAGGTGAGGATATCATTTGAGTGCGGTTGAATCTGACTATTTTGAACAATTATTTGGTTTCATGTATTTTGAATTCCACACACCATCTTCTCTTTTCAGTCATTTACCTCTGGCTACAGTATGTCAAACATCTATCATCTTTATTTTGTTGTTGTTGTTGTTTCCCTTATTTTAAGGGCTCGAGATTTTAACCTAGTTTATATTTAAATTAAGGGGGCCCTGCACAAGTTTAAGAGTTTTGTAATCATGTTTCTGTAAATATTTCTTTTTGTTTTTCAAGATACAGTCATGTACTTGCTTCTATTTCATGTTTGGCTCCTTTTTCGCACAAGAGCTTCCAAGTACTTTTTTTTTTTTTTTTTTTTTTTTTTCACCTTAAACCAGCTCACTCAATGTGTAATGTGTATCATGAATTTCTTTGGCTCAAGCAAACACAACAGACTTAGTTCATTTACTGTTCATTGTTTATCTTGCAGTGTATTCTATGTTTTCTATGAACAGTATCTCACGATAGTGAAGGATACTTGGCAGAATCTTTTGTATTGTGCAGGTAAGTTTTTGTTGGTGTTGTTCTTTAATACAGTCAAACCTCCCGTTGTCACCACCTCTCCTCAGCAGCCAGTTTTCCAAAATATCAAAAGTTGCCATGACAAGTCAAGCCACTATATTTGAAACCCCTTTTAAGTGAGCACCTCTCGTTAGCAACCGTGACCTCTTTTAGAGCCAAACGTTTGAAATTTTCTTTAGATTTTAACCTTCCATAAGTGACCATTTAACAGATGACATAGTGGAAATTGGATAATAAGTTGTTATAACATTATCGCATCTCTGGGTAGCACAAGAGAGTGAAATTTCTCAATGGGAAGTACCAGATTTTTCTCTCAAAATTTATTTTACTCATGAATAAAACACTAAAATATGAGGGAAGTCTCTGCAGTTACTATATGCTAATGAGGCAAAATTTTGACCCAATATGGCAGAAGCTCTGGTGAGTGACCAACTAGGCGTGGCATTTTGGATGGTTGCTTAGGGGAGGTTTGACTGTTTGCTTTGTTTTCTTTAGTTAAATGTAAAATGTACATGTAGGTGTCAAAAAAGTTCCTGGACGTTCCTTTGAAGTTTCTAACGCAGTTTTCTTTGTTGTTTCAGCTGCCATCTTTGTTGTCACTTTTGTTCTTATGGGATTTAACTTGAGTATAGCTGTTATCGTGACCTTCACAGTGGCTATCATTATTGTCGACCTGCTGGGTCTCATGTACATATGGGATATCTCTCTCAATGCCGTGTCGCTGGTTAACCTTGTCATGGTACGTTCAAGAAATTTGAATTCCACTGTATAACATTTACAGCATAAGACAAAAGATATTTTTAAAACACAAGGTGCGGTCGTTTGCTTTGTACAGGTTACATTTGTAAACTGTTCAAGTTTTCAAACCAATACTGTTTGAGTTGAATTTTCCTTGTTGTAAGATGATGACACTCTGCATTTGACACCCTGCGATGGACTACATGTAGCTTTTCTAGGGGTTGAATTGTATGAGGTAACATCATAAATGATATGCTGATTACTGACATATCCAAACACCATCACAAACACTATTTCCTGTGTTTAAACTCTATACCTTTTTCATGAGTTTGAGGATTGTTTTGACACTTACTTTGTTTAATTGTTTTCTTGTTTCTACTCTTTGGTTTGCAGGCTCTTGGTATATCAGTTGAATTTTGCTCACACATTGCACGGGCTTTCGCTGTGAACAGACAAGACTCTAGGGTAGAAAGAGCGAAAGAAGCTCTAGCAAAAATGGGTAGCTCTGTAAGTTTGCTGTTTGTAATTTAATGCTTTTATTCTTACATGTATTTGCTGGACATAAAGATACATGTATGTAATGATCGTGTGGTGTTCATGTACATCCATGTCCAATACTGTCAAGTATATTTGATCTGAAAAGAGAAATTTCGACTCATGCAATTCACAGAGCGACAACTCTTCTTTTCGGATCGTGCAAAATAACACTCTGTTCGTCGGGTCGAACGAATAGGTAGAGTTAGACTATGAGTTGTCCCTCTTTCACTTAGTCCGTTGTGCGTGGCGCGAAAGTAAACCGCGAGGAAAAAATGGCCGCGCGAAATCCTGGTCTCGCCCTCAGGATTTCACGTGGCCATTAATTCCTCGTGGTTTATTTACGGTCTCGCTGAACGGACTGAGTAAAAGAGGGACTACTCGTAATCCAGGTATAATCGAAGTCCCTGTTTTTTGGGGTAGAATCTGTTTGACAGTTCTGGACAATACTCTATGTATACAGCAGGTGGTGTGGTAAGAAAGGTAATTCACGGAACTCCATATCAAGTTTTAACATTGATCAGGGTTTCTGTTTTGTATTCTTGGGCAAGACACTTCACTCTGAGAAATAAACGCGAAATAAACGCAAAATGAACGCAAGCAAATTGTCCGGGCAACAGGAATGTGGTGGGGCTCCATTAGCTGGACCATCCAGAAGAAGTGTCAGTTCTAAAGTTTTCCTTTACATAACAGTCACCTCGCAATAACTTTAACCTTGAAGGCAAATTGAAAAAAAGTTCGAGTTATCTATTGTTCGAGTTTACGGGAATATAGAACAAATGACCAGGAATAGGGAAAGAAACGATGTTTACTGTATTTCTATTCATACAGTGAACATGTTAATCAAATTTTGATGTTGAAATGAAACAATAGATTTCTAAATTATTGTATAAATCAGAACGTATAAACGTTAAGAGAAGCAAGAAAGCAAGCAAAGCAGCAAGAGAAGTCCAGGTATTGCGGATCTGTACTGAATTATATTGTGACTAAAACCTGGCCCTCCTGTCTTTTCACTGCTGGTGTTGTTGAGGTCAGAACCCAAAGTATATCCCTCCCCTTCCCGCCCGCCCCCCCCCCCCCCCCCCGTTCCCCTCTCTACCTGGAGGGTAGGGCAGATGTTATGCTTCAAAAGGTCTCAAGAATGTTTCAGCTAGCCCAAGTGATACTCAGTGGTAAAAACGTTTTTGTAATTTACTACGTTAATTCGTGTTCTACCAAGGTGCTGAGTGGAATCACGTTAACCAAATTTTCTGGAATCTTAGTGCTTTACTTCTCAAAGTCTCAAATATTTCAGGTATGTTTGTAAACTCCATTCTTAATTAAGATGTGTACATCTCTGTTAGTTGATCTTTTAATGTACTCAAGAGTTTATGTCACAGTTGATTACATCTTGAAAAACTTGGCGTCAGTTTTTCGATTATCTCGTTCATTATCCGTCTCTGTCCATCTCTGTTCTTTTTATGGTTTACTATCACCTCTGACTCTTTGCTACTCAAATAGAGTTATTTTTAATTGATGATTCAAAGATGCATCGCCACCAGAATGACCTCAAACAGTTCGACGTGCCGTTAGAGTCGTTGTGCCCTTTTGGTTTATAGTGTGCTCGACTCTGCGCCGAGCAGTCTGGGTTCGAACCCTGGCCAGGTCACTGTGTTGTGGTCTGGCGAGGGGCACTTGTACTCCCCTAATGCCTCACTCGTGTAGACACTGTCGAATGGTGTCAGGGTGGGTGGGGGATGTGTTTATGAGGGTGGGTGTAGTGATATTTCAAGTTGAGCTATAGGATATACTGCGCTTTTCAAAGACTTCAAAATCATGCGGATTGAAAACCATACTTACAACCGACGATTACATTTTTACTTGTGCACTACATGTGCTAGAGTAAGGCAACAATCAGCGAACCTCGCAAAATTAAGGGGGAAAAAATGGTGGATCAAAATGGAACAATTACAGCTTCCAGATGTGACCTTTCAGACCGGTTGAAATGAGCGGTCAGCTAGGATTATTAACGGCAGTTGATTACGCGACAGTCGGTTGATAGGTCCTCTTGATTATGAAAAGCGCAATGCAACATGTCCTGTAGCTCTCTCGTTCGTTTCGTTTGTATTCGTAAACCAGGCTCTCCCGTCAAGTTAGTATCTTACCTTCATTTACATACGCGGTCAGGTAATGCGAGATCAGGAAACACACACAAAAAATTAGATCTGGATCGACTTCCGAGCGCTCGCCGAAAATGTACAACAAGGTACGAACGATCTCCGAAGATTTCTCAGTTCCAGACCTCGCATACTTGACAACAGCAAACAAAGGAAGTGGTGTGATCGAGTCTACTCATCCTTCCTTCTCTGTTCTTCCTAATCCTTCCTTAGTACACCTAGATTAACGTTGAGTTCTGTCACTGCACACTTCAAAGTAGATGATAACTTCACACAAGAGCTCAGTTTGGTTTGCAGTTCTGTCATACTCTGCCAATATCCATACGTCTTGTTGTCACGAGAATTCAGCTCCAAAACACACCAGGTTCTTTTCTTTGTTTTATTTTTTCAGGTTTTCTACTTCCGTATGTATGTTGGCATAGTTATTTTAGGTGCTCTCCACGGGCTGTTATTCCTGCCGGTCCTTTTGAGTTACGCCGGCCCAGCGCCCCGTAAAGTGGCCCCCATCGACACGTCAGATAGTTTCTCAACCAATTCTGAGCGAGCTCCGTTAGTAAGCGCGTAAAGACTAACCTAACCTTATATTAACCCTCTCATTACTTAGGTCTTCTACTTTCGCATGTATCTTGGAGTCGTGTTGATTGGAGCGCTGCATGGACTGATTTTTCTACCTGTGCTTCTAAGTTACGTCGGACCGCTGTCGTCCAGGTCGGTAACACTGGTCGACGAATCTTCCATGAGACCTCATTTCTTAGAAGGTACAGAGGAGAGGCGACCGCTCCTTGGCCAAGACCGCACGACAATTCAATGAAATTACAATGTTAATAAATTATGGGACATAAATGATCCATTGTGCCGGGCTATTAACGTTTAAAATAATATCTAATCAAATTAAATGCGAAAAAAAAAAAAAAAAAAAAAAGAATAAAGAATTGTGTACTAGGAAAAGACGCGTAAAATTTTGTAAGTGGTTTTTGCTGAAGTGTAGTGTTAACTCTGTTGGACTTGTTAGTTAAAGAAATAAAGCTGCTGGCCTTTTATCGCTCTTGTTTTGTGTTCTTTTGTAACTGTACAATTAGTTTCCTTAAGGCTGGTAAATTTCACTAGCGACGGAGTCGTAGTCGGAATCGCAAGAGAGGTCATGACCCGGTGAAAATCGAAAACCGCAGTCGTAAGCGGAGTCATAAGCTCGACGGAATTGGAGTCGGAAGAATCAGAACGTTTCCATTTCTTCCGATTTCTTTTACGACTCCGTCGCTTATGATCCTGTGAAAACTAGGATGTCGGAGTCGGAAGCAGAAGCGGAAGAACCAACCAATCACAAGACTCGGAATCGAGCATTGCCATTGCTTTATTCTTCCGCTTCTGCTTGCGACTCCGACAAGGCAGTTATCACTTAATCGTAAGCGACGGAGTCGTAAGCGGAATCGGTGTTCTGCTTCTGACTCCGTCGGTTTGATTTTCATTAGATCGTATCGCTCTACGCTTCTGATTACGACTCCGACTAGACTCCGTCGCTAGTGAAAACCAGCCTTTAGTAATAAAGCTGAGCGCAGTGCAATTTGTAATGATATGGGTGCTTTCCATTATACCAGATCGACTGGTTAGAGACCAGTGGGCTACCCAAGGAAAAATAGCACGACATTTTCCGATCAAATTAAGGAATGGCTCGTACCATTTTTTATTCCTTTTCCGAATTCCCTCTGTAAGTGAAATCTACTGAAGAGAAGTAGGGCAATGAACCGGGCTTTTGAACGCAGCTGAGACAGTCGGATTCTGCGCGAGATTGAAAGGAGCAGGGTGTGGGACAGAGAAAAAAGGACGGTTTGGGATCGCAAAAAAAGAGTAATTGCGTCTGGAAAACAAATTCTAATTGTAGGCAGGGAAGAACTGTGATCAAACGGGAACCTGTCTTGGGAAAGGGAAATAATTGGTTACCATGGGCAAAACTCACCTTTTGAGTCTGACGTAACGAAAATTCCGAAGTTCGCGTTATTAATAGTGTAATATTCTACCCTGGATATTATTATTAATGACATGGTTATAAGTTATGTAAAATTGCTCTGGCCAGGGACAAGCCTAAGTCCATGCGAAAATAGAAGCGGGCAGGTAGATCAAGCCCGACTATGGCAAGCCATTTGTAGCAAAATTCAATCCTTGCAATATATGTTTAATCCTTTAAATAATGGTTTCATTTAAACACAAAAAAAGGCATTCAATCCAATGGCAAATAAAATTTTTGGTTCAATTCAATCTTTTAATTTTCATGATTCAATCCAATACCTGGAATATTGATTCAATCCAATACGTGGAATATTGATTCAATCCAATACCTGAAATATTGATTCAATCCAATTCCTCGAATATTGATTCAATCCAATACCTCGAATATTGATGCAATCCAATACCTCGAATATTGATGCAATCCAATACCTCGAATATTGATTCAATCCAATACCTCGAATAATGATTCAATCCAATACCTCGAATATTGATGCAATCCACATCGAATATTGATGCAATCTTTCTGGGCCGAGCGCGGCCAACAGGAACGAGAGTAACTGAGCACTAGAGAGCACTGAAAACATGGCGGGCGAAGGAGAACTAGATTTAGAAGTCGAGTTTCCTAAGTTTCTTGCAGACGTCTTGGATAAAACGGAAATAATTTTTGAGAATTTTGACTCAGAAGTTGCAGAAGCGCACGCCGAAGTCTGCTTAGGTAAATGAGGCATTGCTACAACCAAGACACAAGGGACACGGAGAATTTAGATCCCATTACTGTCGCTTTTGTAGATGTAAGTTAACCAATTTTATGTGACAAACATATTTGTTTATAAAAAGCTAGCTTTTTGCTAGCTTTTTGCTAGCTTTTTGTGACAAATAACATAAACTGTCGCAAATTGTGCTCCCACATTGGTCTTTGGTATTGTGCATATTTCTGCTGTCCAATCATTACTGGCACACTAAACTTTGAACTGTAAACAAAATTTTTGCTGTGGTATGTACACAGTCAAACATTTTTCTCACAAAAACTGTTTGTGTAAACCTGGCTTTACGTTATTTTTGAAATAAGAACCTTACATTTTACAAGACAGCAATCATTGAACATTGGGATGTGTTTTAAGTTTTTCAATGTTGCTGTTTCATGTTTTGCATTATTTAACCCACCTGTGGTACTTCTTTCCTAAAAACGATGTTTTTCTTGATATTCTATGACAAACATTGCACCAATTTGTTGTGAATATTATCGGGTACCCAGGGCTCAAGGCTAACACTACTGCCAACTAGCCACACATTTCAGTTTTGAATAGTAGAATTTACACTTTCACTAGCCATTGAGGCAATCATGATGGAATGGACTACTGGTCTACTGGATGAAAACAAAATTGAGAGTTATCCTGACAAAGTAAAACTGAAGAGAATAGAAACTAATGAAAACAGGGAAACTATGAGTGGATTTCATGGAAATAATTGCCTCAATAAGCATATAAATATTTAACTATTAAATGGAGATAAAAGAAAATGGTACCACTGATAGAAGTACATCACAGATTGAACATAAGCATATTCAAGAAAAGCAGGATTCGTGTTTGTGGGAGTGAAATTTTCTTAGTGATTATTATTAACACTTTAGATGCAACAAGATATGTCCAAGATTGACCACTCTTATAAAAAAGTCAGTGAAACTGTGTATTAAAAAGGCTGGCTGGTGCAAAGTTAGTTTTGGCTAGTGACATGAGACCTGTTAGTGGCCATTACGCCATTGCACCAAGAATTTAGTCTTGTGTCCTGGGTACTTTTGAAAATAAGATAACAAATTAACCTTGCAACATTTTAACATCTGTTTTGATAAGCACCTGTAAAATCTACAAAGCAGAGTAGTGCACATGGCAGTTATAAAATGCCCTGATTTCTCTTCAGTTTAGTTGTGTTGCTAGACCTTAGGCATCCTGTAATTCCTGAAAGCAGTTTCTGAGTTTTGTATATCAATGAAAAGAAAGATGAGAAAATAATTTACTTGATACAGGGTGAGGTTTTTTGTTGTGAATTGAGTTGCAAAAATACTTTAGTGGCACCATAATCTCCTTTACCCAGCCCACACACATGTAGTATTATGCAACTGTCAGTTGCCCAAGTTTAACTGTCACAAGTTCTAGAGCCTCTTGGAAGATGTCTACTCCCATTTGACTTGATTCTTTTAAGGGATCTAGCCTTTCCAATACAAATGACTGCACTGAATCATGTTGTCCAGGTCAATTTCTTCAACTACAACATTGTTATCACTGTCCAATGGAGTTGGACCATCAGGATCATCACCATAGTATTCAAAATCATATGACTTTCCATTTGAAAGGGGGTTTTCAGGCTGCATCATATGATAAGCCACATTTGGTATGGCAACCAGTTTTTTTTCTGTTCTTACATTTTGGTGGTTGAAAGCTTCAGTGAACTGGCAAAGAGCTTGGTTTATCCTTGGTTGAAAAACTAAGTTTAAGGTGAAAAGATGCACTGAATTATCAGTCTCCAGGATGCCTCACAATTCAATACTATAAAAAGTGTAAAAGTACAAGTGGGAAGCACAACGGAAAACATCCCACAATCTTTCAGTTCGTTGGTTGTGTTGATGGCCCAGCAGTGAAGCTGCGCCTCTCCTTTCTTCTAACCTGCACCATTGTATCGCACACACCAACGCTTTCAACACCATGATATACTCGTACCCTCAAAGGCCAAAATTCTCCGTCTCTCTTAACGGCATCCAGAAACAATTCAAGAACTGGTTCTGCTTTATTGTTTGCACTACATTTCAAAAACGTTATTCTCGGAGAAAATCCATCTATACAGCCGTGAATTAGTATTTTCCATCGGATCAGAGAGTGATGTCCATCCAGATGCCAAAGCAAATTTACGCACCCTATCTCAAGACAGTATTTTGGGGATCTAATTTTGTTAACCTTTCTCTTATTCTTCTCCGTTGAACCCGTAACCCAATGGACTTAAAGAAACCTGCAATGAAGTTATATCCAGTAGCACTCCCGTGGTTAGAAATGTACTCTTGACTGATTTCGGTTCCTTATCAGGTAAGCTGTCGAAACCCCTCATATCTTCTAAGCCACACTGCCCGAGGGGGGGGGGGGGGGGGGCACTGCCATATATGGGCTATATAGGTATGTGCCGCTGTGAGGGGTATGGTTTTCAAGCAGTTTACTCTAGGATAGCGTATATAAATCAGAGCATTTAGGTCTAGAATAGGGTATAATTTTTCACAAAACTGACTAGTTGGTTGAAGATTTTATCTAGACTAAGGAAACCAGGAATTGCCACTCAAAAATATAATAAAATCAAATCGGCAAGTTTAAATTTACGCAAATCACCCTCAACAGTGTCGATAGATGGGGGGATTTGGGGAGTTTACTCTAGTATAGGGTAACAAAATTCAGCTGAACTACAATCATGGACAAAAGTCTTGGGACAAATTTGCACTTCTGGCGCTTTTGCTAACACGCCAGGTGCGAATACAACTTCACCTGCCTAACCTCGCCCCCCCACCCCCCATACAATGTTGAAAACTAGTACGTGCAATTTCACCTGATTTTCAACATTGTGTTGGGGGGGAGGGGGGAACAGCAACCCGTTTATAAAGGATATAGCAGCGTTTTCTTCATACTTCAGTTCTAAAACACAGATAATCCGTTACATTACATAAGGGTTCCAGGGTCCCAGCGGCACATCCCCTCCCAGAAATTCCCAAAGTACCCCCCCGGGCCATACCGTCTGTCACTCTTCTGTGAATTGTCCATCTCGAAACTCCAATCATCTCTGTTATCGTTGTCCAGATGAATCCTAGTCCTCAAAGTTTCTCAAGCACCTCAACAGAAATTTTAAGAAATGGTCTTCCATGCTTTCCTCTTTTTTCGCTTTCCTTCGTAATGGATTCCACAGTAAAAATTGACGGAGTAATAGCTCTGCGACGCAACACACTGAACACATCTACAAAAGCGACAGTAATGGAATCTAAATTCTCCGTGTCCCTTGTGTTTCGGTTGTAGCAATGCCTCATTTACCTAAGCAGACTAATGGTTTGATCAAGAACTTCAGCGTGCGCTTCTGCAACTTCTGAGTCAAAATTCTCAAAAATTATTTCCGTTTTATCCAAGACATCTGCAACAAGCTTAGGAAACTCGACTTCTAAATCTACTTCTCCTTCGCCCGCCATGTTTTCAGTGCTCTCTAGCGCTCAGTCACTCTCGTTCCTGTTGGCCGCGCTCGGCCCAGGAAGATTGCATCAATATTCGATGTGGATTGCATCAATATTCGAGGTATTGGATTGAATCATTATTCGAGGTATTGGATTGAATCAATATTCGAGGTATTGGATTGCATCAATATTCGAGGTATTGGATTGCATCAATATTCGAGGTATTGGATTGAATCAATATTCGAGGTATTGGATTGAATCAATATTCCAGGTATTGGATTGAATCAATATTCCAGGTACTGGATTGAATCATGAAAATTAAAAGATTGAATTGAACCAAAAATTTTATTTGCCATTGGATTGAATGCCTTTTTTTGTTTAAATGAAACCATTATTTAAAGGATTAAACATATATTGCAAGGATTGAATTTTGCTACAAACGGCTTGTCATACCCGACTTACTCGTTGGGTGGGAGGATGCATGGGTCACCAACCTCATCGCTTTCGCGGCCTCGAGTAGAATGATGGGGTGGATCACGCGTACATTCTTCTATACTGTCATTTACATAATCCCCAGGGTATTAATTACCAATGTAAATGGTGCATGGGCAATCGTATGAAAGCATGTACAATTGGGGATTTCTATTGCGAGTGATAGATATTTGCACAAGTGTACGGGCTGTGGAGTGGACAGAACCCCAACTTCAAAAACTATTAAAATTTTTCGGACAATAGCATTCTGGAGAAAACATTGCAAAAGTTATGTATGCTTGTCATTGAGGCTACTTCCTCTGAAACTTGCCTTGCCAAAACGGGCTTGAGTTAAAAAATATGAAGGATCTGGGTTGACTCATTAGACAGTATCATTTCCTTTCCCAATTTCCAATCAACATTGATCGAAGACCAGTACTTCCGTTTTCGCGGTGGTTCTCAAAAAAGCCACAAAGAGCCGTTTTAAATTTTATTTTTCTTGAAGTTTTTGTACGAGGAAGAAATAATTTTTTCTTTTATATAAGTTTCCAATTTTATCTGATCGTGTAAGCTGTCGATGAAAAGCCATCTCCCACCCTTAGCCTGATCTCGTCCTGTGAATAGGTTGAGGGCGGGAGATCACTTTCAGGCTAGGTCATAGCCTGAAAGCCTGATTCTGTTTTTTTTTTTTTTTTTCTTTTTTTAAATCCTTGCCCTTTTCCTTTCCTTTTTCTCGCCCCTTTTACTTAGGCTAGCTTTTGCTCTTCATATCCTTTCTGACAGCCGTAAAAAGTTTGGTGTTGATTATGTTTAAAGCCCGGAAATGGAACCTTGATCGATTTTAGGTGTAATGGACCATTTTACCACCGATTTGGCACCAAAAACTGCTTACGTTTTTTTTTTTTTTTTCAATTAGCTACGTCAGAATGCGGTTGATTTCCATAACGGAGAGTTTTGCGGATAGATCTATCCTAGCTCCAGTATATGCTTATCAAGGATATCTATTGACGCCTACATTAATTGCGTCACAAGTGTTACAAAGTGCATGACCCCTCAATCGTTAGACAACGTACGATTGCCATGCAGTACCGCGACCCAGAGGGCAACGCCTAGTAAAAAATGAATTTATCTTTTACCTTCAAATTTCGCAATTGTCTAGTTCTGTTCGGTGCTCCTGTTGGTCCTGAGAACTTGCTCAAGCTCGTTTATAACGCACGTGCACAGCCATTGTTCTACTCATTAAACCTTTTGCGTGGTGATGTTCTCGCTACGGTTTTCGACGCCATCTTGCGGGTAGGCAAAGCGGTCAGAAATTACAGTGTTTGTATGGGAATTGGATGGCAAACAAATTTTTTTAAACACTGAATTTTGCACAACTTATGAAACGCAACTTTACCATACTAGGTTGCAGATTGTGTTAATCAAATTAGAAGACGCTCAGTTGATTTTTAATTTCCTATAATTTTTTTTCCCCCGAACCGCGTCCACCCAGCCAAGTTTGTAGATAAATGTACGGAAAAAATTAACTGAGCGTCTTCTAGCCGAGCTACGACCTTCAGACTTGGTGAATACAATCTTCTACCTAGTATATTAACGTTGCAGTTCACCAATTGTGTAAAATTCAATTTTTGAAAAAGCTATTTTCCATCGGATTCCCATACGAACACTGTAATTTCTGAACGCCTCGCCCACCCGAAAAGATTGCGTCTAAAATCGTGATTAGGCATATTGTCTCTAAAAGACCCGACTGTAATAGCAAACATCTTCGAAAAGATCAAGAACAACTGAAATTACAGGTTTCTCCCAATCACTGTGGTGTTCCAAAACAGAATTGACTCCCTTTAGAGTCAGTTCCCCATTCCGTGAAAAATAAACGGAATAAAAATAGTCATTTCTTTTAAGCTTTCCCGCGGCGCAACAAAATTTGTTACAAAGTTAACATGCGTCATTAATGTCCAGTTTAGAAAAATATTTTTTGAAAAGACGGGTGGTCATCGTGTAAACCTCTAATTTCTTTCGTTAATGATCAAGAACCTTTTGCAAAGGCTAAATAGCGCCGATATTTGAATAACAAAACTTACACACCCTGAGCCTCACATTGTTATTCAAATGTAGGCGCCATTTATGCAAAGGTTCTATTAGTCATTATATCTTGGCTTGTAACTCCTTGTGCTAGCTGTGAAACAGGAAAAAAAACCGCCTATCTAAACTTACAAAGGCTTATTTCCCTCCTTTAATCCTAAAGTCAGTTTCATTTTTTTCTTTGTATTTTTTGTTCTGTGTTTGCGACATTTCGCTAATAACAAATTACAATTCGGTGCCTAACTTACAATATGTTATATACAATAACCTACTAAAGCCAGTTTCATAGTTTTGCATGTATTCAGTCAACTGTTTTTGAGCCTGGTCCATAAGCTTTAATCTTTTCTTGAATTGACTGGTTTGAGCTATCAAAAAGGAAATGTAGAGGAACATAGCAATTTTCACCGTTTTTTTTTTTTTTTTTTTTTCGTTGCTTTGAGTTATAGTTCGTTTCATTTCTAAATATCAGGGGATTGTGGAAAAAAAACTACAGCTTTCTCTAATTTACAAAATTAAATGTCTTCTTTGACAAATAACTGACCCCTTGCAGAGACGAATGATGATTATTAAAGTAAAGCTAAAAGCCTATTAAATGTGGATCGTTTACCCTTGAGGAAAGGCTATTAGGGTGATAGACTCTATCGTAGGAAATGAAACTAGTTTATATGGAATGAAAAAGAATTCTGTTATAGTTACGATGAAGATCTTATACAAACGAGAAGTTATTTCGCATGTGCCTGATAAATTACCTAAACAAAATGATTACATTCAAAAGCAATACAGTGGCGTATTTTTCTCTGTCTGTGGAGTCTTGAAGTTTCAAACCATCTCTATTATCTACTTGAGTTCTTCAATTATTGATTATCTTTAAATTCGGCCTATACGGTGAAATTACTTTTAGTATTCAATATTGACTTCTTTAATTAAACAGGTGAATGCTTCAAAATTAAAGAGCGAGATGAAGAGTGGATGCCAGATATAACTGATGCGTAATAATAACAAAGCATGCAAAGCAGCGATTTCAAACTTATTATATTTAACTTTGCTACGCAGGAGAAATTCCTTTCCATTGGCAGTAGACCCTTTGTATAAATAGCGCCTAAATTTGAGTAACAATACCTTGTACATCCTTAGCTTCGCATTCATGTTCAGGATTATTCACATGAATGTGAGGCTAATGATGTAGAGATATTGTTATTCAAATTTAGACGCCCTTTATGCACAGGGTTCATGTTTTGATGCACGCGGGAAGTTTAGAGAGTACTCAAGAAACTGGAGTTGCTCTCGACTGGGTGTCGAACTACTCATTCGCTTCTTGAGTGCTCTCCAAACTTTCTGCTTGTATCGTAACTCCACAATACACACTTAAGCCCTGGCCAAACGGACTCGCAAGTAGATCCAAGTTTCCAACTTGCGTCTTCTTTGCCAGGTAATAAATCATGTACAAATTAATAAACAAAATGATGGTGCTCCAAGAGAATTGTATTTTTAAAAAGTTAAAACCCCACACACCACGAGCGCTTTCCTTTGATTTTTTATGGCACATTCTCTTTTAGTAGAAAGGAATTTTAAAAATGTAAGCTCCAACTTTCTTGAGCAAATTACACAACAAAGAAAGGCCAACGGACTGGAAGCTTTTTTTTTAGTGTTTATGCAGCAAATAATCCGAAAATAAATAGGATCTTTAGTGGTGTGTTCTTTGACAGCATCTTTGTTCTTTTAAAATATTCGTGAGTGTTGTTAAGATATTTACACGGGGGGTACGCAGGTCCATTTCGTAAATATTGTTCCAACTAATACATAATCTCTAAAATGACCACTTTTCTTTTATTTGTCCTTCACATATGTGATCTTTACTCTTTTAGTCGACGCAGGTGTTAGCAGTAGGTTGTCATCATTACGAATTTAACGAGTTCTTAAAAGACACATTAATGTGCACGTAATTATTGAAATGTGATGTTGTGTTATAAGTAAGTTATAACACAGCGATAAATCATCGGTTCCAGGTGGTCGGCAACTCACGCTCTTGGCGAGCCTTGCAACACAGTTCAGGCTACTTAAATTATAGAAAAAGCTGTGTTCTTGACTTTCCTGACAAACTTTAATTAAGTAACGATGGGTTCTCCTCTCCCTTCGCTTCCTCTTCTATTTGTATTTCTTTGGGGAGGCTGGCTTCACTGCTCCACGGCTGCTGACCACTATGGTAAGTAAATTCCCATTTCTTTATCTAGGTAAGCCGACAAGCTTTACTCAGAATAGCTCTTTCAATTCAGTACTGGTAATGATAACATCGAAATCCTTGGCAAAGAATTCTCTTCCGATCGCGAATAAGGGAAAAACGTGTCTTTATTTTGTTCTGTGCGGGGGTAAACTGGACCAAACTTTCCCGAGAGCAAGTGAAGAACATTCTTCAGAATGTACAACTTGGGTTTTCTAAGTTTTCAAGATATCATTTGCGCATATTAGCCAATAGTACGTTTTCCTTAATAATTGTTCTCAGTCTTCACAATATATCTACAATAAAAAACTCTTTAATCGACCTATGAGCTCAAACGTTACGCCTGGAAAGAACAACTCAGAAAAGCGCAGCGCGAAAACCGGCCAGCGAAAAAAAAAAAAAGAGGGGAAAGTAATTGGTTTGGTTTTGGTTTTACAACACGCATTTGAAAACCACGCTATTAAAACACCTGCTGCAAAAACTGCAGGAAAATGCACGGACCCACCAGGACAAATTAAGTTTAAAATGAACGCCGGAAAATTAGGATCAAATATTACAAGTAGTGCAAATCCTTAATTGCTCGAGCCTTCATACAAAAAAGCGCGCGCGTTAATTTGTACACTGTAGGGCAAATTAAAAACTAACGATAAATTGGCCTGCTTTCAGCCAATCACAATGAAGGGATTTTCTCAGTTATTTGAAAAGTAATAAAATGCGTTGACTAAGCTATAAAAATGAAAATTTTCTTTGGAAACGAACGTCGGCCTTTTCTATTTTTCTTGTAATGAGTTTTGATATAAAAGAATTTCTTATCGGACAGTTAAATGGCGCGTCACTGCAGTGTATACAGTTGTCGAACCTAGCTCTCGTAACGGACCACCCTAAATGTCAAGTCCAGGTGGTTGCTTACGGGAGGTGTGGCTTACGAGAGTAAGACAATATTGGGTCTGAAATTTTGCCTGATTAGAATATGGTATAGACTTACGCCATGCGCAAATGCCGATGCAATGTTTTATTCATGTGAACAGTCAATTTTGAGAAGAAAAAAATCCGGTTCTCCCATTGAGAAATTTCTGTCTCCTGTACTAACCCGGAATACGATAATGTTGCAACACCCTATTATCCAATTTCCGCTCTATCATCTGTAAAGTGGTCTTAAAAACAAAAGAAAATTTCAAACGTTTAGCTCTAAAAGTGGTCACGGTCGCCAACGAGAGGTGGTCGCTTACAAGAGGTTCCAAATATAGTGATTCGACTGGGAAACTTTTGGTATTTTGGAAAACTGATCGCTGAGGAGAGGTGGTCGCAACTGGAGGTTCGACTGTATTTCTCGAGTTCTGTTGCAGTGTTTTTATCCGCCTTGCGCTTTCGGCAAGAAACAGCAAAACTCGTACAATTTAAATTGACGTCAGTTTTTTATGCGTCTGTCCTCTTATTGATGATAAATTGCGTCATAACATTGTCAAAGTGGCTGTGGAACTAACTTATTCTTAGAACTTCTTGCCGGCGACCAGCTATTCAGTCTCAAACCGTGTCTCTTCGCCTCTTTACGATTCGTTTCGCTTAATCTGGCTTCTATACGCCGTCTCGTTACAAATTTTGCTGAAAGGCCAAAAATTCGTTCTGCACGTTTAATGTGTACCAGTATATTTTCATACATTACAGTGGTGCAGCCCGTTCTGTTGGAAGTCACACTGAAGAAAGATTGGTTTATGCTTAACATGCGTATATCGAGTTATGGATGCAGGCGAGAAAGTTTGGAGAGCACGAGAGAAGCGTAAGAGCTGCTCAAGGCGCAGCCGAGATCAAATCTTGCATCTTGAGTGCTCTCCAAACTTCCCAATTCAAGGGCACTGGCAGCTCGATACACGCACAGCTAAAAGAACGCCGGAGCCAATTTTTTATACATAGCAACAACAACTTGGGCGCTAAAACATGTTTTATTTGTGATTAACTACAAAGTTCTTACAATGCACTGTGAAGGAAAACAAATGTAAGACAATTGGATTGTTCAGAATGATACTCACATGGCCGAAACTTGACCACCGTCGGAATACCTCGGATGACAGTCTATAGTCCTCGAGTGTTATCGTACTAACTTCAGATATGATCGTTGTTAGTTGCATTCGTGTTACAAATTTGCACTCGCGTTAAGAGTTGCACTCGTGTTTTAAATTTGCGCCCGTGTTTTAAATTTGCCCTTGTGTTTCAAATTTGCCCTCGTGCACGTGTTTCAAATTTGCACTCGTGTTACTTGAAAACTGCACTCCTATTTAGCCAATCAGAAACGAGTAATTTTTTTCTTGTGAATTATGAAAAACACCTGTTCCAATAAACTGCAGGAAAATGCCCGCACCCACCAGGACAAGTAAACACCGGAAAATTAGAAACGGTAATCGCATGGGTGCAAGTGCAGTTAAGGATCTTTCTAAAAGCTCGTGCATGCAATTTTTAGATAATTTTCAAATATCATCATTAATTAAAATCCTTAATTGCTGGAGCCTTCATACAAGTACTTATTTATGGTCATTTATTATATAACAGTTGACAGTTACTTGTGATAAGACATTGTTCGTGGCTAGTCTGATGCAGGCTTTCGTTTCGTCCCGGCCAAAGGACTCTCCAGGGACCTTTGTGCTTGGCAAACTCGTTGAGCAACAACAACATAGGTTATTTGCTCATAGTTTACATTTATGAATTAAATTACTGCTTGTAAATGTTTAAAGCATATGTGTTGAAATTTATGAATATATAATTAGTTATTTGCCTGAAGTAACACCAAAAACAATTTCCTATGGAAAGTCGAGGAAATAAATTTCCAAGTTCATAGAAAAATCGAAATTGTGCAAACACAGGTTTCATTCATCAGTACTTTCGAATGTTTCATATGAACGTTAACTTTGTTTTCGACATTGGTGCTGTTAGAAATGATTTCTTTTAAGAAGATATTTAAAACAGTCGCATAGAGGTTTGCAATGCAATGTAAATAATGTTGGTACTAAGTTTTTGTCCACTTGTCACTCGAACTTCTGGTGGATTCTCTCAATTTACGACACCTCAATTTCAAACCGCTTTATTTTCGTTTTTATTCGCAGGTCTCTGCCGTCGTCTTAAATTCTCTACCAAGATTGATGGATATGCTCTTCAATTTCACGTAATAAAGAAATTTCATCTTTCTATTTATGTGGGACCATCAGTGCGTAGTGCCTGTACTCATCGTTGTATAATGGACCCCGTGTGTGTATCCGTGAACATCGGCCCACCAACTGACGAGAAGTTTATCTGCGAGCTTAGCGATTCAGACCACGCGAAACACTCTGAAGATCTTAAAAAGCGGGAAGGCTTTCTGTACATAGGCACTGAGGTGAACAACTTCTCTGAGTAGAAGATATATTTTCATGATTTTTAATTAGACCAAACAATAAAAAAGCAACAACAACAAAAATGAAACTGATCATGAAGAGGCGTATTTTCTTCTCATCAGAACCCGTGCTTCAGTAACCCATGTCTTCATGATTCAATTTGCCTGAACGGATATACGGTCAAACAGTATCTCTGTCAATGCCAAGCTGGTTACACTGGGGAACAATGCGAAAAAGGTGAGGCTAAGAGAGCTTACGAGCAGTATTACTGCCTTGCTAAATTGCTGCCAAATTTATCAATTCTTAGCTGTTTAATAAGGATAAGTTACATGGCTTCTTTGCAAGACGTATTTAAACCCGAACAGTTTAAGTTAAAAGTTGAGAATTGAGTTTTAGGCCAGTTTCTTGTGAAAGTAGTCTGGACTGATCTGCCTTAACAAAAACGCCGCTCATCTCTTAGAACTTTTGTACTGATTTAAACTGATATCTGAGGCTGGGTCGGAGTCCAGCGCTTATTTTCTAGCTGGCCAAGTAATTGATTACCTTTGATTAGATATCGACGAGTGTGCCACCAAAACAGACAACTGCAGCCTCCATGCAATCTGTAATAACACTGAGGGATCCTTCAATTGTAGCTGCAAGGATGGATTTAGTGGAGATGGCAGCAGTTGTACTGGTAACTATAAACTTCTTTTTCACCTATTTCTGAGTACGTTTTGTTGTTAAATGTTCACTTGAATGAAAATAATCAGAAAAAGCATGCAATGAAGTTCAAATATAACCTACTTAGCTAAAATTCGCTTTCCTTATTTAGATATCGACGAGTGTGCCATCAAAACAGACAATTGCAGTGTCTATGAGATCTGCAATAACACCGAAGGCTCCTTCAACTGCAGTTGCAAGGATGGGCCTGAAGAAAACAACTTCATTGGTAACCTAAATATTTTAAATGACCTGTTATGTCACGTTCAGACCATGAACTCTTCGTCTCAAAGACTAATCAGGATGTACAAAATGGAATGTGGAAAAGCAGCTTGCTGTCAGTTTATAACAGAAGCATATCAACTAGATCTGGTTGATATGCCTCTGGTTTATAATGACTCATGCCGGGGAAGAGACACGTGCTACCCCAATCTATCCCCCCCCCTCCCCCTGCTCCTATCATCTCCCGCTTGTCCTAACTCCCCTATCTCTTTTACTTCCGTCAGTTCACGAAAGCGCTTAAATTCAGACTTAAAGAGCAGATTTATTTAAAATTGTCGTCTAAAATTGCCCTTGGGGCATAGATCAGATACCGAGCACAGATCCTATCTCGTAAATCGTTTCTATAGGTGTATTTTTGGGTCAATTTTCCTTATAAATCAAATGTCGAGTGTTTTTGTTTCTGTTGAAAAGAGATAAAATGAATCGAAGACTCTTTATAGACTAGTATATTTCCCTCCAACTTTCAGACGCCTATCAATTCCTTTTATCGGGAAATACTGCTGCTCAACTTTGCAACGGCAACTAACTAATTTACTCCATGCGAATAACAAAGCCTGAAGATGTAAGGAGAGGCAGCGTTGAGCAGCTTTACTTTCTATCAATTGACAATTATTGGACGAGTTTGAGCAAAATATCGTAATTTGTCAGTGGCGAGCAGATCAATTATTTGCCGAAGCCGAAGGCTGAGACAAATAATTGATCTGCGAGACACTGACAAATCAGGATATTTTGCGGTAACCGAGTACAATAATCGTTTTCTCATTCGATCACCAAATTTGTCAGTTTTCATATTTTAATCACTCTCTGACAGCTCAGACCAGGGAAGCGATCTGCCGTTTTTCACTGGAGAATATGGTTTCAATTACGCATTAGCAGATTATTATTTGTAGCAAAACACGTTTAGACAGTACCACACGTGAGCAGTCCATTATTTGTAGGCATTTATTTACAGGTCATATGGTGGGCTGTCGGTCAAAGGAAAGGAAGAAATAATAAACACAAATATTTGTACAACGAATCAAAGACATGCAAATGTAAATCTTTGCATAATAACTTGTTATTTTGATTACCCAGCTTTCAGTGCGGTCTTTACAAATCTCAATGCGAGTGGAAGAAATGGTCCAACAACACTTGGTAGTCACTACGCAGGTCAGGATCATGACGGTCAAGTTACACTGTCCAGCGGTATTCAGCTGTGGACTGTGCCGTACACTAGTGATTATCGAATAGAAGCAGTAGGAGCAGCAGGGGGGTACGATACAGGGAATGACAGTGCTCAGTTTCGAGGAAGAGGTGCAAGAATGATTGGAACTTTCAGCTTGTGCAAAGGTGAAATTATTCAAATACTGGTTGGCCAAGAAGGAGGAATTAACAAAGGACGCTATGGTTCTGGGGGCGGTGGCGGAACATTTGTGGTGAGAAGAAGCATCACGCCATTGATAATAGCTGGAGGTGGAGGAGGCGTTGATAGGGTATCCTCAAGACATGCAGGATGTGATGCCAGCACGAGCACAACAGGGAACCCTGGGTACAGATCATGGTCAGGAGGGAGCCATGGACATGGAGCACAGATTGCTGATGGTGATTATGCAGGTAACAATACATTATGTAATCAACATTAGTTTTTACAGGAATCTTATTGTTAAGCTCATCAGAGATATAACGTTCAGCATTTTACCAAGAGGGTGACCATTTTGCAGCCGGAGCATTCTCAGATCTTTAAGAGCGGCTTGCAACAAAGATGGCCTTCCCTTTGGTTCAGATATGTTGATGACACCTCACTTTCAGCATGTTTGATAGCAAAAACACTGCTACTGAGTTTATATGAAGTCTAAATAGTCGACAAGATAGCATCAAATTTACTTTAATTTGAAAAAGACAATAAGATTCCATGTTTAGACATCAATGTCAATACGCTGCCCCGACAACACGGCTGTCCCCCGGGAGGGAGGGGGGTACTCCTGTATGAAAAATTCGTGGATGCTCGTCTGAAATTTTGATTTAAAAACTCCTAAACGAGATCTACCTGGACGTAGCTCGAGCTTTTCTTGACTCCTAAAAGATACCATTTAGCACGGAACAGGCTTGATTACCAGCTGTTCTTCAGGAAAGGAGACCACACTAGTGGACCGTACTGGGGAGATCGGGGGAAATCGAACCTGGAAATGGAAACGAGAGTGGCTTTTTATTATTATTTCTTCGAGTCCACCCTAAATAATACTTTGACAGCTAAAAAGAGTGGCGATTCGTCATGTAAACCCAAAGTGAAACTGCAATACTTAATTTATAGCCCTAAGCGAGATGCCCAGCATCCCCGACCTTTTCATGTGAAAGTGGTCCCAGGTATTTGTCTCCGGAAGAAGACATTCAAAGGCCTCTACACTTAGTATGACTCATTCACACCTCACAAGTAGAAAATCGACCTCATTCGCACACTCACCTTTCGTTGCTTCCGAATTTGTTCTTTACCATCTTTGCTACTAACCGCTCTTAAAGATCCGAGAAAGCTCCTGCTGCAAAATGGTAACCCTAAAGGTGCTATCACCTTACTTTCAGCTGTTACTTCTCATGTCGTCTAGATAGGTCAAATTACTGCTGCAATCATTGATCAGTTTTTCTCAGTCTAGGGTCCAGACTTTTAATAATTACGCCGAATATAAATAGTATTTCAAAAATTGTAACGGTCACTTTTGAAAACGAATGTTGACTAGCATACAAAACGTTAAGTTTAGTATTAAAATGCATTGGAATACGATGTTTATCACCGCTGTAACGTCGGTGTTATGGCCGAGCAAGCTTGGTCAAAAAAGATTTATTATATGGCATAAAGAACAATCCCATATTCTTGCGGAAAACAGGGGGTGATCCCGAGCGGGCAAGATAGCTCCATCTTGTCCACTAGGGTAGCCAATCACAAACAACAAGCGAGCGTGAGTGATTAGACTAAAATGAGTAAAAACAATCGAAGAACGCACAGCTTTTTTGTTTTGCTTTTGTTTTGTTGTTGTTTGCTTTTTGTTTTCCATGAAGTTTCAGTTTAAACCTCGTTGATCAATTTTAAACCTCCACTAGTTTATATTTTACCATGCATAGGTAGCTCTGATTCGCTAAATCTACATACCTTTCCCATTTTTATTCATTGTTCCTTCAACTGCAAACCAATGACGTTATCTTTAATTGTATAAAACGTTACAAAGAAATGAGAAGAGAATATTGCTAAAACGAATGAAAAACGTCCATTCCAGGTATAATAGATACAGCAATGAGTCTATATTTCTTTTCTTTTAGGTGGGGGTGGTGGTGGGTTTCACTCCAGTGGGAGAGGTGGAACGAATTTTTTTGGCAAAATAGCGGTAGGTGGAGAAGGAGGTAAGGGATTTTTGCAGGGAGGAGTGGGCGGAAGAGCCCGGCATAACAATGCGGACGGAGGATTTGGTGGTGGTGCTGGTGCACCTGGAATAGGAGGAGCTGCTGGCGGCGGTGGAGGGTACTCTGGTGGTGGCAGTGGAGATGATAAACCTGACTCCTGTGGAGGAGGGGGAGGATCTTATATCGCTGGAACAGATCAGCAAAATGAATGTTGTTTTAAAACAACTGGCCATGGTCATGTGAACATTACATTACTGTAGAAAAACTCAACTACTTTATGCACGATGTATACTAAAGTACTGGTAATTATTAATTAGGCCAGATTTATAGCAAGATGAAAAATTGTCCATTTAACAAACCGAAAATGGTCAAGCGTTATTTGTGAGGTATTAGTAAGGTATCAGTAAAAAAAAAAGTTCTCATTGCCAGTGGAATTGAATTGACTTAGTGACAACCATTTGCCTGGTTTCATGTATTTCAAGTTTCATAAAACATCTAGTTTTTCTGAATAGTTCTCCATGAAGAAGAATTTGCGCGGCAGATTTTTAGCACTGTGGTTTTAACTATTGTACAATGATTACTTCACACTTCGCTATTCAACATCTTTGATCATTGTAAGATCTGGCTAACTTTTTCTATTAGTGTTAACATTACTGCTCAGTGACCTGGTTTTAGCTTTATTTAGATCCCTGAATTATCGAATCATTGTGAACTTTCAAGCTCTCTGTTCTCAAGCGCAATGCGGATGAAACACCCTGACTGCAGCACTGTAAAACCTGGTACAGTACCAGCAAGAGAATGTTCTCTTGGTACGTACGTGCTATGGTTACTAAACTGAGAAAACAATTGCTGCTGAAAAGTTCACCGAAACATCCACTTCGTGTTTTCTAATCTTTAAACAGCGAAAGCGGATAAATAAACTAAAAGTAAAACCACACTATTTTCTCTCCTTACTTCGTTCAGTTATTCATTATGTGGCTGAACAGGTCTGCGATGAAAAGAAGAATTCGGATTTTTTCCGTTAGCGGTCCGAATTATGCAATACGTACTAATCCACGCTTTTCAGATTACTGTATTTCATTCATACAAAGAAGTCACCTCACCACTCAATTTACCATGCCCAACGAACGGCTTTTTGTGTTCGTGTGGCCGGAAAACGTTTTTAAAACGGAGCTCGGCTTTTAGAAAACGACGAGTTTCCCTCAAACGCAAATCTAAAATGACCGGTTATTGTTCCGTTTTAAAATTCCTCCGGCATAGTGTGGATGGAAAACATTTGTTGCGCTTTCAGAGTGAAACCTCCGCTTTTAGATTCCTCCTTCGTAATATGGACGGGACTCAGACGCCGTACTTCACATGATCCGAATCGAATTCGAATCATTGGGTCAAACCAAATTAATTTAGCCCGACTGAATTGATTCAAACGCCGATCTCAATTCCAGCCGAACTAACTAGGAGGTAAAAAGGCATTTCGATCATCGCTGATTCGTGCCGAACCCCTGAAAACATAGCAGACAACAACCAAGCACAATCCAAAGCCGTCCTGTGAAAAATGTAAGAAAAGCCGGCAAAAAGGAGCAGGATGACCCAAAGTGCATTAATCTATTTACATGCAACTGCAAGAAGACAAATTATAATTTGGTTCAGATGTCGTGCTTCACATGAATTTAATTTCAACATACAATTCCAACTTCCAACCTTTTTGTATGCCATGGAATACAACACAACTTGGGTAAAAAGTCCGACTGCAATATTAAGGGTTAATTCACTTCATATTCAATGTTCACACGTAATTCAAACACAAGCACGAAATACAATACAGTGCAATGCAATGCAATGCAATACAATACTTGATTTAGACACGTTAGTCTAAGAGCTTTACAAGCTCGTTCAAAATACGTACGTGTATTCCTAAAATACGAAGATTTACGCAATTTACAAGGCTATAAAGTCTAAAACATTAAAAATTACTATCATCTGATACACATCAATTAACTATTAACGAAAACTCTTAGCGACAACTATGATGAATGCACACTGATTTTGATGCTGTTGGCCAAGATGGCAGCAAGTTTGCACACGAAAACTGAAATGAAATCCCTGAAGCTTAGCCGAAATCAACAAGAAACATTCTGCTGCTGATCCAAACGCATGCGCATTCTGTTATTGTGTAGGCTACTGCGGGCCGTTTGTTTCGGATACGTCACCGAAATCAATTAACCCGGAAGGACTTGGAGAGAGCCGTAAAGGAGTTAGGCAATTCCCCACCCACCCCAGACAAATAAGGTGTCCATCTTTGCAAAGTAGCAAGCAAGTGTGAGATCAAGGGGACTCAGTGGTTGAGATGCGTTGTATGCGTGTTTACTGACCAAGACGCAGTCGAGGTCCATAAACCCCTAAAAGTAGATCTCGGCCAATTAAAGTTAAGCTTTCCTGACCGAGTGTCAATTTGACAAGACAACGCGCAAGATAGTGCCATCCTTCCAGCTCGGTTAAGTGTAATAAATTAACGAATTACTATGAACATGTTTTATGGTCCAACCGGAATTTTAATGTAAATTACTTCCCATGTGAGAAGCATCAAAATTTGATTGCTTTGTCATAACCTCATTATGTGATCACGAAAATCATTCCTGTTTTAGTTTTAGTTGACAAAAGCTTTGGCAACACTGTATGTACTTATCGTCATACAAATAAAGCTACTTGTTTTTGTTGTTTTTGATGCGAAGAAAACGTAAAAATCTATGCTAAAATTGCTTTGTTGCTTTCTGGGAAAATGTCCAGTGTCCAACCTCGTTCCCAGACTCCCTCATCTTCCCGGCCCGGGAAGATGAGAAAACCTGAGAATGAGGTTGTCCTTTTCTTAAGTTTTGTTTTAAGAGTGATTTCAAAAGCGGTCACAATGAGTGATTAAAATTTGGGAAAGCTATCTTTCAATCATTTCAGGGTTTCATTGATGTATTTGTGTGCGGCGTGTCAGCTCGTCTCCTCGGCAACCGTTATTTTGGTCGTCACGCAACGCTTCTCAATAAGATATCACGTGAAATTTTCTCAAAAAGACTGTGGTAAAGCTATGTCACGTTAGAAGCTGCACTATGATGATGTACATCACTCAATTTTGAATAAGGTTAGAGTCAGTTTGCTGTATGTGTTCCAGATTGCTGGCATTCTGGTTTCTCTCAAATTTACGAAGGGAGAAGGAATTTGGGTCGAGACATGAAGCGTTCACGGGTAAACAATCTTCAGGCCCTATAGCTAAGAGAAAAGACCAGCTGCCAGTATTCTATCGCTCTATTTTCCAATTTCCCATAATTCACTCTGTCTGCCCCCTCCCCTAAATTTTCCTTAAACCTTTAGTTTTAAATTAAATGCTCTTGGGAGGTCATATTCCATTTGACAACAATATTTTATGCAAAATTTTTTGGGAAACAAACAGAGTGAATTATGGGGAAATGGAAAATATAGAATATGTTTTCCTGTAAACTTACTATATTGCAATTTACAAAATGTTACATTTATAATACAGTTAGAGGCTATTGCATTTTCGAAATGTTTTGGGTGGGTTTTAACAGACCAACCTTTTGGTATCTTTATGTTGGTTTTCCAAATGTTTCAGCCAATGAAAATTTAAATTAGGATTTACTACTTCAATTTTTATTAATTAGTATTTAGCATGGACTGTTTATTAGTAGTTTATTAGTATTAATTTTTTTTTTTGTATATGCATATATATATATAACTTTAAATATTAGTATTACCTGATGATTTTTAACCGTGTATAAAGAAATGTTAAATAAATAAATAAATAAATAAATAAAATAAATGAAAGAACCAACAACTGCACGTGCAGAGACACCATGGCGCTTGACATATTCCCTTGTTTCCAGGCCGCTTAACGTCCCCTCGACCTTCAGAGCGACTCAAGTTTTGGACGTTAGTGAGGGGTATTTTTGACTAAAAAATGATCAATTTAATAAAAGTTTACTCCATGTCTAGGAAGGCACACAACAAAGAAAACCAGAAAGTTTTTCCTTGAGCGTGCAATCAACAGGCAGTTCAAGAAAGACGTTTAGAGTAAAGCCAGAAACTGAGACTTGAGCATACTCCGATGTAATAAGAAAGTGCAATGGTGAAAGAGTCTGACTCATGACGGCTTTTTAAAGCCTGGTACCGAGGATTGTGGCTTTCTCTTCTGAATACTGTGGGTAAATGGGTAAATGGTTTTTAATAGTTTCTACCACGGTTTAAAAGCAAAACGTTATGTAGATATCTTTACATTCGTAGCAACCGGAAGGCAGAGGCTGCAAAATCCCAAGTGGACTTTAAGGAGGCGGTAGGGGGCTGGGGGTGGAGTATTACCTGAATGTTCAGTGGACATTAAGCGGAGAACGAGTGAATATGTCGACGGCCTCTTAAAAACTGCAAGGTATAGTAAGAACTTGTTAACAGTAGGTAAGCTTTATAGCTTTCAGTGTCCGCCACCGATTAAGGATTCTTAAAATATGTTTTAACCATATGTAGGTTAAAGGTGATGTAATCGGGATATTTTAAGCTCTTGCAACACCGTAGCTGATGCTGGAAACCTTATAGTGAGCAGCTGTCAATAAAAAAAATGTTGTTCAGCACATTGGAATTGCTTCTGTTAATTTACAAACGTGTAATACGCCGTGTTAAAAAATAACAAATATTTTAAATCACCGTGTTCTGCTCAGTTGCTTAGCGTGAATAGTGCTCTTTACATTTTGCTGGTTTCGTTGACCGAAATAACGGTCGAAAATATCAGCCATGACCCACACCTACTTGACCAGTTTGTGGTAGCTGCATGTGGAGGCAGCATTAATTAAAGCTGCCTTTGAAGTTTAGTTGTTGCGTAATTTACTCGAGACAACTGGCGCAAACACAGGCCGCCCAAGCTCAAGCTGTGTGCGATGATCAGCTTGCGTCATAGCGAGACTTTGTATGGGAATATTTACGATTGGGTTTTGGAGGTAGAAATACTACAGAACTCTAATAAAAATTTCTCAAAGTGGGAAAACCTGGGAAGCGATAACTCCTAAAATCGCTTCAAATCAGCAGAAAAGCGTGCAGACAACAAGCAATACACTGTGGAAGTAAAACAAGGCATTCTTGTTAAGGACATTAAGAGCTAATCAAACAGTGAAGCTATTATTTCATAACATAAAACGTTCCCGTCGTGAGATCAATTAAGCAGTCTTGGCTGCTCGAAACAATCCTAAGCAGCGCTTCCTCGTGTTTTGGCTTAATGTGAAAGCTGTCTTGTCCTCTGGACCGAAGAACAGTGCGGGTAGAACACTGAGGTAACTTATTTGTCCCACACTCTTTCCCGCAAATTCTCCAATATTCACAACATTGTGGACGAAGATGCGCAGTAATAGCGAGGCCCTTGCTGCTATGGCGCATGCTCCAAATCGAACTTTCTCAGATCAACTACCAGATCTTACTTCTGCTTGGCAGTGGGAGATCTGGATTCGAGGCAAGAGCCTTGCAGCGCAACTCCCTACAAGGAGCTGTCCTCTGTAAATTAGCGATTTAACTGTCCTGACAAACTATATAGCTATAAGGAACGATGGGTTCTCCTCTCCCCTCTACCAAGATCTACCCATTCTCGTCCCCAGAGCCTCCGTTTCTTTTGGTCACGTGGTCGGAGAAACGGACATTTTAAGACGAGTAGCACTGGGGACGAGAATGAGATCTACCAAGAATTATAACGCACGTGCACAGCCATTGTTCTCCTAATTAAATCTTTTGTTTAGCGACGTTGTCGTTGCGGTCGTGGGTTTCTTAAACTCTCTAATGTTTTGTCATGTGGTAACCCTGGAAACAGCAAAGACCGCTACAACATATATAAGCAAGGTAAAGCTTTGGTATTTGCTTTTCGTACTACATCTGGTTCTTGCAAAATTCATGTTTTACTGATTTTTGATTCTTTGAATTATCGTTTTCACGGATATATCGATTGCCTTAAGAAATACACTATACCAGGAGCCATAATCGGGGAGGGAGACCGTAAGCGCGCGCTATTTCTAGTATTGGGGCTGTCCCTATGATATGGGACAATTTTTCCATTTTTAGAACAAATTGCGCCATCATGTGCAGCACACGCGCGTACATGCTGCGTGGATTTTCGCGGATATAGCGCGGGGAAATGGCGTCCGAAATTCCCGAAAGGTTTGATGCTTTTGGCCCACAAATCAAGACGTTCATGTCTGTTGGAATTTTGCTTCAGCATTTTTGTCGTAAGCTGCTCCAGTTTGAGTGAAATAAGAGTGCCGAATTTAGTTATGTCCCGCTTTATATCGCTGACCAGGTTGTGTTTCGCTGCTTCTTTTACAAGAGCTCCACATTACTCCACTCTAAGTTTCACATATGTTAAAGATTAACAGCTTTTCCATAACACAGCTAAAAAACCAGTTGGATATATTTGGATATAGCACGGTTTCCGGACTTGAAAGTTTCCCTCCTCTTGCCATACGCTTGCGAGTCTCGACCGAAAAGTAAAACAAAGTAACAGACCAATTTACAGTTGTCTGCTCAGTGACCTGGCCTTTGTATGGAAGCGAGGCTAGAGTTGACCTTGTTTTGATACAGACCTCACTGCTTTTGTCATGTAAATGCACCTAGTTAGCATCAGAACAACTTGTTTTACACAACAAAAGCAGTGAGGTCTGTATCAAAACAAGGTCAACTCTAGCCTCGCTTCCATACAAAGGCCAGGTCACTGAGCAGACAACTGTAAAATGGTCTATTGCAAGTGTGAGTTTCGCCTGAATTGTAAGCAACGCTTAATGCTTTATCAAGTCCCAATAAGTGACAATAAAGTTTATGTCTGTGGATGCTGCTCAGTTTTGTTTGTGTAAAAATCCAATAAATTGTCTGTTGTCGATGAATAAGAGCGCCCGCCGATGCATGTTTTGTATAATCAGTAAAACATGACAAATTGGACTTCCCCACTTTCGTGTGAAAACGTACATCGAACTCATATAATATATCTAGTTTTTAAATACGTTTAAGGTTGATAAATGTTTGAGAACATATTAAAAGCTTAGCTGAAAATATGTGAATACAGCATAAATAATCAGCAAAGTTACGATGACGCTTTCCGTCTTTAATCAACTCGAAAAACCATTTCGATTTCGTTGGTTGAGTTATCAAAACTCCTTGTCTATTTTATTTTCGCAGTGTAAAATTTCACTGTGTTAAAGAAATACACATGATGTTAGTAGCCTTTTGGCGTTGGTGAAAATTGTTGTGGCATCTCAGCGCAAAAGACAACGAAAGAAATCTTTGTCAAGATTTGTTGACAATTGAAAACACCGACTCGGATTTGAAGGTGCACGCGCTACACTATGCAAATGAGCTACTTATGTACGCGTCAGACTTTCCTTTAAAAAACTTTTGCAAACTCGCCAAACAAACAGAATCAATAAGAAACTATCAAAAACAGGGTTGGTTATGATTAAGCATTGTTTGGGAAACTCTCAAATTAACTCGATACCAGAGTAAAGAGTTTTCTTTCATAACTTTTCTTTACAGAACAAACACAAAAGCTTACGCGTTCAACTAGCGCGACATACATACATACATACATACATTTTATCTGTTATCAAATTAAAATTACAATTGCAACATGCCCGCGGATAGCTGAGCTAATCTAGGCGGGTCATGTTTGGACGAGTTATTAATATACAACTAGGTACAACTAAATACAACTGAAGGTAACAAGAGAACTAAAGAGCTAAAGAAGCGAGCACATATTATTATTCATTCACAGCGCGAAATTGAAGTCTTGATTTCGACCCTGAAAAACTCACCTTTTCCATCCGCTCAGAGCATTAAACTACATATAAGAGCCCTGTATCTAATTCCTTGCCTTATTCCCTGCCATCGCTGTGAAAAATCTGCAAGAGAATCTCGCAACTCTCACCATTTGATCACGCAACGTGACAACATCCACGCGAGAACCCCCGACACGTGCGTGGATCCGCGCGGATATATGACGTCGGGATGGCGCAATTTGTTCTAAAAATAGAAAAATTGTCCCATATCATAGGTGCGCGCGGATCCCAAGACTTACGGTCTCCGTCCCCGATTATGGCTCCTGATTGTACCAAACCTCAATCCATTTCCAATTGCTGGTGTAATTTTCTTATTGATCTGATGAAAGGAAGACTGTTTAAAAGCTGATTGAAAATGCTTGTTATGGTCCGGAAAGAAACGGTGTCGAGACACCTGATTGCTTTGGACCAAGTTATGTCTCATCCTTGACGTCTGTAAGGAATATCATTAAATTAGTTCTCCGTACGTGTACCAGGAAATCGTGACATCTGCGTTATGACTCGCCATGCAGGCTCGACAAAAGGCAGCAAAACTCGTAGCTATAAAATATACACTGATAAATGCAAATTCTCATATTAATCTGAGAAGTTACAAGTTGAGAAGCGCATTTCACAATACTGATCACTTTGTAAAAAATAAAAGCGTAAACAAACGCTAATAAGTTGCACGACTTTGCGCGGAATAGTTTACTTGCAAAAAAATTTCGGACGATTTAAATTTCGGACAACTGTCCTAACATAAAACCGTCCAATATTTTTAAGTGGCCGAAATTTTAATCGTCCAAAATATTTACTTTGTCTACTCCAAACGTGTCGCTGCTTCTTTTGCAAGAGCTCCACATTACTCCACTCTAAGTTTCACATATGCTAAGCTTTTAATATGTTCTCAAACATTTATCAACCTTAAACGTATTTAAAAACTAGAGATATTTTATGAGTTCGATGTACGTTTTCACACGAAAGTGGGGAAGTCCAATTTGTCATGTTTTACTGATTATACAAAACATGCATCGGCGGGCGCTCTTATTCATCGACAACAGACAATTATTGGATTTTTACACAAACAAAACTGAGCAGCATCCACAGACATAAACTTTATTGTCACTTATTGGGCCTTGATAAAGCATCAAGCGTTGCTTACAATTCAGGCGACATGTGAGTCCGAAAATTAAACGTCCGAAAAAAACTGACCCATATTATTTTTCCAACTAATGTTGAGGATAATAACACCGAAAAAATAAGTTCTGAAATTAGGTTTCATTTAACCTTTGCACTTATTACAGCAGTTTTTACCCGACACTCCAAGGTGATTAGCGTTTGATTTGGTTTTGCAAGAATGTCTTCTTTATTATTTGCAGGTCTCTGGCGTCGTCTTAAATTCTCCACCAACATTGATGGATATGCTCTTCAATTTCACGTGATAAAGAAATTTCATCTTTCTATTTATGTGGGACCATCAGTGCGTAGTGCTTGTACTCATCGATGTATAATGGACCCCGTGTGGGTGTCCGTCAACATCGCCCCACCAACAAACGAGAAGTTTACCTGTGAGCTTAGCGATTCAGACCACACGAGACACCCGGAAGATCTTCACAAGTGGGAAGGCTTTCTGTACATAGGCACTGAGGTGAGAAAATTACTCTGAGTAGAACATATAATATTATTTCGTGAATATAATATTTCGCAAATTTTAGACATAACTGTGAATAAAAACTTTGGCAATGAAATAGAACGTCTTCTCATCAGAACCCGTGCTTCAGTGTGACCCATGTCTTCATCATGATTCAGTTTGCCTGAATGGATATACAGTCAAACGGTATCTTTGTCAATGCCAAGCCGGTTACATGGGGGAACAATGCGAAAAAGGTGAGGCTAAGAGAGCTTAAAGGTAAAATTATTGCGCTTGGTAGAATCAAGCAACATTTATCATTAGTTCTGTACTGTTTCACAAGGATAAGTTCGATAGTGACCTTTTTGCAAGTCAATTGAGAAACCGAATGATAAAAATTCAAAGTTGGTAATTTTGTTTCAGAGCCACTTTCTGTGAAAGCAGTCTGGACGGATCTGCCTTAACAAAAATGTCACCCATTTCCTAGAAGTGCTGCATTGCTTTAACTGATACCAGATGTTGGTTAAAACTTTTACTGTAAACTGAGAAATGTGTTTTTTTTTTGTGTGTGTGTTTTTAAAGCAAATCAAGTTGGTTCGATGACGAGGTTGGAGGACTTAGAAATTGGTTTTTGGAACGAAACGTTTCTAGTAGCAACTTTCCAACTCATAGGTCTAATTCATAACTACCGTTCACCACTAAATTTTCCTATGTTTTTTTGTTAAATAATAACAAAACTGATAATGATAGTGCAATAGTCTGAACACAAGTAAATCAGTCGGCTAGTCTAATCCAGATTCAAGTACATATTTTCTAGCTGGTCATCTCTGTTAAGATATCGACGAGTGTGCAATCAAAGCACACAACTGCAGCCTCCATGCAATCTGTAATAACACTGATGAATCCTTCAATTGTAGCTGCAGGGATGGATTTAGTGGAGATGGCATCAATTCTACTGGTAACTATAAACTTTCTTGGTCATCTATTTCTGAGTATACATATTGTAAAATCATGACTTCAATTCTTTACATTTGTTTGTTTAGATATCAACGAATGTGCCATCAAAACAGACAACTGCAGCCTCCATGCAATCTGTAATAACACTGAGGGATCCTTCAATTGTAGCTGCAAGGATGGATTTAACGGGGATGACGTCGATTGTACTGGTAAATATGAACTTATTTTTCATCTATTTCTGCATACATATTATTTCACTTCATTACCTTTGTTCGTTTAGATGTCGACGAGTGTGCCTTCAAAACAGACACTGCAGCCTCCATGCAATCTGTAATAACATTGAGGGGTCCTTCAACTGTAGCTGCAAGGATGGATTCGGTGGAGATGGCATCAATTGTATTGGTAACTGTAAATTTCTTTTTTAGTCTGTTTCTGGGTACATGTTGTTTGTCAAATCATGACCAAACTAATAACGATGAGGAAATGTTCTGCGCATGATTGCAAGCAACACCTACTTAACTTCAATTTGTTAACTTTGTTTGCTTAGATATCAACGAGTGTGCAATCAAAACAGACAACTGCAGCCTCCATACAATCTGTAATAACACTAAGGGATCCTTCAATTGTGGTTGCAAGGCTGGATATGGTGGAGATGGCATCAATTGTACTGGTCACTATCAACTTCTTTTTCTTGTTATCTGTTTCAGAGTACATTTTATTCGTTAAATGATGACGAAATTATTTTGCGCAGGGGTTCAAATAAGACCCACTTTACCGATGACCACGACATACCTAAATATTTTGAGTGATCTGCCATGAGCCATGTTTATCTGACCAGTTTGGGCTGGTTGTATGTGCAGGTAGGTTTGGTGGTTTTGCGTATTTTGTCAGTCCGCACGAATTTCTTGTGGTAGAGGGGAACAAATCTCAATTTGCTTGTACCTAGAAATAATGCGTTACTTTTGGTACTTGTATTTTTAAAAGGCATCGGTTCATTTGTCCTCTCCTGAATTCTGACAAAAAATGACTCCTAGTTGTGAAAAATACCGACAAAAAGCCTGTACCTGGATTTTGACCTCTGCATTCTTAAAGAGCAGCAACAAATGAGATAATTAGTAAAGTGGACTAATAAAGACAAGTTTTGTCTTCAGGCCAGGGGTGCTTTTCATTTGAACCCCAAAAATTACGAATTGAATTCTTGGAATGCCGAGTGCCGAAGAATGAGAAACATTTTACGGAATTTCCGGAAAAAACAACCACGTGAGGTTTGGTCACTCAAAACAAAGTTTGAGAGAAAGGTCAGGGCTATAACGCATTTTTGGGGTCGCTCAAAATCGTCCTCTCGCGACTGCTTTGTACCCAGGCCAGGGGTCTTTCTAAGAATTGGGCGCGTAGGGGAAGAAGCTCCCATGGTCCCTTGTGCTGCTTTGCAAGAAAAATGCGAGGCGCCTGAGGTTGGGCTCGAGAGACAAATGACATTCTATCTTGATGACGTGATAGTAGACAGGTAAGATCAGTTTCTCATTGGTTGTCGCTCTTTTCAGAACAGAGATCATCCAGAGGTGACAATCACAGAAATCTTTGAAAGAGTTTCTTCATTAGTAGGGAATGTTTGGACACAATGGATGACAAGGAAGGAAATGATGAGCAAAAAACAAATCAAAATAACAAAACCAAAAAAATAAGGTGGAATAAGGCAAAACGCGAAAGCGGAAAAAGAGGGCGAGCAAGAGCATAACGCTGTTGGATTAAAGTATTTTCATTTGTTTACTTTTCCTATCTTCATAACATTCACAAAGGTATGAAAGCCTCAAACAGGTGAAAATGTACATTTAGATACCATTATTTCTTTACCTGGGAAAAAATAGTGATATATATATTTACATAACTGAACATATTGCCCTGTTTGTTCGTTCTTATTCAAAGACTTTACCACAAAAGAACTGAAATGCAGCCTGTATCGATTCAGGCCGAAACACAATTGTCCATTGCCTGACGCACTTCGAACCCGGAAACAACAACAACAAAGCATTGTCTCGTATTTTTCTCTAGCAGTTTCTCTTTACTGATTAGCGCACTGATTAGGTTCATCTTCTTTCACGTTCATGGTCATGTTGTTCGTGGCATCTGATAACCAATTTTGGAAATTTTCTTTCTTTTCTGTTTCCTTTTCGAACGTTTCTGTGGAGACTAAAAACAAGAAGAACATTATCTACCCGCTAGAAAAAAGAGAAACAACAACGACAACAATAAAAACCGTTTGAAAAAGTTTGTGGTAAGTAATGGACAAAGGAGATTTACTTAGTAGAAAGTAACCAGCAAGAACGTACCAACAGGCAATGAAGGAAGGACAGAAGCAAGGCTGAAGAGAGCATAAAGGAAAGGAAAGGAAAGCGAAAGAGTGAGAAGGAAGAAGGGTGAGAGTTCGAGGAAAGGGCCAAATGATGAAAGACAGACAGGAAGTAAGGAAGTAAGGAAGGGAGGAAGGGAGGAAGGGAGGAAGGGAGGAAGGAAGAATTTTGTATTCCTCGGTTTACCTTCTGGAGGTCGTCTACCGACGTCTCTCTCTTCTATACGCCTTTTCTTCTTAAGGGCTCTGTTTTCGCTTGTTAGCTGGGTGACTTTGTTACTGCAAAATAACAGCAGACTCAGGTCAACTTATAATTCATCACTGTAGAAAAGTAGTCTACGACAAGCTCTTTCAAACCACGACAAACCAAATATCAATTGCGTTGCGCTTATATCATGGATGAAAAAAACAAACAAACAAACAAAAAAAAAAAAACAACAACAACAACAACAAAAACAAATAGATTACAGAACAGCATTCTACCCCTTCTCCGACTCCACAGAAGAATAATAATAATAGCCTCAACAAGGACATTACGAAGAAATTTGTGAAACTGTATCGCTTTTTAAAATGACTTGGTTCACTACACCATAGTTGCGTTGAAAACCGAAGATAAACATTATGGATAGAAATCGAGTATGCTGTGAATGTATAACCTATTCTCTAAATTCCCGTGTTTGCCTGTAGTAAGAAATAAATTAAGACTTTCAGCAAAGATATTTCATGTTAGTACAACATGTACTTTCAATAGGCCCTTTGCACGATCCGGTCACATGGCACGGAATTAATTATGATGGGACGCAAGTTACACAGTGGGACTTTCAAAACAAAGGACAGTCGGGCTGGATTGGTACGAGTTCCTTTGTTTTGGAAATCCCACTCTGTAACTTGCGTCCCAGCATAATTAATTCCGTACCATGTGACCGGATCGTGCAAAGGGCCTATTTTGCGTCAGTGTGAAAACAAGTAGTCTAGTTACCATAAGACTGAGTGAAAATTCTTTCTAATAAACCAAAACAACTTACTAGACAAGCAAGCAGACAAACAAACAAACAAACCTTGATTCTGTATTGAGCAAGCTTAATGTCGCCTTTTCCCTTTCAAGTTGATGAACTTTCTCGCTTAAGTTCTGGTTCTCGCTCTCCAGTTTTCCAACCTTGGCCTTAAGCGAGTACATAGCTACATTTGAAATTACTCCAACATCACTGTCTTGTTTCTGCTTCAAGGTAACAGGCTGACCACTGTAATAAAGGTAGAAAGATTGGTTTTAACGATAGATATCTTATCCTTAAATTTCCAAAAATTCTCGATCTTTCAGAACGGTTTTCATCGGAGTTGCATCACCACGTCACACGATTGGTTTAACAAAATTCGCGCCAATTTTTCATCCAATCAGAAGTAAAACAAAAACCAATCGTGACTCACTCGCACACGTTTTCCCGCGCTTTGTGTCAGGTACATGTAATTACTTCGAGGTTTGATTGGGTCATTGTATTGCCCGTGTCCTTTGTGATTGGTTAGAGTGATTACTTTAGCTTTAGTTTTACGACATTCGATTGAAAACCGCCCTAAGAAGCGATGATTAGGGTAAAAAGCGAAAGAAACAGAACCACCCGAGAGTAGCGACAGGAAAAGGCTGCTAAATAGCAAAACATGACTGCCACTACTTTCTGAGCTTATCGATATTTTGACAATTAGTAGAAGTCTATTTGACCGATAACGCAAATTTGGCTGTCTGATTGGCTTAACTCGAGCACAATGTCACCATGAGTACGCAATAGCTAGTGCCTTTCCGTTTTTCTGAAGTCTCGGAAAAATAGAAAGATTTTAAATCATTACTGAGAAGACATTCACCATTACTCGACTTTAAAAACTCGAAATCGTTGAGGAAATCTGATGAGCTCGCTCGCACAAACCGTTATTCGGGCTCATGAACTATCCCCTTATAGATATCTCGATTTTATAATGTAATGTTTAAATAGTTTTGCCTCACCGCAAGAAACTTATAGTATCTTCTGGCTCTTGTTCCTTCAGTCTCCTTATTTCCAGCTTCAGTAATCCAACTTTCTCCCTACTGCACTCCACTTCTTTTGTGAGTGAGGTCGTTTCCTTGTCGTATTTTTCTTGCAGTTTGTACAGGTCATACTGCAGTGATTGTAGCTGCATGTTCTTTTGAGCTAGCTCAATGCGGGTAGCTTCAATTTTCTCTTCAGCTTCTCTCACGTTCTCTGCTTTGTCGATTATCTCTGCGATTATAAATATACAGGAAATTGAGCTGTTTACAACTATGGTCTATTTTAAATAAAATCACTTAACGGGACAGTGTGCCGGCTAAAACAACGTGTTTTAATTAGTATAGCTTAAGGCTTGCTATAAACTACATGTAGCTTTTTTTTATCTTGTTATTGAATAGATAGAGAGAACACCCCAAAAAGTGGTGAGGTTGTTTGATGCGGAGCTTTTCTGTTTATGTTAGTTGTTCTTCATTTTAGAGTTTGAATAATCTCAAGCTACAAAAAAACATAAGCAATGAAAAACAGTTTTACACGAGAAAAACCAATATTTTGGTTAACTTTTAATTCTGCGTACGGAGTAAACGGCTTTGGAACAACCCAGCCCAGGGTGGAGGAAGACACTGTGAGGGTAAAGTGTACTGCCCAGGAACACAACGTAATGTTGCCGGCCAGGGGTAGAACCCCGACCACTTGATCGAGAGTCAAACGCGCTAACGTTGAGGCCACCGCGCCTCCACCACGCCTGTGAATGTAAAATACCTTGTTGTTCATCAATGATCGCTTTGAGTCTGTCGGACTCCGAAAAGTACTTCTCCAGTGTCTTTTTTGTCTTCTCCTTCGCCGCTTCGCATTCTTTTCTCAATGATTCTATCTCGCTGTGGTCCACTGGCCTAGCGGAATTCTGAGCCTTAAAGTGCAAGAAAGGAACATAAATGCAATGGGCAATGTGTCGAGCAACATGTTTCGCCAACATTTCCTACCGCGCGAGACAAGTTCAGAGGTTGCTTTGTGTAACACCCCCTGAAATGTCTCGCAAAGTCGGGTTGCAGCAAGTGTTCAAAAAGTAGAATCATGTTCTAAATCTCGCCACCATTACTGCAAAGAAAGCGACGCAAAGCATTTTTATATCACGGCTGTTACACTATATAACACTCGAGCATCGGGGCCTTAGCACTTACGAAGGTCTAAAATTCTGGAAGTATTTTTAAAACAATTTAACATTCTTCATTGGTGGGTGCCAGATATCGTCAGATAATCTGCCGACTGTATTATTATCACGATTCCAAATTCAATTTAAACACAACAATAATGATCGTAATAAGTCAGTTTCTCGCAGATCGCTCGTTTGTTATTTAATTTGTCATTAGTTAGAGTAGTTTTCAATCGAGTGTCGTAAAATCAAAACCAAACTAATTGCTTACCATGCAATCTCAAACCGAAGTAAAATCAATAATTGCCTAATTACTTTCGACACTCAATTGAAAACCGCTCTATTCTTTGAATGTTGTTTTATTACTTGGTGATTAAGCAGTTATTTGACTGTTTATTTGCCTTCGGAATCGACAAATCAATGGGTGTTTGCGACTAACAAACCGCAACGTTTTCCTCAAATTTGTTTAATAATCGCTTAAACAGAAAATAAAGTTCAAAGCAGTTCAAATTATCAAACCTATTACTCACCTTCTTCACCTCAGCCAGGTCTGCACGTAGTTGAGACAATTCTGCATCTTTCTTGGCAGTGTTTACTTTAAGTTCATTAATTTGGCGAACATAATCTTCCTCTTCATCTGCAATTAAGAACGATAAGCTTCTTTTTTCAAGTCACTACGATGAACTACTAAGGTTAGTTTTCTCTTGTATTTTGAAAGGAACTTGTATAATATAATTACTCTAAAATATCGAGCGATAAATTCTTTGATAATCTTTAATCTTTTTGTATGCTCCGGCAAAACGTTAAGTACGCATATAACCCAAATCGGGCGTGTAACTGTTATTGAATGGTAGGTACCATACCAGTGAACATTCCGAACAAGAAATTATTAATTTAAATATTGATTTGGTTACTGGGCAGTTAGAGCTTAAAAATAACACGAATTTTAGTCTCATTGGTAGCTGTTCGCTGTATGCGTATGCGAAGAAAGAGACCATAAATTTGACAAAAGATTTTTTAACGTCCACAGCGGGAGAAAGTTAGGGTGATCAGTTAAGGAATTCCAGCTGACGTTGAGAGTATCAGCCTTCCGTCAGGTCTACACACGTACCTTGCATTTCATCTATGATGGCTTTGAGTCTGTCGGATTCAGCAAAGTATTTTTCAAGCGTCGCTTTCGTCTTTTTCTTAGCTGCCTCGCATTCTTTTCGCAATGATTCCATTTCATTCACATCCGTTGTATTCGTGGAGTTCTGCACATGTCAACAACAAAAAATAGGTATACAATGGGTACTTGTGTGGGACAGATTATATTGCCTTTAACTCCATAAGGTTAGAACGTCATTGGTTAATGGGTATATGTGTCCAAGTGCTGCACGTAAATTGCAATTTAAGGAAACATCAAAGTATAAAAGGAATGATTAATGTGATCACTATAACACTTGAATGTTGGAAAGTGGTCCCCGCTCGTCCGTTCGCCCATGAGAGTGTCAAAAGTGTTTAAGTGCTGGGCAAGTGCTAATCATCAATCAATTATCCGTTTGGCGAGTACCATATTCATATCTAGATAGTTATCAAAATTACCATTATCTACATTTCGCCGAGAAATTCTGTAAACAAAAACCTGTTTTACAAATTCATTTCCGAGATGACCAATAAATTTCGTGATAAGATACATTTTTGTGCTTCGTAAATATGGACAAATAAGGTTTCCTTCCGCGCGCACTTATACAAAAGTGACACTACTGGTCTCAAAAGTTGAGTCACGGTGTTCATGGCGCCCAGAAAGAACTGAGGCGTATGCTTTCAAAGTAAGGAATGTGATGAGGATTAATCGATAAAAGCTGTTTCGAAGTTTGCTTGGTTGTTTTTTTCTCAGAAAAAAAAAAAAACGTTCGGCAGTTTACCACGTGTTAGTTTGTTAAGCAACGAGCTATACTTATGCAGCGTTCTGTGTTCTCCACAACACAAACCTTTTCGCTCGCGGAGCAATTTAATTACTTTTAAATGTGTGATCTAATTAATGAGAATCAAATACCTGTTTTTCCAGTTGGGCAAGCCTGGACACAGTGTTGTCCAGTTCGTACTCGGCCTTGGCCAATTTCAGCTGGTAGTGCTCGACGCTTTCCTTGTAGTCCGCACAGCTCTTAGTAGCAGCCACCAGTTTAGTCTCCAAGTTCTTGATTTTTTCGTCCTTCTCTGAATAGTAATCTTCACTCTCTCTGACTTTTAAGGCACTGATTTCACGCAACTGCTCTTTTAGTAGAGTTTTCTCTTCCTCGAACTGCTCAGCGAATTGAGCCATTTCTTCTTTCCACCTTTTCCTTTCTTCCTCAATAATGAAGGTTTTCGATTGGGCAAGACTTTCCAGTTTGTCATTCTCCTCTGTAAGCCTTATGCCCTCTCTTTCTAATTGTACATTCGTTGCTTTTACTTTCTCCAATTCCTCACAGAGGCCAGCGACTCGAGCCATTTCTTCTTCCAATCTCTTCCTTTCTTCCTCAAGAGCGACTGTTTGGGATTGAGCAAGACTTTCTAATTGACTCTTCTCTTCTGCCAGCTTCCACACTTGATTTTCTAATTGCGCGTTCTTATCCTTCTCTTTTTCTATTTCCTGGCGCAGAACATTTTCCGAATGAACAACAGCTGAAATTTTGGCTTCCATTTCTTCCTTGGAGACGTTGCCCTGTTGATCCCCGAGAACACGTCGAATTTCCTCTTCAATGGCGTCCTTGCTTTTCTGCAAACGCAAGACTTTATCTTCCAGTTCGACCACAAGCTCTTTTTCGTTTAAAACTGATTTGTGAAGCTCATCTATTTGTTCATTCGAAGCGGCATTTAGTCTCTCAAAGGACGTCTGCAACTCGCGAAGTTTTACCTCCAATGCTTCCTTTTCTTCAAGGGCCTTCTTTACACGATCATTGAGGCCTTCCTTTTCAGCGACCACCTTATCCAAGCTATTTTTAGTAAATTCAAGCTCGGTTTCCACTTCAAGAAGCTTGTGCTCCATTTCTTGAAGGTCGCTTTCCAACTTTTCATTCTTTGAACTAAGTTCCTGACTTTGCGTCCTACTTTCCACATTACTCGATTCAATTTTTTCGTTCATCGAGATTAATTCTGATTCCTGCTGCTGTATTATTTCTTTGAGTTCCATTATCTTAGCATCGGCTTCTTCGCGACCGTTTCTCGCCTCCTGAAGATTTTTGTTCACGTCGCTTAGCTCGCTCTCTAGTTCACGTAACCGCTCTTCATTTTGTCGGAACTTTTCCACCATTTCAAGTTGTTTGAACTCGTTTTCCTGTAGGTTGGAACGCACCTCTGCAATTTCAATGTCTTTTTCGTCCACCAGGAACGTCATGTGTTCCAGCTCTTCGTGTTTTACGCGAATCGTTGTGTTAAGTTGCTCTAGGGCAGACTCCTAAAACAATGAACAGACATCAAAAAAATCAGACAGCCAGTCAGTCAGTCGAAGGAAAAAGAGCTATAATAAGTTACTCTGGTATATCTCATTCACGGCCGAGTGACAACGTAAGAAGATTGCAAACATGATATCGGGTTTCGAAGAGCGTAAATGGTGAACGCCTAACTCAAAGCTTTCCTGAAAGGTTTGATGAAACAGGTTCACCAAAAGAGGGTGGTTTTCATTTTTTTTAAAATCAGAACTTTTGATTTCAACTCACCTGTAATTGCTGCTCCTGACCACGTTCTCTTTCAATTTTGAGTTCCTCTTCGATCTCCCATAATTTCTGCTCCAAATGATCAATTTTATTGTCTTTTTTCTCGATCGAGCATCGATGTTTCTTATTCTCCTCCGACAGCTTATCGACGTGAGCCTTCAGCTGCGTCACATCAATCGAGATTTCGCTCAATTTCTTGGTCTTCTCGTCCAAAAGCTGCTTAGCCTGCTGCACTTGCTGTTTGAGGTTGTCACGTTCTTCCATCAAGGCTCCATTACGAATGTCTGCGCCCTTGAGCTGACGGTTCTCATTTTCCAACTCTTTCACTCGTCTCTCAGCCTTATCGCATTTCTGTTTGGTGAGGTCTATGCTGAACTCCATCTGCTTCATCTTCTGCATGGCCTTGTCGTCACCCAGCTGCGTGACAGCGCGGGTGATGTGTGAGCTGTGTAGGTTTTCCATGTCACGCATCTCTTGTCTAGTTTCCTCCACTTTCTTATTGGCCACCTCAAGACGGTGCTCCAGAAGGTCTTTCTCGCTCTTCAAGAGAGTGCACTGGGATTCTAACTCAGAAACCTGAAAATAAAGAAGGCAAGATATCAGGCGTGGTACCGGAACTTGTATTTTGATATACTGATGGAGGTGTTTCAAACTTTCTAGGTTGTGTAGAAGCTGGTTACTGTATAAGCTTGTTATAACAGTTAATTTTTAAGCCGGTGGACTAGACCCTAGTGTGTAACCATGCAAATGAAAGGTTTTGAACGGTTCGTTCATGTGGTACTGTTTGTTATGCTCTACTATGTGATTCTAACTTTTACGTCTGCGGATGAAGCCCTAGTGTATGACCATTAAGCAGTACTTTCATGTGGTACTGCTTAATATGCTGTAAAAGGTGGTTCTAACTTTTAAGTATGTGGATGAAACCCTAGTGTGTGACCATTGAAATGGAAGCACATGAAAGCTCTTGAGCAACTCTTCCATGCGATTTGTCTGATCTGAGTGAAGCCAGAAATCAGAAGAATAGAGCTTATGCCTTTTTCTCTGCTTCGCCCAGGTCTCTTTCAAGTTCTTGGCGCTGGTGGGCCTGGACGCAGATTGTTTCTCGTCTCTCCGCCTTCATCTTGTCAATCACTCTTTGCTGATCCATTCCTCGGTTTGTATCTCTTAACAGAGAGTCTTTGAGGTGCTGCAACTCTTCGGCTAGAGAGGAGTGTTCTTTTCTGCAGATAATAAATATATATATTGAACGGCGAATGGCCCTTTATAATGTAAAAACAGGAGCCATAATCGGGGACGGAGACCGTAAGCGCGCGCCATTTCTAGTATTGGGGTTGTCCCCATGATATGGGACAATAATTCTATTTTTAGAACAAATTGCGCCATCGCCTAAGGCGTTATGTCTGTAGATGCTGCTCAGTTTTGTTTGTGTAAAAATAATTGTCTGTTGTCAATGAATAAGAGCGCCCGCCGATGCGTGTTTTGTACAGTCAGTAAAACATGACAAATTGGACTTCCCCACTTTTGTGAAAACGTACATCGAACTCAGATAATATCTCTAGTTTTTAAATATGTTTAAGGTTGATAAATGTTTGAGAACATATTAAAAGCTTAGCTGAAAATATGTGAATACAGCAGAAATAATCAGCAAAATTACGACTACGCTTTCTTTAATCAACTCGAATAACGATTTTGAGTTTTTTTGGTTGAGTTATCAAAACTCCTTGTTTGTTTGTTTTTTTTTCGCCACGTAAAATTTCACTATGTTAAAGAAACATACATGATATTAGTAGCCTTTTGGCGTTCGGGAAAACTGTTGCAGCATCTCAGCACAAAAGACCACGAAATAAATCTTTGTCATGGTTTGTTGACAATTGAAAACACCGACTCGGACTTGAAAGAGCGCGCGCTGCACTATGCAAATGAGCTACTGAATGTACGCGTCAGACTTTCCTTTCAAAAACTTTTGCAAACTCGCCAAACAAACAGAAACCATAAGAAACTATCAAAAACTGGGTTTGGTTATGATTAAGCATTTTTTGGGAAACTCACAAATCAACTCGATACCAGAGTAAAGAGTTTTCTTACATAACTTTTCTTCACAGAACAAACGAAAAACTTACGCGTACAACTAGCGCGAGCAGATATTATTCATTCACAGCGCGAAAAAAAAAAAAAAAAACTCAACTTTTCCATTAGCTCAGAGCATAAAACTACATATAAGAGTCCTGGTTCTTATTCCCTGCCTTATTCCCTGCCATCGCTGTGAAAAATCTGCAAGAGAATCTCGCAGCTCTCACCATTTGATCACTCAACGTGACAACATCCATGCGAGAGCCCCCGACACGTGCGCGGACATATGACGTCAGGATGGCGCAATTTGTTCTAAAAATAGAAAAATTGTCCCATATCATAGGTGCGCGCGGATCCCAAGACTTACGGTCTCCGTCCCCGATTATGGCTCCTGGTAAAAACCATTGGTCTCGCAAAATTTTCGTCTAATTTTAAGGGTCTGGCGGTCTCTGTTTTTGTTTAGCGGTTATCTGCGTCTCGCAGTCTCGATTTTTTCAAGGCTAAGAAAGTCTTGAAATACTGTTTTGTTCGCTTTTTTTTTTTTTTCTTTTAATATATATAAGCTTAAATAACGTCTGAACGTCTAAGAACCTGAACTTCGGGGCTCGCATTTATAACACTTTGAAGTCTCGGTCTCGCAATTGAAGAAGTCAAAATGTCTCAGCGGGCTCGCAATGCTCGGGCTTTGCGAAGGTACGATAAGTCTCGCCTTATTGCAAAGTCTCGCATTTACCCTTTTTCAGCCCTTATAAAACCGCATGGTCTAGGAATAAAATAAGACCCCATTCCATCTAACAGGGGAAAGACTGTGAGAGGAAGAGGTGTCCTTTCGCAATTGAAATTGCGGTTATTTCAACTTTCCATGTTCTGTTACAAACAGTGTTCAGTTAGCTATGCGGTCTTATGACAAAGTCTGTGAGCCGGAGTAACCCGTGTGCTTTTCCACATAAAAGTTACTCGTCGTAAAGGAGAGTGGAGTTAAAGGTGGACTATAAAAATTAACATAATAAAATAAAAATAACATGTGTACGCGCAAACGCTGCAGCTCTTACCTTAGTGTTTCATTTGATTTCTTCTCTTCCGCAAGTTCTTTAACAAGCTCGTCGCGTTGTTTCTTTGCCTTTTGTAGTTCCACTTCAAACGAAACGTTTCCAGACGTGTCTTTTGATCGACACTCATTTGATTTGTATTCGATAAGGTCCTGGACAAGTTTCTCGCACGTTTCTCTCTCCTCCTGTAGTTGTTCTTTCGACATATCACAGGCTTGTTTGGACTCGACCAGCTGCGACTCTAAAACCTTAATTCTCACTTGCAGTTCTTCCACTTCTCTTTTCGTGTTATTTGCTTCATTGTCCAAAACTTCGTTTCTTTTACTCAGTGTTTCCAACGAACTCTTAAGAGAATTACATTCTTCGCTGATAGCCTGAGCACGTTCTTTTTCTGCAGCGAGCAGAGAGGCGAGGTTGTCGCGTCCAGTTTGTTCATCTATTGTCGTTTTATCGTTCATCTCTCGAGAAGAGTGATCATTTGTTTCTAGTGCGCGGTTAAGTTCATTTTGAAGGTCCTCTGTCTGTAGAAACAAACAAACGGTAGCGATTGAAAGTCATGTAAAAATAGATACAATGTACGGCAAGACAGGATTGCAATACTTACAATGTTACGTGCTTCACATATTAGAGACTTTAAAAGTAGATCCAAGTTCCCGCGAACGGAGAACCGTTAGGGGTCACGTGACCAGTACCCCCCCAGAGGTCACGACTCACGTTTTCAACATAAAGAGGTAGGTTTTCACGCGCATTTAAATCATTTACCTTAAGTATTATTGCCTTAATTTTTATTTTATACCACATACACTTCTGAAACCGAATAAGCAATTACCAAGCCTTATATTGTTGTTCGTGGAAAAACAAGGAAATCCAATATCGCAGCGGCTAAAGTTAAATGTGTGCTAATGCATTGACAGGATGATTGGTATTATTAACTCCTAGAGCCAAACGGCTAACCTCAAACTGCAGAGGTTCGACTGACATTTCGTGACATGTTAAAGAACCGTTGAGACTGTAAGTGAAAGCAGTGCGTTACCTTTTGCTCGTATGCCGTCACTGCTGCCGCTCCCTGTTCCAACTCATTTTCAAGCTCAAGTATGCGATCCTTGTACCGTTTAACTTTCTGCTGAATCTCTAAAAGATCCTTCTGCAAGTCAGCATTCTAGAGAAATAAAAAAGAAGAAACATGCAGAGTGTTTAAAGCTTGTTTCAGCATCAGAAATCATATAAACACGGCAAATTGTGAGCATGATCAGAACGTGATGTTTTCGGTTAGTATTTACACAAGCTCTATAAATTCCACTTTCGATTCCTTTGGCAGTGAAAATCATCTTTTACTCAACACAAACAAACAGACAAACAAAAAAACCAAACAAAAAAAGAAACAGACAACGAAGCCAACCAGTCATCGAACTTCTAGTAAATTGAACACTAATGTTCTGAAGTGTGCCTGTAGATTGCACAAAATCTACAGGCAGATCAGGGTTTCCAAAGTATTGGAACCCAGGTCCTCCAAAACAGAAAATGAGAAACTGGTAACTGCCACAAAAATGTCAATCATAACTGACCGCGATACACGTCCAGTTGCTTGTCTCACTTTCAAAATGAGGCTCTTCCTTTGTAAATGGGGTAACCCGGTGCCTCAAATTCACGCAAATAGATCATTTTGAGTCCACCCCCAATAGTTTTGAAATAAATACCACTGGAAATGGGCTTTATTTTTACTATAACTTACGTCAGTGATGGATTCAGATAAATCATTTTTGATCTCATCTCTCTCCTTCTTGACCCTGAAGAGAATATTATTAACATTTATTTATTTTAAGTCTTCAGCAAACACAACAAATATTACCGTTTAGGCTGTCTTTGTCGAAACTGAATTTGTACCTTGTAGCACATCGTTTTAAGTTTGGCTCCTGATTCATTTCTAAGTTTGGAAAGTTTATCAAATAAGAATCTCCCCATCGTTAGGCAAGCCCCCTTTGTTCTTTGTCCACGTTAGTTTCATTCCATCAAGAGCCAAAGAACCAAAGAATTACTGAGCAGTATTGTAACGTGATGAAATACAAGGACAAAGCCAAACTAGGGTAAAAACTGTTGTTTATTAGGAGAAGGTAGGGTGATCGAGTGGTAGAGCGCCCGACTTGCAATCCGGAGGTCTCGGGTTCAAGTTCCGCTCTGACCATAAGTCAACTGGTCTACCTCTTCCCAGTTGGGATTTTGAATCATGTTACATGTATGTTCATTTACTTTTTTGATCCCCCCCCCCCCCCCCCCCACCTTCGCTGGGGGAGCGGTCAATTGAAATATATTCTATCTTTATTTTATTGTTGCATGCTTCATGGCTGTCTCTACTGCCGGACCGCAGAACTCTCTCGAGGCCTTTATATCCGAGAAATCTTTGATACAGTACTTAGCAGCTAGTTTGTTTATTTAATTTAGGAGGCAAACAATATTCCACTCCACTGACCTTTCCAGAGTCTGTTCACATTCTTTCTTCTCATTGATCATTCTTTCAAGCTGCAATTCCAGGTCAGACTGCAAGACACACAACACCGTCATTTTTACACCTCCTTTTCAGAATGAGCTTTTTCCACCAAAATCCAAAACTGTCGATAAAAAGTCTCAAGGGGAGTGAGCGTCAATTTTCTCTTCGCAAACGATGGGAATATAGAAATCGCACAACTTGTTGCTGAATGTTACAAGCAAGTTTTAATCAAACACCCATTACCAACGTTAAAATATAACTATCTGACTTCAATAGCTAGAACACAAAAATCTCCCTGGTCAGACATACAAAAATGTCTCTACTTTTTCTGCCATGAAAAAATTGACCCTTAAGCCTTCTTCACGACGTGTGGCTTAACTTTTCTCAATTCCTTCACTTTTGATTTTTACGAATGGACTGGACTGGCTGGAGGGCGAGAAATATATGCATGAGAAACGAACAAAACAATGAAAACAGTAAAGCTTACCACTTTTGCATCTACTTCTCGTTTTTGTTGGATCACGTCTTTTTGTTCAAATTCACACGAGGCAGTCTGGAGCAGTTCCTTCACATGCTCCAGTTCTTTCGTCAACTGTGTTATCTTGGTTTCTTGTTCTGTTTTAAATTCTTCTGAACTCGCTTCGTAATTTTCCTTGCTTTGAACAAGTTCTGCTTTTAAGTGGTCCACGTTTTCTTCCAACTGCAACTTTTGTTCGATTACTTGTGTCAACATTTGTTCCTGCTCGTCCGCATGAGATAACCTTTCCTCTAATTGTTTCACTTGAATCTCAAGTTCCTTCGTTCTTTCTGAATCTTCATCGCTTGGACAGGACAATCTTCCCTCAAATCGACGCTTCTCTTCCATCGCGGAAGCAAGTTCATCTTGAAGACGTGTCACATCGCTTTCAAGGCTAGCGTACTTTTCTCTCCATGTTTCCAGATTTTCTTCTAACCGTTCCTTTTCTCGTGTACGTTCCTCCAGAACCATCTGCAGAGAATCAACTTCCAGTTTCTTGTTTTCTTCCAGCTGTAACTTCTCTTCGATTACCTGAGTCATCATTCGCTCCTGCTCGTCCACACTGGACAACCTTTCTTCCAGCTGCTTCACTTGAACCTCAAGTTCCTTTGTTCTCACCGTGCCTTCACTTGCAATAGAAAATCTTTCCTCAAATCGACGCTTCTCTTCCGAAGCGGACTCAAGCTCATTTTGAAGACGTGTCACATCGCGTTCAAGACTAGCGTACTTTTCTCTCCATGTTTCCAGATTTTCTTTTAACCGTTCTTTTTCTCGTCTCCCTTCCTCCGCAACCATCTGCAGAGATTCAACTTCCAGTTTCTTGTTTTCTTCTAGCTGTAACTTCTCTTCGATTACCTGAGTCATCATTCGCTCCTGCTCGTCGGCACTGGACAACCTTTCCTCCAGCTGCTTCATTTGAGTCTCAAGTTCCTTTGTTCTCATCGCGCTTTCTTCACTCGCAACAGACAATCTTTCCTCGAATTTACGTTTCTCTTCCACAGCGAAAATAAGTTCATTTTGAAGCCGTGTCACATCGCTTTCAAGGCTAGCGTACTTTTGTCTCCATGTTTCCAGATTTTCTTCTAATCGTTCCTTCTCTTGTGTTCTTTCCTCCAGAACCATCTGCAAAGAATCGACTTCCAATTTTTTGTTTTCTTCCAGCTGCAACTTCTCCTCGATAACCAGTGTCATCATTCTTTCCTGCTCGTTCACATTGGATAATCTTTCCTTCAACTCTCTCACTTGAATCTCAAGTTCCTTTGCCCTCAACGAGCCTTCTTCAGTTGCTACAGTCAGTCTTTCCTCGAATTGACGTTTGTCGTCCACAGCGGACACAAGCTCAGTTTGGAGTCGCGCTACATCGCTTTCAAGACTAGCGTACCTCTCTCTCCAAGAATCAAGGTTTTCTTCCAGTCTCGCCTTCTCTCGTTCACTTTCCTCGAGCTTCATCTGTAGCGAGCCCAATTCTATTTTAACAGCAGTGTCGAGTGCTCCTGTATTCTCCAGTCCTTCGACCCTGGCTGCGAGAGCCTGTTTTTCGGCCTGCACACTTTCAAACTCAGCCTGCAGCTCGGACAAATATTCGTTGGACAGTGTGCGCTCATCCTCAAGTGACTGAATTTCGCCTTCCAGTTCTGTGTTTAAAATTACACACAAAACGTCAGTTGAGGTTCAACGTAGAGCCAAGTTAGAAAGATTTTTCAGACAGCAGTTAGCCGCAAAAACGTAGTCACTACGCGTACAGTGAGATATTAGGCGAGGCGAGTCATTTGGTGTTTGTCTTACCTCCCAACTCAAAAATAGAAGGAAAAAACTGCGAAAAATTATTTGCTTGACAACAGCTGGCTAAGCAAATTTGCCGCGGTTTCAAGATGCACGGCCTGATCACGTGTGAATCGTAAGTTCAAGTTGTTGTTTTCCTAGGTAATTACTGAGTTTTTGACCCACGACACATGACACGTTCTCTTCCAATCGGAAAACATATTGTTCTTCCCACGTTGACAATTAAATTTTAACATTAATTCCAACAACCCTCCCCTCCCCCATCAAGTTATAGCCGCAGCACATGCTTACCCCTCCCCCACTACTTATTATCCAGGAGAGTACAAGCTACAAAGTATGCGTTGTTTTCTTTGAAATACTAAAAGCATGACAGAAACGACAGAAGTCAAAAATTTATTGGCAAATTTAATTTACTGCTACATGTATGGTCAGACTTGTCTTTAAATGGAAGAAAACCTAAAACCAACGCAAACGTTAAACGTGGACAATGATGAGACCGAGTACGAAACGAAAACTTTTCAAATTAACTTATTTTTTCCCAATGTAACATTTTTAACAATCTCTTGGCAAGAAGGTCTCGGGGCTGAAGGACCTTAACTAACGCGATATTCACCTTTGTTCCTCGCTTTAAGATTCTCCAAATCCTGACACTGTGTCTTCAGCACTGAAACCTGAGTCTGATGGAAATAAACAGAAAAAAAATGGAATACCATAAGCAGGGCTGCGCACTAGCAGCGCCCGGGTGGCACAGGCAACTAACTTTTGCCTTGAGGGCGGCTGGAAAAAACTTACTTTTTTCATATACGCTTAAGTGCTGGGCACCCAGGATTTCATGGTTAGGAACCTTTGGGCTCCTTGTAAATCGTCTTAGACCACAGCCTTGCATAAGTGTCCCTCTATGACAGGTGTCCCTACTGAAATGCCGGGGGCGAGATGGGCTAGGCCCACACCTTAGAAACTGTTTTGAGAATGGAAGGTGTAGCGGGAGAATCGCAGAAAAGTATTCATCTGCGCGATTTTCTTGCGGTAAAGATATTTTCAACTTGGAAATAAACCGTTTAGTCGGTTGCATTTATGAGAGCGTTCAGCGTTGAAACAAACAGAAACTACAAAATACCTCTAGATCGGCTTTTTCGTTTCTCAGTTCTGCTACGTATTTCAGCGTGATGTCCGAGTTCTGTATAATGAAAATAGGATCAAGTAAGTTTAATCCAAAAAATACTGTATTTCTATAATATTAACAATGGACCAACGAGTTCTTACTGACTGTTTTTTTTTTTAATCGAAAAATGGCCGTCTGCTAGCGGCACGACCGCGAGAGGACTGAAGAGGAAGGAGAATGTGTCCTTTTTCCCATTCCTCCTCGGTTTTGTTGCTCGTGTTCTCGACTTAACGGCCGTAGCCGCGAAAAGACCGCAAAGCAAAACGACAACAACGACAAAACAAGCAAACTGAACAAAAAGAAATAAAATGGTCGAACCGTAGGAGTTGGACCTCGGCCGCTCTCGGTTGACATTTTATCCAGCAATGTATTACTTTCCTCCAACAATTCCTGTGAAATAAACGAAACACGTTATTTTCTAGGAAACAAATTGGACTGTGAAAGGTACACTTGTGTTAGAAAAGTCAGTAATGATTGGGAACAATCAACAAATTCTCGTTCAATTGACCTACTTACGTGATACAGATCTCGCGTTTGGGTGGCTTCGTGCAGCTCTTTCCGTAAAGTCTTAACTTCAAGTTCCAAATGAATCGACTTTTCATCCGGCTAAGGAAAAAACAACAGTTACACAAAACTAGATTCACATAAACGGTTCTCTATACAAAACAAACAAATAAAAACACAAAACAAAAGAACAAAACAAAACAAAGCAACAAAATATATTGACCCTAGCCGCTGAAAAGAGCGACCTGTTGTTGATTACAATATTGCATGGCCGCAGTAGCTGTTTTTAATGTGGGGACATGTAAACTGAAAGTGATTATTTTTCGTGAAGGACTTGGTCCACGGAGAAAACTATGGCAAACTGAACAACAAGGAACCGAAACCATTGCCAATAAAGGAGCCCCACATTTTGACTTTTTCCTTCACTTTCTTATCGTCTGTAATCCAGATCTCACTCTTTTATGTGGATCTTGGCACAAGTTAACTTTCATCCCGTCAGCTGCACTATGACCATATAACCTGTGCTGGGTTGTTCCAAGCCCGATTAAGCTAAAACAGGATCAGCGAGAATTTACACAAACATAAACAGTGAAAAACATTTTATACAAGAAAAATTAACGTTAACTGGCTTTCGAACAAACCGGCCCTAGAAGTTATTTCAAAAATAGCGCCCAGTTAGTGGTAATTTTAGATAAATATGGCGGTAAAACAAATAAAAATCTGTACCTCTGTCTGCATTTCTTTATCCTCTTGTGTCGTGTCGATTATTGGAGACAAACACCTTCAGATGTAGATCAGAAAACAGTTTTAAAGTGAAAGATAGAAGAAATAATAAGAAACGTGGTGAAGCAAATAACGAGCCGATAGAGCAGGTAACACTTATTGATAACAAGTCTCTCTACTATTACGGCGAACAAGACAAAGACGTAAACTATCCTTTCTCGGTGACTGTATTATCTTTTGTTATCATTTTATCTTTTGGCTCGGCGCGGTGGCCTCATGGTTAGTGCGCTCGACTCTGGAGCGAGCGGTCCGGGTTCGAGCCCTGGCCGGGGACTCTGTGTTGTGTTCTTGTGCAAGACACTTAACTCTGACAATGCCTCTCTCCACTCAGGAGTACAAATGGGTACCGGCGAATTGTTGGGGAAACCTAACAAACTGCGGGGGAGTGACCTGCGATGAACTAGCATTCCGTCCAGGGGGAGTAGAAATACTCCTAGCCGCTTCATGCCACAGAAACCGGGAGCTATGGGCCAGTCGGCTCCAAGGCTTCACAATTTCTATCTTTTGGCTGGTATTCGAGCCTACGTTTGACCTTTGAGGATGGAAACCTTTTTCCCCCAGATTTCTTTTCTCTTTTCCTCCACTACTCTCTTGCCTCCGGGAAGAGTGACCTGGCAAGGCATAGCAGACACAAACCTCTTTGCTCGCGGACTTGCAAAGCCCACTTTTCTTCGGCCATCCTCAGAATTCTTTCGCTCTTCTTCTTCGTCCAGAGTTGATAGGAACGCATCTCTGGACATCTCATCAAACTCGCTTTCCTCACTGCTTGGGCTCGATGAGATTCGTGCCAGACGAACTTGCACCGAGTTTGCCGCAAGAGCAGCAGCTGAAGCGAGCGGAGCATTTGCAAGAAGAGCCCCTGGACACCAGGTCTCACGCCTCTGTCCGTGGGAGAGAAGAAAAAGGAAGTGTTAGTGGCCTGAAAACCATACTGTAACTCGTACGTGCAATGCAGCTCTTTCTTTTCCAACTCAGACCAGACTTTACCCTGGGTACCAGAGGTAATACTTCGTTCCGCTTCGGAAGACATGACCGACACGGGAAACCGCGCAAGAAAAACCTCTGGCACCCAGGGTAGCCAGACTCGATTCAGCGGTGGAAATCGTCTATGTAACTAATTATATCGGGATTTCACTACAATAGATTTCTGAGGTAGAAAAACACTTAATGGGTCCATAATAAACCAAAAAAAGAACAAAGAAACTAAAGTTTCAAAGATACAGAACACAATCGACGAACGTGAAAACCTTTAGACCAAATGTTTAACGATGTTCCAAACCATCGGGAAATGAAAGAAAAAAAAAAAAAAAAAAAAAAACCAACCTTGGCCATTCTTGCTTTGCTCGGTTTAATGCCAGTCTCTCGCCCGGCTGAACAAATCATATCGCACAGCTTTTTGATTTTCTCCTTCTGTTCGCTCTACAGAGAAAGATGAAAAACAAACATGTACCTACACCTAGCAAGCTCTCAGGAAATAACCTGCCGTAGACTGACATCCTATATAAAAGGGAAAATAGCGACACTCAAGTTACTATAAGTACACTTCAGTGCGCATTGAATGGCTGACTTGCCACAAGCCGACTTCTACTTCTAAGAGCAACGAAGTCGCTCTAAACGAGCGACGAAGAAAACGGACTTTGGGAACATCTAATTGAATGGTGAAAATTTGAGAATATTTTTCATACTTGTTGTCTTCGTTGTTGTTCCAGCATCTCCTCCATCTGAGATGAAAAATAAACAAAAAGCAAAAACAATATATTAAATCGTGGTAATGGATTTAATGCAATAAATATGGGGACCGATAATCGGAAAAAAAATCCAGAGTCTGTTACAAGTTTTAACAGCTTTCAATAGCTGACTTTTTTCAAGACAATTATAATGATCTACTTTTGACAAGCTGTCTGTGTGACTTTCTTATCAAAGGATTCGTCAACTCTTACCTCGTTCACTTTCTCTTTCTCGAGTTGTAACTCCTGCATGTGCGATTTGCTGCTCATCTGAGAAAGAAAAAAGAAAAATGCAATGTTGTTTATAGTGTAGTGGACAATGCGCTTAGCTACACCTAGCTAGTTCTCAGGCATGCCAGTTAAACGGAAAGAAAGAACTACTTGAAACAAACATAACAGGCTTAAAAATCCCAACTGGCAGGGGGCAGACCAGTTTATTAAAGCATGACCGAGGAGTTGAACTAGGGTCTACCGAGAAACAACTCCAGGGACTTGAACCCGCGACCTCCAGATTCCAAGTCCGGCGCGCTAACCACTCGGCCTCGCTGCCTCCAAAGCTATCATGTAGCACCCAACCACCTTTTCCTAAGGAACAGCCATCCTTCGTTACAAATAGAATTATCATATTTCGCCCATGTCATAATAAAAGCTTCTGCTACAGGTGTCGAAGAGAAGAATACAAGTACGCTGAAGTCAGCTTTACACTTACCTCGACCAGTTGTTTCTTCAGTTCACTAATTTCCTTTCGGTAACGTTTCAACAAAGTTCCATCATCAAGTACCTTAGGTGCAAAATTAAAACAACATACATGTAGCTATATAAAGCAACACAAAATTTATTATTTTTTTTTCGACAGTCTACATATTAAGGTCATCATACACTCCTCCTCATACACTAACGCCGTCCGATGGGACGGCCGAACAAAACGCTGCATGCGTGAATTTAAGTCTTAACTAATTAATATTCGAATCGGTCGTGTCAGTTACTTAGTTCAACTATGGTTAGTTGTTGTTTAGCAGTCGCAAAGTTTGCACTACAGTCGCTGTGTTTTCGTTTCGATTTTTGTAATAATTGTAGAATTTCGTATCGTCGAAACACACTCAAACGCGGTAATTATTTTCTCCTTTACTTTTAACGTATCGGTTTGGCGCAAACTCACAGACGTTAATGGGCTAGCGCTAACTGAAGACAATAGTGCACACAAATTGAATTCATTTCATTTTTTGTAAACTAATTCGAGTCGATTATGTCCCAAAGACGATAAAAATCGACGGTTTACCTCGTTAACTTCTGGGCAGTTCTTGATTGTTTTGGCCCGGCTAGCAAACTGCAAGGAAGGGGAATATGAACGCTCAAATTACATATTGACAGAACCAAAAGAGAAACAAACAAACAAACAAACAAACAAACAAACAAAAACATCAACAACGACAAAACAAGGGGAAAGAAACAAAATTTTACAGTCCGATCGATTGCTGACAAGTGAGTAGAAAGATATCAAAATACCAGTAATATTTGTCCAAGTTCAAATTTCACGAGAACGGACAAGCGTTGGCTGTAAAACAAAAACTACACGACTATAATTTGTTTTCCCGTGAACTTTTTTCCCTTTGAGTTCAATCCAAATGTTGCTTTGGAATGTGTCATATAAGGGCAGAAGTGCGAATTTTCTTTCAAAAATTGAGGCATTTGTACGCAGGAGAATGAACAGTGGGCCAATACTTTCAGACGTTGCGTATCAAAGTGCACTCCTGCCCACTCCATTTTTAAACCAGCAAACTGGGAGCGTTAATGAACACGCTAGTAACTTTTTACCTTTAAAGTGCTGATTGATTCTTCAATGGCTGCAGGAGTAATCGTGCATATCATTGAGGTTTTAGCATTCCCTCCGAGAGATGACTGTAAGATCCTGGTTAGCTTGGAATCACGGAATGGTATAAAGCTAGCAAGAAAATAACGTTTAATGAAGAATTATTGATTAGTGTAAGGTACGCAAGAATTCTCTCCGGCCGCACATGAAGTTGACTGAGAGAAACTTGCCTAAAACAGTACTCGAACAACAACTAGAATTTTCTGGACAGAAACGAGGTTCTGATACCGTCAAACCTCTCATAAGCGACTAGCCAAAATGCCAAGCCTAGGTGGTCGCTAACGAAAGCTTGGACCTTACATTTTTGGGTCAAACATTTTGCTTCATTAGCATATGGTAACGGCAGAGACTAACCAACGTCAATTTCCCTTGCTGAAGCTGATGGTTTTCGTTATTCTCTTTACCTGTTTGCTTGACAATATTTTAATAAATGTAAGGAGAAACTGGGCGTGGATCAGTTTACCTTTCTCCCTCACTTAGTTTTGCAATAACTGAGCCAAGGGTCAGAAGACTCCTGTTGATGTGTCCGCCTTCTTTCAACCGTTGACCTGCGATGTGGAAGTACAGAAGTAGTAACTTGAGGTGTACTTTTTTTATTTACTTTAGTTGGCAGACGACTTGCCTGGGTCCTTGCCCACTGGGCAAGTGAGAATGAATAGTTACTTGGCAGCAGGAAAATCTACTTATCCCAGTCGACCAGACAGCGAGTTCGACAGCGAGACAGCCCTGTCGACATGCCCGGTCAAACAGGTCTGCTCAGATTCACAAATTTTCAAGGAGTCTGATAGTGACAACGACAACAAGTCAGATGCTAACTTACCAAAAGCCCCAGTTTGTGAGGCTCTCTCTGATCCCGCTAGATCTACCAAGTTCTGAAACAAAAGAAGAAAAAAGTACATTATGAGTAATACTTAAACTAACTGAAATATTACTCTTTCCACTTACACTTTACACCACTAAGGTTATTGCTTCAAAATGAGGGCTTGAACAATTTTAATGCAGACGATTTAGGATTCGATTAAATTTGAGGCAAGAAAATGGCGCTGTTATCCGAGTCAAGGTAGATATTTTAAAGTATCAACTTGATTCGCCGTAAAAGCTTTTATAATGGGCCGGGTGGGGCAGACCTTTTTTTTGACAGGGGTGCTAACGGGACAATTCGAGATAAAGAAAGAGGCATGCTTTACCAAATGCGCTACTCTCACAGCACCATCTATCGCATCGCGGTCTTTGCTTTCGTCCATCATTTCTCGACTCTCGATAACCTGGAAAAAAAATGTAGAAGAAAGCGCCATCAATGATAAGAAACAAGCAGAAAGAAAGGTAGGGTATCTTGGTAGTGGAAGACTTAAAGCACTGCAAATTCAAGATGAGGATATAATTTAGGGAGCAGCTCTGTTCTTCCATTAGTCTCCAAAAGAAGCGCGAAAGGAAAAAAGGCCGTGGGAAATCTGGGTGCTAGAAGACACATGTACCATCTCGCCCCAAGATTGCGCGCGAACAATTTTTTTTTTTGTGATGCCTTGCGTTGAAATTTAGCCTCTGGTATCGAGTTGGAGTAAATGGCACCAGATAACTTACCACTCGGAAAATTGTGTGACTTCTGCTACTGCGGTCGTTCATGTTAGTTTCACCAAAGTGCCGATTTTCTAGGGAAGGAAACAAGAACAAAAAAAGGTCAGAAAGTGCAAACAAGATTCTGTGAGGGCTTGATCTTTAAACAGCATTACGCGCTATGGTAACCGCGCGCGAGGGCCGTACTGGGATATATTGGCCCGTTGTCGTTTTTTGTACGGACCTTGCGGCGCTCGTTCTGTACTGGCACGACCCTCGGGCCAATATTCCCCAGTACGGCCCTCGCGCGCGGTTAGTTAGACTATTCTTTTTTTGCGTGTGTGCGATACTTGGTAACTCTGAAATATTAGAAACAGCTTGATCATGTTTAGTGCATACATGTAATTCGTGAACACCACTACGTTATAAACAGGCCGTAGGTTCAACTGTAGTTGCAAAAAACGCCGTCTCGTCAGCCGCGCCAACAGCCGGAAGCCAACATCAAGGACATCAACCCGTGTCAAGACTGTTCCGCGCGTTCTGGAGTCCTTGTTCGATGCAGCGCCCGTGGCTCGTGTGAAAAACTGATTACTAGTTAGGCAACCTCGGAAGTTGTCAGAATCCGAGAGGCTTCATCCGCGTTAGGTAATAACTTACTCTCTCCCCGCATCATATGCTTGAAAACGTCCTCGGGACAGGACACAACCTCCTCTGTAAGATCACCAACGTAAACTTGCCTCTAAAAAACAAACAACTACTGATCAAAAATGAATTCGTGTCTCACTGATAGGAAAAGTGTCGTTGTTGTTGTTGCTGTTGACTTTTTTTGCGTCCACTTATGGTACAGAAACTAGACGCGCAGAGAGGCCGCACACTTACTTCAATTCGTATTTACACGTAAGAAAAGCTAGCGAAAGATAGCTACTCGCGTTTTTAATTGCATGAAAACAAACGGAAACTCTTCGAGACAAAACAAAGATTTCTGTTCACCCGACTGTTATTGGCCAAACGAAGGCTTGATTGACTCATACCCAGTCCTTTCTCAATTCCCGCTGTCTGTCATGCTTCGTGATTCCGTTATTTCATACGAACTCCTTAAGTAGTTCTTTATTACATTGCCCTATCTGTTTTGCATTTGCTCCCCCGTAATCGACAACTGTGTTTTTGTGTCAGTCTCTTCTGGATTGAAATTGTCTCACCTGAGCGTTCTCATGGATCTTGAGATTCGTCTTAGATGGATTCAGCAAATCCTTAATATCCTGCAACATTGAAAGACAGGTTTTATTTCCCATCGTATGAAAAAGGAATCTGAAACAGAAAAACTTGAATGGAATGCAGGACGATGTTTTTTCAAAGAAAAATGGGGGTGGGGATGAGGGAGCTACATGTAAATGGAGGAAGGGCAGCCTGTATGCATTTTTGAAAAAAGTTTCATTAAGAAATAAGCGTAAAGTGTATAATTTCTTTCTTTGTGATATACATGTACTGCTAGCTGTTAACACAACACTTGACAAACATTAAACATAATTATCTCCCTAAGTGCTTGTACATGTACTGACAGAACTAAATGAACTAAATGAAGACGCCTGTGGTGTTAACTTACAGTATGAGGGGAAAATATAATTAAGATACTGACTTACCTCGTTATAGATTTCCATGTACGATACTCGAATCAAAAATTCTCTAGAGGGATGCTAAGGAGATAGAAAAACTAATTTCATAATCCAGAAGCTACAATTCATTTGAATTCTACATTTACCAAATAATACAGTGAAGTACATGTGATATATGCAGTAGTTCTATAATCTGGATCATGAGTACTAAAGGCATCTGCAGTCAAGAGTGGATTGATATCCTCCATTGACACCTAGGTTGACAGTGGGTCGAGAGTTGACTAATTTTCCATCAAGGGTATTATATTGATCAAGAGTATCGATCGACAGATGCCTTTAGTACACATGGCTATAATTTAACATGAAGAATCAAAAAGGATACAATGAGTGAACAATGAAGGCCTCTGTGATACAATGAGTGAACAATGAAGGCCTCTGAACAGCTTAAATGTATCAGTTAGCCCTGTGCTTTTAGGAAAGAGTCCCTCTCCCAAGAGCATAGCGTCGCTTGATAGAGAGAGGGCCAGACCTCCTTACTGCCTGGGCAACGTCACACCAAACGACTAGTTCTCCTATCCTGCTAAAACTTTGTATAATTATTCAATTTTGTAATATACCTTTTCAATATAATCATATATTTCGCCAACTGCCTTGGGGATGACACCTTCATTTTGCTGATCTCCCATCATGGTATATGTTTTTCCAGATGATGTCTGCCCATAGGCAAATAGAGTTCCTGCAAAAACGATGAAATTACCTCAGCAATGTATTTAAAGTCCTTGTGACTAACTGACTCAAGTACAGCCTGTCATATGCGCAGTGGGTGCTGTAACAATGGATACTTGGGATAAAGCATGATGAGTGGACAAAGAGGAAAAAAGTTGTGAGGGAACTACAATATACATGTCTATGGCTTTGTTGTGTGCAGCATGTCCGTACATGTAGTGCTTTCAGAACTTTCGTGCAACCAGATGACAGCCTAACCGACCTGTCTTACTGTACATTGTTGGAATGCTCTAAGTTAAGGGGCCATGAAGATCTTTGCCCTTAATACATGGAGCTGTTAACAAAGGTTATCAGCGCTTTCACATGTAGATTCAAATGAGATGAAAGGGTCCATTCTGCTTAAAAATATTGTCCCTAACCTTGCCTTGTTTACACGCCTTTTTAAGCAAAACAATATTTTGACTGCAGTCTCAACTGTAATAACAACTACATGTGTTGGTAACAAAAGATACATGTTAATCTCAACACTTTTCTCTATCTGTTATGGAAACGACAGTCATGTGACACTATCCCTACAAAGAGGAATTGAGTCACATGCAACTTATTAGTCTGAAGCACATTAGCATAACAAACAAACCTGAAAATGCAAGCCCAAAAAATCAATCAAACAAACAAACAAACATTTCAAACAAAAACATACACATTCATACCAAGCCTTTGAGGCTACATTATAGATTTCAACAAAGATGGCACCTTGTCAATCACCTTAGAAGAGAGTCAGACGACCCCTCAAGGATACCAGCATACAGCATAGTGTATGTGTTAACAATGCATTACTTCATCTTACCATTAAACCCATCCATGGCAGACTGCACAGTTGGTTTTCCAAACTCATCATACACATCTTGAGTTGAATTTGAAGTGTCAAATATTCGATCTAAGTTAGGCAAATTAATATATATAAACTGCAGATGGATTGCATTGTTGTCAGTAATTTATTTTCATTCAATGCCTAGCACATGTACAACATTTGACCAGTTATGAAATTACATAAAAATGTTGTCAAAAGAACAAAAATAATGTCATTAAAGCATCAAGCCGTTCTAGCCAAGGGTAAAGACCCTCTACTAATTGGACACTAAAAATAGAAATCATAAAAATATTATTCAATAGTTATCAATAAATTAAAACTAGAAATTCAGCTACAGGTATTGCAAAAAAAAGCTTAAAAATTAATTAATATATTTAGTTAGTTAGTACATAATGTACATGTATGTAGAGCAACTGTAAAATTATTACCCTAAATAAGATCTTATGTACATCCCTTTCACAGTGAACTTTTCTTCTCATCTGCATTACAATGCAATCAAACATGTAGTATATGTGAGACCAGTCTCGTTCCCAGAGCCCACATGTCTTTTGGTCAGTGCCAAGACATGGAGCTCTGGCATAATCAATTTCCAGACTCCAAGATTTTTGGAGTTCCATATCACGGTGCATGCATGCCTTGGTTTAAAACATGGCAATCTCGTTCTCAGAGCCTACGTGCCTTTTGGTCAGCGACCAAAAGACACGTGGGCCTTAGGAACGAGATTGATGCGAGACAATTTTGCAGGGTTGTCATTAATTTTTTAGTCACCTGTAGCCTTATTCTCCACACCCATAGCAAATTTGTTACTTTGTGGGTGAATTCTTTAAACAACAGGGCATTTCACCCGTAGCATGAAGGGAAAATCAAGCATTCTCAGGCGTAACAGGTGTTATGGCTTACGGCCCTTAATGACAGCCCTGTTTCGTGCACGTAGTTTCTGCCTGAAATTTCCTCAGACCCATGTTTGATTAAATTTGAATACAAATGAGAAAAGCTGACCAGAAAAAAAGCTACAATAGGCCCTTTGCACGATCCAGTCACATGGTACAAAATCACACATGTTGGGACGCAAGTTGCACAGTGGGACATCCAAAATAATGCAACTCGTACCAGTCCACCTTGACCTGCCTTTGTTTTGGAAGTCCCACCGGGCAACTTGTGTCCCAGCATGTGTGATTTTGTACCATGTGACCGGATCGTGCAAAGGGCCTATTCAGTGGCAGGCTGAATTCCCCTCCTTCTCTACCCCCCTCCCGGTTTAACTTGTGACTTATCATTTTGAAAGATGAAATGCTATAATCACTACATTGTAGGGCAGACATACTGTAAATGCATGGGACAGTTTTAAAGATCTATACTGCCTCTTAATTGATTAATGTTTACAGTAAATAAGTTGCTGTGTACATTTCTTGTCTTACCAAAAATGAACGATGAGTTTGGGACGACCTTTCCATTAGACAATTGGCTTATAGTGTTTTTTTCAACCTTCCAATTGATTGAATGATTGGAATCATTTTCCCTGAAGAAGGAAAATATAGTAACTTATTAACACAGTTAATAATATATAATGATAAGAATAATAATAGAAAAGTTCAATCTAGGCTAGTTAGCTAAGCTCAATTATTTGATGGCAATGTCAGCTAGAGCATACAACTGCCGGTGCAACTGAATAGGCTTTTGGAATCCTAGTTAGCTTACAAGTGGCTTTCAAATTTGCAGAGAAATCGTGCGAATTGTGTAGTGTGTTAATGTACATGTATATACATGGCTCATTGGTCACTAGCAGCAATCTCATATTAGATCTGAGATGGAGAACCTGTAGTTTAGGCTCCTAGAAACACATAGTTCGATATTTCTGGAGCTTTCCAGAACCGGTATTACGGTTGAGTAAAAGCTTACATACTCTGGGAAAACAAATTGAAGAAGAAACAGGACAGAACGACTCGATCAGTTGCGTATGGTGATCTCAAGCTCGTTGGACAGGATCTCTGAACTTACCTTTTTATCAACGGACGAACTCTGATTGCAACCCTTATGTTGTCTGTATTGGCCATTTCCCACGATCGCGGGTAAAAATGCTAGGGAAAAGCCAGGGATCGGAAGCTACCGGTATTCGAAAACTTGTCCTGGAGACCTGTATATAGTTTGAATTCTCTGCCTTTCATTCGTTCGCTTGTGATTGGTTGCTTTTCTCATCACCAGCTTCTCGCGTTCTTCATTCTCGTTATGGATTATTTGATTGGTTTACTGCTTGAGCCAATCAAAATATTTGTCATATCGAGTGTGGCCCCAAGGGGTCAAGGTACCTAGCTGAGCAACAAAGATGGCGGATAACGCTGCGAAGTGTAAACTGTCTAATTCGTTGTTTTATTTTGTTGGAAAACGGGAACAATTAATTTGTTACGGCATCACAATATCACTATAAGATGGCGGTAAGCATTTATATGGTTTTTTCAAAGCGTGCATCAAGCAATCATGTTATGAACTTGTCACCAAAAACAGTCCAGTATTTAATCGAACTAGTGTCAGATGTCCTGCAGCCGGATAACATTGCATAAACTTAAGCTTAACTTCAATTATTTGCTTCCAAAGTACTCAACACTTCTGTTATGCATTATACGAGTTAAGCCGTTAAGCGTATAATAGTTTGATTTCTAAATATTTTGCTTACGTATGTTCGGGTCTACAGTTAGTCTTACACCGTCTTACACAGGATTGCATAAGCCATAATCATGTACAATGTAGTAGTGATGAAGTACGGCATATGCCATGTATGGCATATATAAGGCCCTGTACTAATTACTTAGTCTTATTATTATTTTTTGTTTCTTGCTAGGATGAGGGAAGACTGGAAGACGAGCTTGCCTCATTTCGACGTGAGTGGCGTGAAGAGATCCAGCGGTCAGCAAATGACAGTGGTTCATCCAGAAATTCTCCAACTACAGAGTCAACCACTCAACCAAGTCGCGAAGGATCACCGAGTCCTCTGGTGTTAGCAAGAAAGAATTCAGCTAATGCAGCACAGCAGTTGGAGGAAAAGGTAGTACCCATTAAATACATGTATGTTCATAGGGTGTACGACCATTAAATAATTGAAGGGGTGTGTGGAAAAAAGCCCTAAGTGACTCTTGATTTCATGTCAAAGTCTCCTTTATTGTACAAGAGAGCAAAAAACAATTTGCTAGCAGAATCTTGCAGTCTATCAGATGTCACTTAGGTTCTTTTATGATGCAGCCCTTCAACTGAGGCATGGTGCACTAATTTGGACTCCAGATTGAGTCAGGTTAGAGTTCAAGCCTTGGTCAAGGTCATTTCATCATGGTTTTGGGCAAGACACTTCTTGTAGTGCTGCCTCGATTATAACTCTGGTGACCTACATGTAAACACACCAACTAAAAATTGTGGTACACTGTATTTCCTTCTTTTTTTTAAAAGTCCTCTTTCCAACTGTGAGCCACAAGAAACTTCAAGCCTGGAGTCTCACCAGGCTTTTAGTCAGGATTCGAACAGTGGGCGTCCAAAGTGCGCTATAGAACCTGCTCAAATGAACAATAATGACAACCAGGGCTGTCATTAAGGGCCGTAACCTGTAACACTTGCTACAGTGTGCCGGCTGAGTATGCTTCATTTTCCCTTGATGTTATGGGTGAGATTGCCTGTTGTTGATAGAATTCACCCAGAAAGTAGCAAGTTTCTGCAGGTGTGGAGAACAACAGGTGATTCAAAACTTAATGAGAGCCCTGGCAACATGAATTATAATTAAAAACATTTTTCTTTAAAAAGTGACCATCCACAGGATGTCTGCAATCTGGCCAAAAGCTTGAGGCTCACTTTTTTATTTTCATTTAGTCTAATAAATTCTTTTGTTTTGTTTTGTTTTGTTTTGTTTTGAATAGGCAGCGCAGTTGTTCCTGCAGGGAGTATCTGCTGAAAGGAGTGGAAATGTTTATGAAGGTAATATTTGGCCTGGAATTTAAAATACTGCTTACTGTGTGGCCCTTTCTACCTCCAGCTTCGGTTAATTCTCCTGAGCCCTTGATCCTGGTACATATAGTAATGAAATGCATACATGTACTATACATTGTGCTTATTTAATATTACAATTTTCTTTTAGATCCAATACTTACTAAATCAATTACATTGTTACACATACACTGTTACGATGACTAAGAAGGCTGATAACTCTAATCAGTCAATCAGGTTAAGTGAAGGTTCATTATTTTCTACATGTAAGTACATGTATTGGACCATTGAAGTACGTACATGTGCAGTTACCAGTCACAGCTCCTTGTCAGTTATTGTTAAGTCATGCAGCCATAGTGTAGTGTAAATCGCTCATTAACCAAGCACTTTCAGGATTGTGTATTTGTACTGTAGTAAGATTAAAAGATATACTTACAAGTACATGTAGGGGAACCCCATTAATACAACCCTGACAATTAGCGGTGATACTACATGTAAAAACAGTTAATAATACAGTCATGTAAAACATGGAACAGTACGTCCACTCGGAGATAAGCAAACCAAAATTGTTGATGTCAGGTTGAAAAGTATAATTATATACCCTGTAGTTGTACTAAAGGGGTTCTTAAAATAAGAAAATGGTTGACAAAGCTTCTTTTTCAGGATGAAGAAAGATTAAGAAGCCATACTAATGAAGTGGTTATCATTTTAAGTTGGTATTAACATTTTACCTTCCTTTTCAGCCATTTATTTTTATCGACAAGCTGTCCAGCTTGTTCCAGACATTGAGTTTAGAATCAAAGATTTTGCCAATCAGAACTTAGCATCAGGTATGTGTTAAGTTTGTACAAGTAGGCTGTACGTTTGTACGGTTTGGAGATTTCAAATCCAGTGTAAAATTATTGTAATCTAATTTGGTATGTATTATTACCTGTATTTCTTTTGATTAATGCCATCTGTTTTTACGAATACAGTAAAGGAGACATTTGATGCCAAAGGAAAACTAATAAAATAATAATAATAATAATGATGATGATGATGATGATAATTTAATAATGATCATGATCATGATAATAATAACAATAATAATAGTAATAATTTACAAAGTTCTATACAAATTTGCTAGGCTTGATATTGTGTTGTAAACTTACACGCAATATTCAATGTGAAACTGCATACTACACTGCATGTAATCAGACCATGATACTACGTTGTAGATTCTGGTATCATGGAGTTCTAAGTAACATTAAAGATAAGTTTTCTGTCTTCCCATGAGATATTTTTTCCCAGAACACACTTGATTAGAGATCCACCCACCATCTACATGTATACCCTACCAAGGAGGAGTTGTATATGGGCTATGGACCTTGCAGCACTGCTTTCAAGTAGTGCATGTAATTGTTATTTTGTGCACACATTTTTGATTCCCCGTATGATTGTGTTGTAGACAACGAGGATGATGATGACAATGAGGCTGACTTACCTCAGGACCCTGACGAGTAAGGCTTATGTCACTTCTTTTTGAAATCATACATGCATTTATGTACACATGTGTGTAACTTAGTACTGACAGTCATTTTCTTTGTGAAGGTGGTCGTTTAGATTAAAGAATATTGATTAGATCACAGATAATGACATCATGGTAAGGACAAAAACGTGCCATTACATGTAGGCAAGCATGTCACTGATGATCTATTACTGAACAGATGCATAGCAACTGATCATGGAATCTACTTGGTTATTATTAGTATTACTATTAATTATTGTTATTGATTTCCATTACAAATTGCAAAATATAATTTCTCACAAAACAAGATTCTCGTCCCGTGAGAGGGTGGTAACTTACTTTTGGGAAGTACTGTACATTACCCACATACATGAACAGCGTTTACACACTAATCGAGGTGGCATTGTAATAAATAAATTTATAAATAAATATTGCTTTTATTATTAGTCACAATAAAAAAGAAAGAAAGAAAACAATCAAATTAACAAACACACAAACAAGAACAAAGAGTCAGACTAGTTATAAGTAGGACTAATTATGATACGAATCATGAAAAGGGAAAGTTGCAAATATAAATACAGCCTTGTTTTATTTAAGAAACAAAAAATGTGTTAATGATGTCATCAGACCAATCAAAATGTGCCCAAAATAATTTGACATTCATGTGTTCAGAGAGATGTTAATGGTATGTGTAATGTATTTAAGACATGATCGTGTTTTTTAAAACTAGTAGTGGCATTAATTTATGTCCTGTGTCTTTTAATAGGTTATGGAATTGATTAAATTTACAATCATTATGATAATAAAACAACAACAACAAAAGCAACTATATTCTGTGTCAGTGAAAGCATCTGAGGGCCTGTTATGTAGCAGTAGGAAATTCTGATGGGAGCCTGTTGTCTTTGTTTATTCTGCAGCATGCTTCATTTGGCTGATTTGGCCAACAGATTCCATTCTCTTTCTGTAACTGGAATTTGTCAGCCGCACTATGAAACAAGGGTACGTTATTAAATCAAATAACGATATAATTGTTTCCTGACTCTGTAGTAGACATAATAAGAAACAAGATACTGGAGCAGAGTCAATGTTTTAGTGATCACAAGCTTTTGATCCTCACAGCGTCTTTCTCGAAGTTAACTAATTTGACAGTGTACATGTTAAACTGCAGTGAACAGTATCAAGTTTTTTTAAAGATGGTAGGAACAATTGCATGCATACATTGTACAGTGTATGTGTCACAATCCCCTGAAAGCAAGACACAAGACCACATAAAAGGCATGCACATGTACTGGCATTCTGTCTTCGATTAAAAGATATTCTTTTTTTTTTCTTCCAGATGACTCACATCTCTGCCATCCCTCTGGAACTTATCATGTATATTTTCAAGTGGGTAGTGTCCACAGAGCTTGATATGAAGTCTTTGGAACACTTGGGACGGGTACAAAGAAACAGTTTAATTTATATTTTGCTAATTATGAATGAATGAGGTCTTTATTTCTTATTGAAAAAAAAAACATCAGTAGACACAAGTCTTTACAATCAAATCCTGAATGAAAACAAGATAAATAAATAAAATGAACAAATAAAATAGCTCATTCAGCTTCAGAACAATAATTTGCATGTAACCACTTATTAATAAATTTTATATTTCTGGAGAAAGCTAAGGCAGCATGATCGTACAGTACATGTATTTAGTCTTACACTATAAGTCTTCAGTCCTGGAATTCTTGATCTGGAATCCATCCCACAAACCATGTGCATAATGCCACCATACTGTTTTCAATTTCTCTTCATTTTTGTCTCTGTTCATCACCCCTGGCCAGTGTTTTTATGAAAGGTAATATACAGCCCTCGTGATTCTGACATTTTTTGTTTTGCTTTCTTTTTTTCCTCTTGTTAGGTTTGTAAAGGTTTTTATGCCTGTGCTAGAGATCCAGACATATGGAAACTTGCTTGTCTCAGGTACATGTAGAATAAAATTATACTTTCTACATGTATAAATTACAACTTTTTATGCTCTTCAAATAACAAATTGGAAGGCTGGACCAGTTTATAGGCATGTAAAGTTTTAGTGATTATGAGCTAGCAATTCAAGTAAGTACCTTGTGCATTGTAATTTTTGTGTGCTGGCTTTGTATTTCAGGGTCTGGGGAGTTAACTGTGGCAGTGCCGTGGAGTGGAATGGCTCATGGCGACTGATGTACATTGAACGCCCACACCTTCTGTTTGTTGGTATGGAGTTTAATATTGAACTGGTGATGATGGTTGCCTGAACTTTACTTTATGCCTTGATCTTTCTTTTCTTTTGCTCATTTACATGCTGACAAGGTTTTGGAGGCGGTTTATTAAAAACTTGTGTGATTCTTAATCGACAGGTGTCTATATAAGTAAGACTTCATATATCAGACAAGGAGAAAAAAACCTGGATATGTGCTACCGGCCATTCCATGTGGTGGAATATTATCGTTACATGAGATTTTTTATTGATGGTAAGGGCATGATAATTTCATACAATGATTGTTTTCTTGATTTGAAACACAGCCTTAAAACATCTTGTTTGGTGTACTACATGTATGTTTTTGGTGATCTATAAATTAAAGTGCTTCATGTTTGGAAAATTTTGGAATTGTTATTTTCATTGTGATAACAGGGAGTGGTCTTTCGCAAATCAGCAAATCTCAGAGTTCAGAATGGTGTATTCTGTCCTCAAAAGACAGCCTTCTATTCGTAAAGATCTATCAGTCAAAATCAATATTGCGAGTCACACCTTTACTGCATGAGAGATAAATCAACTTGACTAATATCCTTGCTTAATTTTGAGTTCACAGTTATGTATTTTTTCTTTCTCACGTTTTTTTAAAACAGGGACTGTTGTAATTCACACAAGTGCAGATGAACCTGTTACTGCTATTCCAAGGCTGAAACTCAAGCACGGTGGTAATCCATCTGTTTCAGTGGGTCATTACAGACTCTCTGGGGATAGGGTATGTTTCATGACTGATACCCTGACAGTACAGACGTTGGCCGAACAGTGAAGGCAGAGATAATTTGTTACTGCATCTTAGAGCGTGGGATCTGTTTTGTTACCATTGCCCTGTAGTTGTATACTTGTTCCTAAATAATTATGTACATTTGGAAAGGCAGGCACAACCTCACATCACCCTATTTTCTGTGCTTCTAAGGCTTTTGAAACAGGCCCAGCACAATTTCAAACTTCGTTCTTACACTGCACTGTAAGTATTTTCACCCAGTACTATTTTTGACTAATAGGTGACCTCGTACTAAAACTTACTGAAACCCCTGTTACTATTCAATTACACGTATTATGCAGGTCATCATTGTTGTCCGTAAAACAGTTACTGGTGAAGGCCACAATCAGTCCAGAGGTCGACGATCTAAAGGCCCTCCGCCAACCATCTTGGAACAAGTTTTTCACATGGTAAGTTGACTAAAATGAGGGAAAATGACAAAAATGTATTAAAAGTTATTATGCAACAAGTGACAAGAATAATTAAAACAGCCAAGCTCCAACAGCTAAAGGAATTTCCTTTGTACATGTGTGACACTCATCACTGTCTGTTGAATTATTTTCTCTCTACAATCCCTGCTTGTCTGAGTGATTATTTCAAGGTTGTTGGGTCACCAGTTATGATGGCGTGGTTGCACTGTTGCAGAGCTGGCAGGAATGCAGGGCAGACAGCGGTGAAAGCATTTGCCTCCCAGCATTGTTGCCTGGGTTTGAATTCCAGACCAAATCAGATGTGGTTCGAGTTCAATATGGGTTCTTTTAATTGTTCCAAGGGCTTTTTCTGGGTTTATTTCAATTGGGTTTTCTTCCTCTGTCTACAGAAACCAACCTTTCCAAATTATACAGGATTGGCAGTTGCAACATTTGCTACCCTTGCTAAACAAAGTCAATCATTAACAAGAAATAATCTACATTCCTGGGGATTCATAATTGTTAGTTAATCATTAATCAATTAATTAACCTTCTTTTCAAGGAATTACAAATCAACAGTAGTGGACGTCGCCACCATAATCAACTCACATGGATGCATTACACTGTTAATACAACCTACAGGTTATTCTCACATTTTGGTTGCTTTTAGTGGGAAATATTAGCAACGAAACTGGAAATGTAGTAACAATTGTTCTTGTATTCCATCGGTTGATAACTCCTATAAAATGTTTGCGATAATGCTGATGAACGCTAAAAAAAGAGATAGATGAATAAAAATATTTGGGGGCAGTATGACTTCTCATCTTTTGTTTTGTCTCCAATAAGGGTCCCACAAGTGAGTGCAAGATCAGACTCGCCCCGAACTTTTTTCCAGTTGCTAAAGTAGCTAATAGTTACTTGAAGTTCAAATCGCAATGAATATAGTTGACAAGTTTTGGCTGGATTTTGAGGGTGGGCAGGATTTCAAGGGGTTCCAGCAATAACAAGCTTGCATGATCATCTTTCCTAAGCAAAAAGCTTTTAATTACCGTTTCTCTAGCCTAGTGGCTATGCTGTGCATGAGTACATGTACATAGCAACCAAAAGGGTTGGTTATATACTCATTCTTAATCCTTGTTATTTTCAGGTCATCTGGTCAGACAGTGAGCTCACAGTTTGATTTAAATAACCAGTTTCCACCATTGTACTTCTCCCCTGTCAGAAGTTTCAGCAGCAATGCCATAGCACCATTAGATTAGCACTGCTTAATCAAGGAAGGACTTGGCTGCTTTAATTTAAGATCTGAGGCCCCTGGCCATAATACATATACACGAACAGAAAATTGAAATGTGTACATTGTCTGTGTCAGGGCTCGACACTAACTTTTCAACTTACTAGCCAAGTGGCTAGTGATAACTTAGATGTTACTAGCCAAAACCTTTTTTTGTACTAGCCAAGCATTGTGGTTGGCTACTTTATTACATGAAATTTTCGCGACATGTTTATTTCGTCACTTGGGGTGTGCATATTTCGTGACACTCAAATTCGGCAATTTTGCAAAAATTTTGTATTTTGAATCACTTTAACTTCGCGTTTTTGAGTAACACAAAATTTATCTTCTTGGCAATGCTACTCAGACATGTCTTTGAATGTAGTAAACTGACTCTATCAAAGGTACAATAACGTCAAAAGTAACAAAGACACGATGGCGGTACTATAAGTCAACAGCAACTTAATGTGTTATTGTAGTCAACGTTCAACACGCTACTTGGCTTTAATCGATAAGACGAAATGTGCAATTTAACGATAGAGTGCGAAGAAAGCGATGAAAAGGGAGCGATTGCTACAAACAAAATAAAGTACAAGTTATAGACGAATACAATAAAAGAAACAGAAATAACGAGCCGAAGGTAGACGATACTTACAAACGTTGTATGACTAGGAAGCTAAGGAACACGTAAAAGGAAAACAGCAGGGCGGTAAATGAAACGAGATGACAGTAGCGTCGTGATGAAAATGCACAAATAAACTAGAAAGACGCATACAAAAGAGAAGTGAAACAAAGCAAAATTATGCGAAAAAACCTAACAGAATATCGATAACGTGAAAGCGAGATAAACGAAAAGAATGCGATCACGAAAGAATGCACATGCACATAACAAAGAATTAAATGCGGCTGCAACATGTGTTATGTTCCTGACACTTACATATTATCATCACTTTAATTTCATGACTTTTTTAAAATCGTGAAATTTGGAAAATTAGCTAGTCGCAAAAATTTCAGGTAGATCTAATAACGGCGTAGGAGGCGCGGTGACCTCATGGTTAGTACACTCATCTCTGGATCGAGCGGTCCGGGTTCGAGCCCTGGCCGGGGACATTGTGTTGTGTACTTGGGCAAGACACTTTACTCTCACAGTGCCTCTCTCTACCCAGGTGTATAAATGGGTACCGGCAAACTTAATGCTGGGGGTAACCCTGCGATGGACTAGCATCCCATCCAGGGAGGAGTAGAAATACTCCCAGTCGCTTCATGCTACGGAAACCGGGATAAGCTCCGGCCTGATGGGCCACTTGGCTCGTACACAGACTTAACCTTCACCTTACCAATAACGGCAGAATTACTAGCAAGACTTGGAAGCACAACGCAAGCGACTCTCTTTGATACCTAATGTTGGTAATTATACTGTAGTTCCCGAAAAGACTTGCAGGACTCTGTTTTTCTTTTAAGACTTCCTTGGGAAAACATCGAGACCCTCAAGATGTCACTGTAAAAACTGTCGAGACTTCTTCACAGACATGCACCGTAGAAATGTTTCAAAAGCAAAACAACTATCTGGACAGTACTGTAAACTGTCGTTGGTGAAATTCGACTGCTAAACACTGTTGATTTAAATGTCGAAGGAAATCTTTCTCATCTAATTATTTCTGCAGTGGTAAGTTTGTAAGTATACATGCAACAACAAATCATCCATGTATTGTTACGCTGAATGAAATGTTATCCCTTCACAGTTCCGCACCATTTTGTGCATGAAAAAAATTTCGTAACATAGAGCATTGATGGGTGCTTTGAGAAGATGCTGTCTTGTTTGTCAAATATTTCTTTCAGCAAAATTAACATGTTCAGTTCCCGTCTACATATCACCCAGCGAAAAGTAGACAAACTTAAATTTGCATACGTGCTGAACACCACATGCCTGGTACCATGATATGTCCCCAATGAAATTCTGACCTTGTTTGCGAGAAAAGTGTAAATTTTGTGTTTGTCTTCCTTGAAGAAGACAGAAACTAGTTCAGCCATTTCATTTTGTTCACTAGCCAAAGTGGCTAGTGGAAATTGAAAACCTACTAGCCAAAACTAAATTTCCACTAGTCTGTGGCTAGTTGGCTACCGTTAGTCTTGAGCCCTGCTGTGTGGAAAGCAAGTGATGAAGATGCTGATTTCTTTTGACTCAACCTTTAAATATCTACAGTTTTTTTGGTCAGAAAATTGTAGAAACTGATATGAAATCAGTGTGAAGTAAACTAGAAAATATCATTATCATCTTTGCAGCGGTGGGGGGATTTGAAAAGAGTTTTCTTGACATAGGTTTTACTTAATGCACTTGTAAGTAAGGGTGGGGCATTGCTACCTAATTGCACTGTCACAACCTCTCTTAGTGAGACACGAATGACCTCCGCAAGAACACCAAAGTTATGAAAACAAAAACATCTCAAATTTGTATGTTGTAAACTACTGATAACGAAACAATACCACATGAAAGTACTGTTAGTACTTTTTAATAGCTTTTATTTGATTAGTCACACACTAGGGTGTAATCTGACTGCTACAATAAGGTTTAAAACAGGAAATTTCTTCCTGATAGCTTTCTTGTCAATGGTCCAACAGTTGATTACTGCAATGGGAAGTGAGTTTGTTTGCTAATTAATGCAGGTCCCATAAGTTAGATCAGCATACTGTAGCATCATCAAGCATGCCCTTGCATACGAGTGGTTGGTTTCATATATATATTTTTTTTTGGGGGGGGGGGAGGGAGGGGGAGGGAAGGGGAGGGGAGTTGTCAAAGCAAATCAATTATACAATGTAATTGTTGGAGGTTTAATGCCAATATAGAACAACAGTTACTTTTTACAGCCTTTAATTTTGTGTGTTGTGATTTTGGCTTAAGTTGTAATTGATTAGTTTTGTTTCCATGATGTACTGGTAACCATTGCTTCGGTTTTAATTACTTAGCCATAGAGTAGTTTTCAATTGAGAGTTGTAAAACTAAAACCAAAGCAATATTATTACTTACTAGACTACTCAGCCAATCTCAAACCATAGTAAAACCAAAACCAAAGTAATTGCCCAATTACTTCCGACACTCAATTGAAAACGTGTTATCTGCAGCTGTCAAACACGAGGCTAGCTGAACCAATTTGAGATATGAACTACACTGGTTTAGGCACAAACAGCCAACATCCTATAACTTTGTTTTCCATTTCCTTGAAACTTACAGTTTTGCAATGGGAAATTGTATAATTAGTGGCACTTTCAAGTGAATGTGTACGTGGTAGTTCAATGTAACCCTTGGTACAATTTGATATTTTCCTTTGTTTCATGTGCATTTTAATATATTACCGTATACCAGAACAAAGGAAGAAATTGAACCACAACATGTACACAATGTATGCTATGTTGAAATACCAATAAAAATTTGAAATAATTTTAGCATTGAGTCAAATTACTATTAATACGGCTAGTTTCAAGAAGTAAATGCACCAGAAATGTTGACAACAATTCCTCTTCCCCAAGAAGTACATCCCGAAATAAGCATGTCAAATCTAGACTTCATCATATCAGGGTATTTACATGTGACATAATTTTCTAGCTTACAGTAGGTACCAGTCCACATGCCTGTAAATGGAAAACTCTAACACTGTTCATGCAAAACCACAACAAAATGTTAATTCTACAGTCCTGCTCAAAAAATTATGTCAAACTTCAAATGAGCCATCCTTATGTCACTATTAGGTATATGTAAAGTTCCACATCTGAATCAGCTACATGTACTATCACATTTGTATTTGGGTTGGCCCCTGCTATATGACTATGATAGTCAAATAGAATGGCAAAAGTTTGACTTTGATTCAGATGTCAAACTAGCACGTCTCAAATCTAATGCAAAAGTGCGATGTTTGAACCACGCGTAAAAGGTACATGTACTAACAAGGTTTAACCACTACTTGTCCACCCCATCTTCACTGCTCCTGAGCAATGTGCATGGTGTTACATGCAATATGACAACACTGAGGTGTTTAGTACATGTGACAGGCAGAAAGAGTAAACATGAAGTGTGGAGAGAGTACATCAACTAAGTAACACAGTCTAGGATCCCTGGCCGGGGGGACTACCATGTAAAAGGAACAGAGGTGCTTGTACCTGTTAGGTGTTAAAGAAACGATTTTCATGCCTCTTAAGGTGTTCAGCCTTAAAAGGTCCACAGTGGGAGCTTTTGCAGTACCTTTTAGGGTATTGAGCTTAAAAAAAGTTGACAGGAAATATAACCTGAATTTAATTTTGTCTCAGATTTGGTACCCCTTGGGGGGTGAAAAAAATTCAAGCCACGCTCACAAAGCAGGATCTTGGTACCTGTTAGGGGTTCTTTACAAACTTTCCGATGAGCACCCCTGTCTTTGTTATATGAGAGTCCCCCCTACCTCCTGGGTCTAGGACAAGTTCTATATTCATAATGAGTTCTTTGCACTCTGCCATTGTGGCAGATTTTGGTGACTGATAACCATGAACCCAAAAGTTTTTTTTTCCCCTGATCTGACTACTTCTCATTACTTGATTGAGAGAACTCGCACCACACACCCCAGTGGTCACTAGGAAACCTCCCACACCCTGCTAGCCTTTCCATTCCTACCAATGCAAATTTTGTTGCCTTCAAGGCATGTGTGCCTTGTGCAGACCTCTTAAACAACCTGTCAAACCGTATTCTTGGCTTCCTAGGATATGCCCAGTCAAGATTGTCATTAATACTCGTATCCCAGGTGAACTGGGAATCTGCTGGCCTTCCACATTCCTCCCATGCATCCACTACCCCACTTGGCAATCCCCCAACTGACGACACCTCAGCATCACGGAGGTTTGTATCGCCACCAAATATTACAGTGGCTTGTGGTGGCTGCTCTTTCATGTTCATTAAGACTTGTTCAAATTGTCTTTTCCGTTCGCCTTTGCACTGTGCAGTGCTCTCAAGGTGTGAAGTCATCAGAATTAGTTCAGTCTTGTTCTTGTGCATTACTGGTTGACAAAGCAGATGTCGTCCCATTTTACTCGACTGGAAATATGTACAATGAAGTTCATCTGTTGTTTTAATTGACGAGTTCTTGAGAAGTAATATATTAAAGTATGCATGAGTTGGCCCATACTTGCAGGAATACCTTAAAATAAGACAGTGAATCCACAGCAAATAAATTCAAACCTTTTTACCCTGCACACAAATGTCTCTTACTAACTGAGACAGAGTACCCATTAACACACAGGTGTGTGTCTTATATGCACAAAAAATGAAAAGGACACACAGTATTTGGCAAAGTGCATCCTTGAGAGGCAGGAAAAATGTTCTGAAAATTTTAGTAAATAGGCAAAGGACCCCTGAAAAGCAAAAAGAACCCCGACTCTTTGGAACTGGGGGTCTCAAGGACCCTTAACTATCAAAACCAGTGGGAACTCTACTGAGATGTATTTCCATTGATATGAAACTTTCAGAATTTGAACTTATTAAGCTGAATTTAAGTGCTCCAAAATTAATTGCGTCCATAAAATCCTCGCATTTACCATAAGTTAGATTTATTAATAATGTTCATGAGAGCTTGAAAATATTAGTTTCATTTTGCAAATTTAACCTAACAAAGCAATGTTTCTAGTGATGGTCAGACTACAAGTTATATCTCCAGATTGTCATCTTTCAATTCAAGTTTTTCATTGTTCAGCCTTTTCTTTTTTCTGGGATTCAACAACAAAAATGTGTCGTACACATACAGTAACCACTTACCAGCAAACACTTCTCCAAAAAAAGTACACAGTAAATCATTATCTACAGGCAAACAATCCCCACCCCAACCCAACCTATTGTAAATCACCCAAAATATGACTGCAAAATAATATGCATTTTGACACTTTCTCAGCATAGCTGCGGTACTTACCCAGAGCATTTTGACTGAAAAATGGATAAGGACTTTGGGATCACCTCTTGCAAGAATACAGCATCAGGTTTTAGGCTATTTATAATATGGCAGACTTTTCTTGTACGCTCGATGAGATTCCTCTCGTCCAGGCCGTCAACATTCCATGACAAGACAGTTAAGTTTGGATTTGGATCTGTTTCTTCTGCCTCACCTTGGCTGTACATTTAAAAAATAAGTGTGCATAGTCAAACTGTATCAGTACAATTTATTACTTTAACAACTCAAGACTGTAACATTTGAAGGTTGACATCAGGTTTTGAAGGCTTATAAACGTGTATCTAATATGTCTCGTGATGAGAACTGAAGCTCAGAAATATCTTCATCCTTCTGTGGTGAGAAATGCAAAGCCTCCACATCAACAATATGGTTGTAGAACGGAACTTTACCTTTCCACTGTCCCACTTCCAGATGAGCAAGCTAACTGATCGCCATGCTCAGACACCTGAGATAAACAATTTTGACACATTTTAACATACGTTATTGACCAAGTGTGAGGTCCAGATGTACATGTAGGAATATTTGTATTTATTTAATTTTAGTATTTGCTAAGTTCTCTTTTTCTGTTTGTTCACATACTCATCATACATGTTATGTGTGGGTCAAGACAAAGTCAAGGTCCTCATACAAACAGAGAAAAGAACAACGATTTGATATGATTACTGCATGCTTGGCAGAAGTCAGATTGAGAAGCTGGGAGGAGCCGCCGAACATTTGATCGATGGTAGCAAAAAACACATTTGTCGGTTGAGGTTTGAATTTTAGAATCTGCATGTTATTGGCCGTTTTCACACTAGAGACGGATAATCTGTCCAAGACGGGTTATCCGTCCAGCACAGATAATCCGTCTTGGTGTGAAAACGGAACAGTGTTCACTTTAGATGGATAATCCGTCTAAAATGAACACTGTTCCGTTTTCACACTAAGACGAATTATCCGTGCTGGACAAATAACCCGTCTTAGACGGATTATCCGTCTCTAGTGTGAAAACAGCCCATACCAAGACAGAAAATGAAGCAGACAGATAATCTATCTAGACAGATTAGACGGATTATCTGTCTCTAGTGTGAAAACGGCCATTGAAAGGTGCAGTAAGCTTACTCACATTGTAAAATGACACTGGTTGTTTTGTCATTGTATAAGCTTATATGTAATTGCCATACTAAGTCTAATTAAAAATTAATAACTAAATATTAAAAAATTAATCAATAATAATCCCAAATACTTGTTCACTCACCAGTACAGGGTTTTCCTTGCTTCCATGCCCTCCACGGGCAAAAACCGAGTCAAAAAACGTATTAATCGCGGACTGAAAGATCAAGAAATTGAACAAACAAGTTTTGATGATTCGAATATGGGGAAGCTGAAATGTTGGCAAAAAACACTCTACACACCTCAACATTCCAACTCGACTGTTGTAAATAGCTCAGCGCCACGGTATCTTCAGCTCCAGTGACGGCCATGAACTGATGAACCAAGTCAGTTATTTCAAATTCCTCACTGTCACTACTATCCCCCATGTCTCCTTGCGTTTCAGTCTTCTGTTTCTTCTTCGATTTCTTCGGTCTCGCAGTGCTATCCGACAAGACGGAGTACGATGGAATGAGCCCGCAGTTTAGGACAGCAACATTGCTGAGGAACGCAACGTCGAGCAATCGGTCTACAGTCGGCTCACTGTCTGATTGAATGACAATTATCGGACTTCGCCGGACACTACCCGAATGATTTTCGTTTTCTGAAAAGCGCGCGAAAATGTGTGACCAGGCCTTTATCATGCAAATGTGGAAGCCTGGTAGTTTTTTGACATGCCTACAACGATGAGCGATACATACAAAGCGATTGATACAGTGTAGTTGATTCTGCGACAATAATTTCATTTTTCAAGGAAGCCTACAGAAAAGACATGGATATAGACACGTACACTCCGATTTTTGTACAGGTAAGGTTCATTTTAAAATCGTAATTTTCAAATATTTTGTCTCGAATTTTGTACGGAGCTCAGAAACTGTCAAAGCTCACATGTGCGATAAGAAACATGTAGAAATCAAGCTTATTTAAGCTTATAAGCTTAACTTTAAGATCCGAACACGCACAGTGTTCAAAATTTAAAATATTCAGGACCCAAGGCAATTATGAAACATATAGGGTGTAAAAGAATAGGGAAAGTATAAAATATAGCTGGGAGTTTTCATCCAAAGAAAAGTGCTACAAATTTAATATTTTTGAGGTCTTCGATTTTTGCTGAAACCAAGAGAACCTTTTATAGTTTATAGATAAATTTGTCTTTCAGATAGAAATCTCTTGAACTCATGACGAGTAATTGAAAGGAAAACTGGTTTGGAGTCAAATCTCTTTTCTTCTTTTCATCAAAATGTAAGCTAAGGGTGCGTTCCTTTGGGTTGATCTGGATCCGTGATCCAAGATCACTCTGTTCATGGTACATCAAAGGAACCGATCAATCCACTATGGACACAGATTCATCAGCTCTAGTCTGTCTCCGGCCTTTTTTCCATCAAGTCTTTTCTTCGTAGAGCTCGGGAACCAGGCGAGCGCCCGTGAAAGCGAGCGCGGAGCGCGAGACACCCGGGCGAAAGAAAATTGATATTTCGCCAGCTACACCACGTTGCGTTTTAGCGCGCGTGTCCTGCGATCTCGACGAACTCAAGACAAAATAGGTTGTCTGTGGACAGGCTTCATCGGCTCCTGCGTTGCACCATGATCCAAGTTATCTTGGATCACCGATCCAGATCCTGATCATCGCAAAGGAACGCACCCTAAACAGCAGAACCTGTTGGGTACGTATTTGAAGGTTGTGAACTCAAACTGAGCGTAGAGATCCAAGGTTACGTGATTGTGTACGTAGGGGGTGGGGTGGGGTGGGATGGGGGGGGGGGGGGTGATGGCTGGTCATGTCTGGGTGGAACAACAGAAATAAATTGAGCACAAAGCTGTGAAATAATTTCAATTGTTCGTAGAATTTGTTTATTCAACCCGACTGAATGGTTTCTTCCTATCAAGCGTTGAAACCCACACCAAATTATTCGGTGTCTGAACATCGACCAAAACAATGATTTACTCCACTTTTTATCGCAAACTAAAGCGTCAACTCATGCTTCAGTAACGTAAAAGGAGGTCAAATACACTGATTTTATACTCACAATCTAGATCCAGCGTTTTATACCGTTTATGTTGCTCAATTTTCTAGTCAGAGAACATGATCCTTTCTTTATTTAATTTTCCTATTTATCCTAGAAACTTGTTTTTCGCTAGCGGGTGGCAGTTTGCTGCTTTCCCGCGCTTTTGCTTTGTTACTGACAGAAACATTTCAATTATTATCGTTCTTTTCCGGTTAACAATACTATTATGGCGCCAAATACAAGTCATTTCCAGATTTAAATACCTCGTTTGAGTCGAAAAATTTAGCTTGTCAAAATCACTGACAGATTTGCTTGTACTCGCATTAATTTTTCATGCTGTCAATTCACGCGCGAATAATTGGCGCCCTGTAGCAAGGTGGCAAAGACTCATAAACAAGGCCACTTATGAATGTAAGAACAAACATCATCAGGAAAAGATGAAGTGGAAGAGGATGACTTCTACCTTAATAATCTTTTGTACCCTTGCTCCTTGTGAATAAAGATTTCTTAAGCTCGATCGGTTGTTGCGTTTTTGGTCAAGCCCCCATGAGCCGAGAGCCTTGAATGGTTTGTGATCTGATCTTTAAATTTGTCCATGATCCGAAGTTAAAACCAAACTCCGCGACCTGTTTTGACATGACGTAATGCAATCCCCACACTCCACTGACTCTCGATTCAACGGTAGGACGGGGTTTTTCACGCTTGTTAACTCCGGAAAAGATCTTGCCCGATATCTAGACGCAACAGTGAAGTTGCTAATTACGCAGTGGAAAATTGACACACATCCTCGGCAGAGTGAATTTTTCACCTCGCTTAGCTCTATGGTGGCGGGCGACAGGAAATCACCATGAGGAGCTATGCCGGCTGATCGCTTGCGAACCATAAAACCCAGGACAGCTTTAGTGTTTCTCGCCGTTGGCCTTCTACAGATTTTCGGTATGTATCGTCCCATTTTGCTAACTTCACGGAGCGCTGGCGCGATTTAGAGTTCTTAGTGTGGCTAAAGCATTTTTTTTTATTCTGTCACAGGTACCCTCGCAAGTTTTGACTTCTCCAAATCAACTTTCATCTGTCAAGGAAGCGAGAAAAAGATAACTTATGCTCTAATATCTGGAGGGTACAGACATGAACGGGCGGTTGTTGGTAACGCACGTTTTCTTAGCTCCTCAACAAATCTCCATAGCTGTATCTCACGCTGTTGTAGTTTAACATGGTGCAAGCATGCTTTCGTGTCGCAACGCAAGTGCTACGGCGAGCCATGCACTGGAAGTCCTCCCTTGTATCGAAGACAACGAAGTCTTGTTCCCACCACAGGCTACCTTCACACAACGTCCACACTAACTCCAGCGGAAAGTGCGCAGCAAGGTAGCATTTAAATTAACCTTGTATATCTTTGATTTGTTTTACTATACCTAATTGATCTATCACCAGTAACGATGCAACACGCAGTGCGTAAACCTTGAATAGCTTAGCAGTGGTTCGATTGTAACGGGTTTAACCAAGCATAATTTCAACAAATAGGTCTTTAGCTAAGCAGCCGGTATTTAATTAAATACACTATTGATTCCTGTCGGTACTCAGATCTGTTTTTGGCATTATATTTTTACTTTTATCTTTAATAATCGGCCATTTTTCACACATTTTTTTCTCTGTATCTGGCTTGTATGACGCGGTGATAAGAACAGTTATGATCTAAACCTGCTGGAATGAACGCGGGGGGAAAATTTGACATTTCATGATTTTCTCCCCTTTAATAGCGTTTTTATTTGTTATGTTAAATATATTTTTACCGATTTTGCTGATTAATTTGTGGAGATGTCATCGATTGCCTTGGGGAAGGTCGAGAAAGAAGAGACTTTTTCTCCTTTTAAGGTTACCGTATATCTTCAGAGGTGTCTCGCGTCCAAGCGATGTAGTGCGTCCGATTTAAACTAACGATAGGTAAACTCCACATCAAATTAAAGCTTATAAAGCTGGCTATCAAGCTATACCAAGAAGTTTGAAATAAAATGAATTGTGGAGTATTTCACGACCTCTAAATGGGAGCTTCCGAAACACCTTTTGAAAGCTTCAAGTCAAAGGGCTTTGTTCGTTAATTTTCCCTTAAGTTTGAACAGTAGCTAGGTTAACATATAAACAACAAAATCGTGTCAGCAAATTGTTTATTTCGAAATATTTTTTCTCCAAGAGCGATTTTTGTACGATCATTGCACATTTTTTAAATCCAATTTCGAAAATGTTCTGTAACTTTTTACTGCAATTGAATATGGCAAAACGCAAACCCTTTTTTAGCGCTTTGGGTCTGGAAACTAAGGAACAAATTAAATTAACGAAAAACGAACTTCGCTTTAACTTGAAGCTTTCAAAATGTGATTTGGACGCTCGCATTTAAAAGTCATGAAAAATTCGACAATTCATTTTGTTTCAATATTCTTTGAAAATATAGTTTGATAGCCAGTTCTATAAGCTTTAATTTGATACGGGGGTTTGGATATCTACAGTTTAAACCGGACGGGCTACATTACTTGGACGCAAGACACCTCTAAAGGTATACGGTAACCTAAAATAAATCTGTTTTGGTGAGCCAGAGACACAGTAAAATAGTTTGAGATTAAATAGAAAGCAACAAAGCCCTGGTTAATGAAAAACTTTCCTTGTATTGGCTGCTTCGTTGTGTAGCGACTGCATACAGGTTTAAAACCCGTTTCGGCTTTCATTGTGTGTTGCCCTGAATTTTAATGTCTCGATATTCATATCAACCCGGGTTTCACGTTGCCAGAAACAGGAATTTATTTGGCTTTATTATCGGTTGAATTACCCTTTTGTTATCGCCCAGTACAGTTCGCGATACTCTGTGAACAAAACCGTGAAATTTCCTCAGGGTAGCATCGCTCCAGTAAACCATGTAGCTATGGAGTATCAGTGTTGCCAAAAGTATCGACTATTCATGCGCTTGACTTTTAAACCCTAGCCAACCTAAATAAATGCTTGAATAAATAAGGAGGCGAGCCTAAGAACATTGAAAACATATTTTCTTTACACGGGGATGTGCAGGCAAAGTGCACAGTTAGTTTACTGCATTTTATCTTAAAGAAGCAAATATTGTGTCCGTTTATGTACTTCATTCAATATATTGTAAAACTTTGTCTCTTTTTTCAAGAGCCACGCGTTTTTGGCCACACTACCCCAAGAGAACTGAATTATTAACAATAATTTCTGCCTCAGTGACTGACACCTGGAGGGAAGTAACTACAGTGTAGATCGAGTTCAAGAGAGCATGTTATTTATATTTTAGAACATTTTTCTGATTACTTGTGAATTGAAGGAAACCTTAAAGTAATAGTTAAGTAAGGTAGAATTTGCAATAAAAAAAAAAAAAATAGAAAATGAACTAGACTGGGTATGATGCGAAAGATTTAGACGGATTAATAGGCCGCTTTCGATATATCAATATTCTAACATGGATCCGAGGCTTTCGGGTCAAAGTTGCAATTTTTTTAAAAGTTTCTTTTGTCTCACAATTCCCAAAAGAGACTTGGATACAAAGAAAATAACACCAAAGGAAGACGTTTGTCCTGAAAGCCCCGGAGCCATGTTAGACTGGAGCAATGTTACATGTTAACCATGCAATTATTTAGAAATTGTTATTAGTTAGGAATTTTTACAAGACCAAATCAGCGCTGCTGTAATTTTGAATCGTGTTTAAATAAATGCTATTATTATTATTATTATTATTATTAGAATATTGATATATCGAACGCAGCCTATTAAAAATGACGAGCTTAAATAAGACGGCCATATTTTCTAGACTCGCCTTACACGGCGAAGCTCCTTAAGCACCCAAAAGCGAGCTGGAGACAGCCAATATTTGTAACGAAATTTTGTTATTTTAGATGTTTCTTGGGCCCTGTCCGACTTAACTCAGTGCAAGAAAAGTGCAATCGTCTTCAACTCTACTTTGGCCAATGGCTATCAGTCCGGGAAATTTGTGGACCATGGAGACCTGGGCGCCATGTCCGTGTGTCAAGATCTGTGCTGTCAATCACACGAGTGCGACGTGGCATTTATGGCGGGAAAACGTTGTTTCTCTGTTCATTGCCACAGCCAGGCGCAGTGTTTGTGGATGCCAGCCAAAGACAACAAATACATGCTGCAACTTTCTTATATCGCTAGTGCTCACAGTATTCCATTCAGCGGTAAGTCACCACTAAGCTCAGCACAGATTCCGGATGTCTATTTTCCTCGATCTGAGTGCTCTCTTTTCTCCAAAATGGCGAGTAGAGCTCATTGATAACCGTGGTGAATAGTCTTCTAGTTGGTTTGAGGTTGATACAATGAAAACGTTTCTGGTCCGCAAGGACAGAAACTCCCCCTTCCCCAACGTTCGGAATACATAATTGGTTGATTAAGACGCGTTTCTTTGAAAGCATTCAGATAACTTACTGCTTTTCCGGGCATTCATTCCAGAATTGTCTCAAAAGCTCTCTCGAAACTGCAATGTCTTTTAGGGTTTCTTTGACTTGTTACTTCAGTCGTATCTGACTTCGAGACGGAGAGCAAATATTGGTCCCAGGGCTCTCTAAAAAGTGGCCTTTGGTATGGACCATTTTTTTTTAGGGTGGGGTTGGGCAATTTCTGAGAAAAAATTCCTGCATAGCAGGGACTGCTGGAAAAAAAATCATGCAAGGGGAGCCATGGGAAACAAAAATCGAGCAAGTGCTTTCTAACATCCAGGTCCTGTATTTTGACGTTAAAAAATTCTTGCACAAGCTATTGCTCACCAAAACAAAAACTCGTGCACAACCTAAAGTAAGAAAAAATTCCATGCTCCAGAAATTTGCCCAACCCTTGGACCCCCGCCCATCACCCCCTTCTAAAAAATTATGGTCCGTCCCTTAACAAAATGAAATTCAATAAAATTCGCACGTATTCCAATTTTGTCATGTTATAGCTTTGAGAATTAACAGTATCTTATTGCCGTTAATTTCTTATAGCGTCTTCACTGAAGGTTGATCAACCCACAGAAGTAATGTTTGAAGTGGAAGCAGATGCAAGGCCTATTAAAACTTATAAGACTGGAAACCAACAAACGGCACACACATTGTCACGTAAGCCACCCAGGAACAGAGAAATACCGACAGTGTCACGCAGTAAGCTCAAAGGTGGAGGGAGTGAAATGAAATCAGCGTCGAAACACAACCCTACGCATGGCGTGACAGGGAAGACCACAACGGCTATGTCACGCGATCACTTAAAAGTCAAACACAATAAAACTACTTCTGCACCGCCGCCATTTCATGGTAAGGACACTAAGGAAAACACTACTGTGACTGTGTCACGTAATCCTCTAATAGCCGAGCACACGACAACTACGCAGTCTGTGTCGCGGCGTGCTAATAAGGGAGAAGCCTCACCAACAGCGAGTAAAACAGCACAGGCGATTTCACAGAATGTTCCCAAGATAGGACAGGAAAAGGCCAAACAATTTGAAACACTAAAGCCCCCAGTTCCAAAACAATCACATATAAAAGACGATTTAAAGGGTCCAAGAAGTATGAAAGTTAGCGCAAGCCCTGCCACGACAGTTGCATTGTCTAGCACACAGCACGTATTGAGGAAGCAAACTCTTGCTGAAAACAAAAACAGCGTCGTTTTGATCAACTCAGAAAAACTTGCACCTTCCTCGCAAAGTAATGCAATGGCTCACTCGAGGCAACCGCAACCTAGATTAGCCTCTTCCCTAATCTTCTATTCCAAAGCGTCTACTTCAGTCTTTGAAAGTTCTAGTACCTTTGTAGCTGGCAATGTTTCTCAATTTGATTCGCAACACACTACGGACGACGCAGTGTCTTGCAAAGACAGCGAAATATTGCGAGATGTTTCTCCTCCAGTCGGACAAGAAACTGCACTGGGGCCTGTACCGGACATGCGTACTTGCATTGAACTAAGTTGTGATCACATGGGTGGTGACGTTGCTTACATGCGCAGTTCGCAGTGCTTTGTGATCACGTGTCAAAGTCCTGCCTTGTGTCAAACGAATGAGCTAAGACCTGGTATTTCAGACACTAACACGACGGTAGCCTTTCTCAGAAAACGAGGTCAACATTCTAAAGGTTAGTAACAATAACATAATTGACAAAAGTCAGGTATTTTGTCGTCGTTTAAGGTGGAAAACAAAGCAACTCATACTCTGAAAATGGAAATTTTAATCGGGTTTTTCTCCTGACGTACATTTGTTTGATTTAAATTTTCAGATCACATTTTTGTGGCGGATAGACTTCAGTGACGAATTTCTTTATTCTTGTCACCTTTTTTCTTAACAATTTATCGATATGTAAAGAAGAATCTAGAAGTTGATCAACCTGGCGATTCGCAGATTAAATTTCTTCTATAGATTAAACAATTAAGATGCGTTGCATAAAGTGAAAAACGATTACCGGAGAGTGAATTGTATCTATGTTTTTGATCATGTTGTGGTTAGATTTCCTAACTTTAAAGCATTTCAGATCAAAGGTTTGCAGATCTCCTTTTGAACTGTTTGGTTAAGTCAAACACTGCACTAAATTGGTTTGACAAGTTCTAACGAAATATTAAACATTTTTGCTTAAATTTGTTTTGAAAACAAGTAACTTCGTTCCAAGAAACAAACTATTTGTCGTTCTGTCAAAATTTTTCCAGAAAGTATTTGGAACTACGGTCGTTTACCCCTTCCTAAGATAGATCAAAACCTATTTTCTCCCCCTGATATCTACGCAATGACAACCAGACAGGTGATAAGAGAAAAGAAAATCATCAAGTAAGGCATACTGCCTAGATGTCGGGGAAAGTTATCAGAAACTTAAAAGACGGAACCACACGACGATCGACGAGGAAAAGTTATTTAATATTTCAGGCTTGACACACTAAACTCTCAACTCACCGAGAACCTGCTCAGAGCGAACTATTTAAAATTCCTGAGTTTGAACCGTTCATTGGTCTGTATCGTAAATAACCACCGGTGTTAATTGTTCTTCCGAGTCAACATGGGTTTCTTAGGTCAGTAATTATAAATCGGGCACCAGCCATTTTTCAAATATTTTCGAACGCTAAATCCCATAAACTAGTCGGAAAAAATGCGAGATGCTAAGAGCTAGTTTCTTTTAGTAAGTGGTAGTGAGTGGAGGTACAGGATTTAAATCTAAATAGGGGTCGTTTTGACGCCTGGAATATCACTGAAATTGCGGTAGCGGTGGTCTGAAATTGTCGCAAAACAACCAGAGAAAAACACTCCGTAAGTATATATTCGGTTGACATTGTTTTATCCCACATATTTTTGCTTCCATTCTTTGCCACAGTGTAAACGTAAATAAGTTGCGAGCTGAAGTTATAGGTTAAGGCAAATCAGATTTTCCGTGAATCGTTTTGTACTTTTCATGTTGCTTAATATATTTCAAGCAAAACTGGTTTATAATTTGTCTTAGTAATCCTTGCATTGCCGAGGTTTTGAATGCAAGCTTAATTATTTACTTGTAAACTTTAACAGCTCGAGCTCAAATTAAGGGCCGCCAAATCTATTGATTTCGGTCTGACAATTTTCCTCGTGAATTTTGCTTATTACCTTGCCATAACAGATACATTAAATATTTACCCAGTTACTGCCGATATCTCATATCCTATATATTTCACTGTTAGTCATATCCACTGGGTGAAAATGATCCTGGAGAGTTTCAAAAGCCTTGACGATGTTTCTTTGTTTTCTTGTAACAGGACATCGCTCAAGAGATTCTGTCTCGAAATCGCTCAGCCGTGGAATTAATAATGTCTTTAGAACAAGCCAAGCTTCTCTGGCGCAATCACCGTCTAATGCGAAGACACCTTTGCCAACTAAACCATTTGAAGTTCAAAATTCATCTTCAAAGTCTACAGAGGTCTTCGAGAACAGCATCTCAAAAGCAATTCCTTCTGTCTTTTTGGCTTCCTCGCACATATCAGATGACACGCCAGAGCTTTCAGGGTTATATCACCTCATATCTTTCCAAGAGGTCGATAAGTCCGGGCGACAGGCTAGTCACATTCCCACTCCCCTGATAACTACATCTCGTCAAAATGGACCCCATTCTCCTCGCCGGGATTTGGCGACGATGTTGGCCGAGCTGGCTGGATCGAATTCCTCTTCGCAGAATGTACAAGCATCCTCTACAGTTGGTAGTGGAGCATTGGAGAGCATTTCCCTTAGAACGCGAGGTAAAACGCCTGAGAGAAACGTTTTTAGCATTGACTTGAGTTTCGCCGATAGGGCATAGATTAAGAACACAGGGAAGAAAATTCAATTACCGTATTTAGTATCAAGTGATACATAGGAGCGACTACGCCGACCGGGTTTGCCTGTAAGAGTTGTGTTTAAAAGAGCTACGTCACGGATTGCCCATCATGAAAAGTGTAGCCTAAAGTTTTCAAGTTGCTTTTTTGAAATCCTCGCTAATCCTTTCCATCCTTAACTATCCTTGTTCCGCTATGGCTTGTCGTTCTCTCCCTGGTGTTTTTCTGTGTTAGTAAACTACTATTTTCAGGTTTCCTTCAATTTAAAGGTAATTTTGTGCGTGGCTGAAATAACTCAAAATACCGTGACTGAGCTCCTTTAAACACTGAGATTAATAGTTCTTATTATAGTGCGTTAACAACAAGAGCGATACATAATCGCATTTGTGCATTGACCAATAACCAATCACTTTTTCTTTGTAGCCGAAAAAAGCCAGGTGACGAACACAACAAAAGTCCACCATGCTGACGTCACACTATCGGCGTGCCATTACGGTCACGTGTACTACAACTACTCCTTGTTATATGGCCGAAAGGCGGGAAATTTTACCGATCGAGGCGAAGTCAAGAACATGAGTGAATGCCTTCGTATATGCTGCAAGGACGTGTCCTGTAAAATTGCTCTTATGTTAGAGCTCAATTGCTACTCCGTTGCCTGTTATGGAAAGTTTTGTCAAACCGTGCCAGTGAAGCCATTTCAGTTCAAACCGAAAATTGCACACGTCATCAGACGAAAAGGTAAGAGTGAAACTGGTGTTCTTTATGCGTAAACTAATCAATTGGTGACGAATGAAATTGGAGGATAATTTCACTTAAAAAGTAAAATTCAGTTCACGAGTGCTTATTTGATCACCTATTAACATTATGGAAGATAAATTACAAGTTTTACCTTAGCTTCTTTATTAACGAAGAAATTTCCTTTTTCAAACGTTTTGATTTTGAAAATTGCCATAATCTCTTTATTCTGAATTAAGTAAATTGTCACCATAACACCCTTTCCACTTTTAATGTGCTGATAGCATGTTGGATATGAAAAGCCCATAGGTTTCCGGTACGACCTTGTTAATTTCAGTCGAAATTGAAGCTGCTTAATAATTATAGTAATTGAAAATATTTATACAGAGTAACCAGAGTTATTAAACTGTTGTCAATGTGGGCCCTTTTACTTGAGCAAAATAAGGGTAAAAGTCTTTCGGAACAAAAACATGGAAAAGTTCTGGGCAAAAAGCTGAAAGCATTATTTGTACCAAGGTCACTTATAATGAGCCCCTTCTGGTGGTGTTAGTTTTGAGAAGTTTGAAGCTGACATAGAAAACTGACAAAGAACATTTATTCACAGAATAACTAAAACGCTTTGAAACATTTTCTGCAATATTTTTTGATTGCTTGATATTCCTCTTTTTTGTTTCTCATAGTTGTTTCGGACACGACCAGAAACCTTCCACCCACACAATCCAGCACTTCCCATCACCCTCCGGGAGCAGTCTCTTACAATGTTACGCTACACCAGCACCAGGCTCCTCCCGGAGCGTACGGTGGGAAAGCTGGGGACCACAGGAAGGCTGAGGCACGTGGTAGTGAGCAAGGTGACCAATCAGATAAGCGTAACCAAGGCAATAACAATAGCACACGTGGGAATAGCTCTTCCAAGTTTCCGTATAAAGTCTACGAGATGTCTTCGGGTGACGATGCAGGGAAGGGCGATCAAAGCGAGTTTGCTTTCCGAGAGTTTAGCCGTTTAGACATCCTTTTGAACTTGTCGCTGATCCACAGAAAGCGTGCTCTCGATATCTCAAGATATCTAATCGAGATTGGGAAAACCACAATAGAAACCGGCTTGAGAATGGTGCAAATTCATAGCGGGAACAAAACACAAACCGAGAACTTCAAAAGTACCGTGAAAATCGGTAGGAGACTGATTTCAGCCGGAAAGAAAATCCTGGCTCGTGGGGAAAAAGTTCTCAAGGCAGTCCTGCACCCAGCTAGCGAAAAACCGCTCAAGGCACACGAGCCAAATATACCAGCTACAAGAATATCAGACCTACAAGTCGTGACACCAGTGATCAAGATGATATCACTCTGCAGTCACGGACCCTCTTACTATGGCGTTACTCTGTTGGGAGGAATTCGCGCGGGACACTTTGTCAGTCACGGAAGAGTTGATAACATGCAAGCGTGTATCAAAAAGTGCTGCGCGAATCAAGAGTGCGATTTGGCTTTCATGGTGAAGGAAGACTGTTATTCGGTTATCTGCTATCACAAAAGCTTGTGTCGAAGCGTCCGAGCGCAGCATATAAAGAAATACAAACCTCGTATTGCGCATATATGGAGAGGGTCTAACAAAGAGAAGGAACGAGTGACTGGCCACTTCCGGTCGCGTCAGCCGTCACGGAAGCATATGAAATCAACTGGGAAGGGAAAGTTAGCCATAGTAAAGTACAAAGATTTGAAGAGCGTGACTCGTGATGTCATGTCACGTCCAATGTCACAGAATCGGATGAGGAAGACAAAGGCACGAAAACGAAAGAGGACTCAAGCTCAACACTACAGGGAAAAGGTAGCTCGGACGCAAATCTCAGCTAATGACTTTGACTCTCATCTTTCTTCAAGTATATCAAACTTTCATTCTTCCACGCATGAAAGATCTCGTTTGAACGCAACGCAAGGCTTAACTCAGAAAAGTTATTCAAGGAGTTCTCAAGGGCAAACTGCTTCTAAAACACTCGTGATTAAACCTTCAACATCCATAGAGTCAAGCAAGAAAGATTCCCGAATAATAAAGGAAAGCATAAAAGTTACCAGTTCTACGCGTCGAAGCCATTCATCGGGTCTTAAGGAAGCAAATTTCACTGTGCATAAAGACACGACTTCTGAAAAATACCCAGTAGAGAAGAAGAGCAACAACGCATGCCCACACTCTCCTATTGAGCATAATGTCGGACTCCGCCATGGCTTGAAAACGGGTAAATTTTCGTATATTGGAGAATTGTTTGATATAGAAAAGTGTCTTGACGTGTGTTGCCACGAGCCAGACTGTGATATAGCTTTCATGTTAGACCAGTCATGCTATATGGTTAATTGTACGACTGAATCAGTGTGCCGTAGTGTCCCATACCATCAACACCAGTACTCCACAAGGGCAGTTTTTGTTTTGAGACGCTTCAACAAACACAAATCTGGCTTTGATAGTATTCAGCGCGTGGCAAGTCTTGGGAGAAGTACAATGCCCACTTTGTCCTCACACAAAGCCTTCACGAAGGGTAGTGTTGTCACGCCCACTATTGTACAGGCTACCAATATCGAGACAGAGCACAACAGCGCTAGTCCTTTGCAAGACTCTGACGTGGAAAACGGTCCAGAACTATGGCAGGACGAAAAGATAAAGATTAACTTCACTGGAGCACAACACTCTACGCCAAAAGGCAACGAATTCGACCTCGTGGAAATCAAAAGCAACAAAAGTGCTGACGAAAAATGGAAAAACGAGAAAATCCGGGTTCATCTTGTGAACGTGGATAACGCGGAAAGTCGGCCGTCCTCCTTAAGGCAAAAGTCCAATTTGACATTAGAGCATTCTGATAGACTTACATCGGGTAAGAGCCATGTTGATGCGCGTAACAAGGTTCCTAAAACAAACTCAAAGCCACATGTCTCGGTTACTTCCCACAATTACTTGACAGAAAGCGAAGAGAAGTTGGAAAGTTCTTCAGAAAAGGAAAACGACGTTGGGAGAAAAGGATCAAATACTAACGAATCAGCAGTTTATCACAAATACTCGTTGAAAATCAAAGTTGCTCTAGGCAGTGGGGACAGTTCACTTCAAGGTGAACCAGATTATTACAAGTCTCAATCACAGACCAGCAAGTTCTTCGATTCATACGCTCACAAGAATTCTGAATTAGTTAAGAAGACTGCGGAGAACAGTGGAAGAGCGGGGTCTGGAATGAGTGGTAGTGCCGAGTTAGAGACCGGGAGCGATTACGACACAAGCTCCGCCCAGTACGAAACAGGTTCTAGCCTGTACGAGACAGGCTTTACATTCGATTCGTCTTCCGCAGAATCAGCGTCCCAAAATTGCTCCAGTTACTCTTACTATAATGTCACTTTACAAGGAGGTGTTCAAGCAGGAAATTTTACGTTCGCCGGCCGAGTTTCGTCAAAGGAAGATTGCGTGACTCGTTGCTGCTCAACCGTGGGTTGTGACTTGACTTTTATGGTCCTGGATAGGTGTTTTCTTGTTGATTGTTACCGTGACGATTTGTGCGATGTCACGGAGGCAAGAAATGCAGATAAATTTGAACCAGTGATTTCTTACGTGAACCTGACAATCATAGACACGCTTGTTGCAAGATCGATCGAAAACAGTGGTCTTATGTCCATAGAGAAGAATGATAACAGTTATGTTAACCAGACGTCTAGCGAGAAAGAAGACCGTTCACATGATGTTGGAGAAATTAAAACTGTAACAACTAACCGTGTGCATAACACACCTTGGACTCACGACACGGTCTTACAAACTGACATGCACCAATCAGGTTGCCTTTATAGTGCTCCATTCCACAATATATCATTCCGTCAAGGGCGACAAGCTGGGTTATTTACAAATCATGGAAATGCTAAAAACATTCACGAATGTTCTCAGTGGTGCTGTCAATCGAAACACTGTGACGTGGCATTCATGCTATCCAAGGACTGCTTTTTTGTACGTTGCCATAGTAACAAATCTTGTGACACATTCACAATCCATGGTTCTAAGTTTAACCCGAGGATGGTCTTCGTGAAAAAACAACGAGTTCAACTTGACGCTCAACGCGAGAACAGTACAAGAAATACTTCAAATGGGGTAACAAATCAACCAGGTAGCTTTCAATCAAGCGAATTTATCCCAACAAGTGCAGCGATCTTCACAGTGAATAAGTCATCTGATTATTATGGGTATTTAATCTCAAGTGCTTCATTAAGTTTATCAGCAGCAGATCAACTGGCGGTACCATACGGTCCCATTGCTTCAAAAGCAGCAGGTTTGGATGTAAATTCACCTGTTGCAAGCGGTACCTCTGAGGATGACACCAGTCCCGAGGCCACACAACCTGTTCCAAAAGATGACCCATCAAACTTCGTAGAGGTAAAAACGAACGGTTCGGAATTTTGGTGGCAGTTCTACAAGCCAGAGGGTATTAATCTAAGCAATTCAAGCTTCAAGGTCGAATTGCCTGATGTCAGCGAAAGCACGAGAAATTATGCAGCCATTGCATCAAGTAGATCCGCTTCGCCAACGGTACGTGGTACTCATTCTCACAACCAAGAGCAAGGATTATGTAACCGCGCTAAGATTGTAAATGGAGTGACACTGACAGGAGGTTACTATGCAGGGATATTCAGCATGCAGGAAAACGTCACGAGCATGAAGCAGTGTATCTCAAGATGCTGCTGTCTATCCAAGTGCAATGTAGCTTTTATGGTCAGTAAAATTTGCTACGTGGTCCAGTGCTTCAGTAATGAGAAATGCACTACTGTCAAAGCTCATTATGCAAGGCGATACCATCCACAGGTATCGTACGTTCGCCAAGGACCCATAGACACTTCACTGGATGAAGTCAAACATCATGTGACCGATCATGACCTCGTTACTGATAAGCTTCGTTGTGTATTGGATGACATCAGTGGGGCGAAGTACACGGTACCGAAAGGATCTGCGTTGGTGCACTCTTCAGCTCAAGATTTGGGTGATTGTGCAAAGCTCTGCTGTCAAACAAGAGGTTGTGAAGTTGCTTTAGTAGATAATGGTACTTGTTTCTCGTTGAACTGTCATGGCAACATCACATGTCCAAACACGAACCTTTCACGTGATGAGCAATTTTTTTCACGCTCGGTAGTCGTGATAAAGGACTTGCTCCATTCACAAACGAATTCAGAAGGCGTCGAGACCGAGGCCTGTGATTTCAGTAATGTCCTCCATGAAGTCGTGCTGCGCGGCGGCTCGCAGTCTGGAAAGTTCAAATACCTGATCGAAGTAGAAAACATGGACACTTGTATCAGAGAATGCTGCAGACATAAAGTTTGTGACCTCGCTCTCATGTTGAAGGACAACTGCTTCTTAGTGTCGTGTCACAATGAGATGTTGTGTGACCCGATACCGTCCCGCTCCTCTGACTACCATCCCCAGATAGCCTACAAGATCAAACATGGGAAGCGACGGCATATTGGTAAGGAAGTTTCCTATTTACACTCTATTCAAACAGTGTGAGCTGTTGGACTAGGGTTTCAGTCGACGTTTTCAAGGCAGCGTTTTTTGTGTGGAGCTTTGCTGTGTATCAGAAGCTTATGCAATTCCCACTACGGTGAAATAGTTGCGACATTGATCAAAAGTAACATGATCTCGTTGTTATTCGTAATCACAAAAGATTATTCAGTCATTTCCGTAATCAATTTGGTTTTGAAGGTAGTTAAAGGTACTTAAGTCTTTCTTTCCATCCCGAGATTGTCAAACTTCGATCAAGAAACTTTTTACTATGGTCTAATAATTTGTTTGTATTTGTTATATTTGTTTGTTTTTGTTTTTGTGTTGTGGCTTATCATTGCTTCTTTGCTCGTTTTCTTGATGCGTTTTGTTTTGAATTATGAACGAAAGTTAATAACAAAATGTTAAGGTTTCAATATCAATTTTAAGGTTGTGGTTAAGATTTCAAAGTAACCTCTGACAAGCGGGAAATTATAATAAAAACTGCTTCTTTTCCTAAACATGTACAGGTAAAAATTAAATTGTTTCTTTCTGATCAGAAAACCGGTCAAGAAGGGACAGAAAGAATTCAGCTACAACCAAGCACATACCTAAAGCTTCAAAAGATAGTAATGCAGAAAACGCTACGTTCACGATGGGTAAATTTTTCCCAGTAAGTACCGTTACAGTAAGGAACAGTCATTCCAACGAGAGTGGATTTGTTGACATAGCCAACAACAGTAAAGCTGATGAGGAGATGACTTCTAACGACACGGTGCTAGTGTCTAATGAAACAGAAACCGACATCTTTGCCAACGAGACGACGCCGCAATACGTTCTGATGTCGCAACCATTGTTGACTTTAAACGATTCCAGGTCCGTTCTTGGGGGCAAGTCGACACTTGTCCATATGGAAAACAGTCTGAGTGTTAAGAAAACGGTGCTTCTTTCTCGGTCATTGAAAAGCAACAAAACACAGACGTTTTCAACAGTGGCTCGGACCGCAGTAGTTGACCCAAGCGAGCTTACCAGCATAGAAATGCAATCGATGGAGAGGTTAAAGTCCTTTAAGGTGCTCTCTAACCAAACGTTTAATACAGAGGCTGCAGAAACCGTCGAGCAAACATCAAAGACCACCGAAGTGCAATTACAGTCGGCAATTTCGCAGGTTTTATCCCCTGCCCCTTTACCTGATTCCCAGCCGGTGCTCAAATCTAGCGTTCACGTAAGTCAAGTTGAAACAAATGACTTGATTAAAACGCAGACCAGTAACGTCCAAACGGTATCCATGGAGAATGGAAGCTCGTCTTTAAACTCTCAGATGTTAACGAGTTTAGGGGTATCGTCTGCTGTAACCTTAGAGAATTCCAATCAGGTGCAGACATCTCAGGTAGAAACAAGTTCTTCAGAAATAAATGAATTTTCTTCGCCAGCTCTATCGGATTTAAGTACTCCTCTTAACACTCCTGTAACCAAGCAAAAATTATCGTCAACACGAAATGGGCTTGGGCCACTTAACCTTGTTTCTTCAAATTTGTTAGTGGACCAACCTGGTCTAGCTTCCTTATCTTTGAAAGCCTCCTCCATCAGAAAAAGTAGTGGATCAGAACAAATATCGCAAACAATTCATTCTGTCCTACCCGAAATCTTCGAAACTGCTGGAATCTCTTCAAGCGTAGTTATCCTGGATGAGAAAGAAAACCAAGCAATCCTATCGTCAGAAATCTTAGATCAATTAGAGTCAACTGCGAACGTATCGTGGGGAAGCTTCTCTTTAAGTTCAGGTGTGTCTTCGCCTACCAACGTTCTGTTTCGGAGTAGGGTAGACAGCCTTCCTCTGTCACGTTTAGAGACACCGAGCATCGCTCAAAGTAAAACAGAAAACTATCAAAGTTTCTCACTAGTCACTGGGTCGGTGCAACCCGGAACACAGACACTAAAGAAAACAGAAGGGTTCGGTCTTCAGAGCTTCATTTTGACAACGACAGAGACTGTGTCAAGTATTAACAGTTATAGCAGGTCCAGCTCCTCTATAATTGTTACCCAAGGAAACAAAACAGTACCAGCCACTGCCACGACCATCTCCAAAAGTGAAGAGCCCAGTATGAGTGCTAATTTGCTCGATCAATCAAACGTGACGGCTCATGCAGATGAGAATTTGACTTCTCCATCTGTGCCTGGGCGATTCTCAAAGCAAAACCAAAATGTTTATCAGCGGAGAACATTTCCCTTCGTCTTGCCTACACCATCAGCAACCGTTCATGTTATTACTGAGGAGCCTGTGAATAACAAAGCGTCTTCCTCTCTGGGCAATATACAGTCGATTGAGTTTGCAACAGTGCAGGAGGAACGAGATGAAATCCCCGCACTCACGCCAAGACTAGCAGGACTTCCAATTTTGTCAGACGTATCTTCCATTGAGATCCATTCTTCGACTTCTTTTGTTAGTGCCAGCAGCCCTGGAGTATTCAATGAGAACAACGAGAAATCGAACGACAAGCTGATTTCTGCAAAATCAGACAGTTTTGTTGCAGTGGGATTGACGAGCCCACCATTGAAAAGGGAACCAGAGGCTGTTTTTTCAGAAAACATACATTCATCGACGTATTGGAGCCCAACACCGACTGCTACAACAGAGACATTCATAGCAAAGGCGTTTTCAAACCCAGAACTCGCGAACAGTGCACGAAGCGTGACACAAGTGACGTTTAAAGGTCAGAGCTCAATAAATCCCTTAATCGAAGCAGATGGAAGCGGTCTAGAAGCTGGTAGCGGTGAAAAGGCATCTCCTGTAGTGGGAGTTCAGGGTACCCGAGAAATCGATGAAGCGGATACACTTTGGCAGTCTACACAGAAAGTCTCGTCATTCAAACGGGAGGTAGCGCTGACAGTAGTAGCAAGCAGCCCATCATCGCTAGCACCATCGCAATTTTCACGTACGACACTTACACCATCTTTACAGCAGGGTGTCGTAACCAACATTGCAGCAGTAAAAACATCTACGTTATTGACACATTTTATACAGAAAAAGTCTAATGTTGAACCATCTGCCACGGAGAAGAATATCACTCAAGTGTCTGCTACTCAGGGAAAGCAGGCTGCTACTAGGAAAATTTCACAGCAAGATATTCCGGCTGAATTTTCAGTTTTACACCAAGGGGCAGCTGGTTCCTCGTCCGATGTGTCTCGTAACCAGAGTAGTGCGATATCGAAGTCCACAGAGACCAATAAGCTTTTATCTTCTGGCGTTTCACGGAAGCAATATCTCACTACACTTCCACTACAGGACTTACAAATTCAAAAGCAAATATCAAATGACGTTATTGCAGCATCAAGTACACTCAGCATTACCAAAAGTTTACAGACCTTAATGCCAGAAGAAACTTCCAGTTCAAATGCATCTTTATATAAACGGAAGACAATCCCAGAGTCAACTGATAGTTTTAAAACCTCCTCAGAGCCGTCACAGCAACAGATGATCAGTTTAGAAGGTTTGTTGAGTATTTATTCTCGTAAAACGACAACACTGTCGCTATCACACAGCAGGCCAGCAAACACTTCATCTACGGAATTTCACTCTGGGCTGGTTTCCTTTCGTTCAACTGCAACGAAGAACAGTATTGCTCTTCTCGCCGCAACTCACTCACAAGCTTCTGAGACACTTCAAGGTGTAGGAAAAATGACGCCTTCACGCGTTTACAACGCAAATAATGAGATAAGAAAGAGCGAAGCTAGGGTACTGCTTGGAACGCCGTTTGTGCCACACAGCGTCAACACCGAGAACATTAGAAATTCCACCAAAGCCACTCCAAGTGTACTTGAACCCCAATCCAGTGGGAGGTTTGTAACGAAATCACTAACCATAGCATCGACATCTGCACTAGAAAGTCTTGAGGACACGCTGGGAAAGTTGCAGGGGAAAGAAAAAGTAGTCCGTACGCTAGCCAGTGGAATAGTTACAAGCCCTGTGTTTCACCATGCTATTCGCCACATAGGAGATTTACTGAAGAATGAAACTGGATTAGTGCATTCGGTGTCTCGAATTGAAAGCATGTTGGGTCATCTACAGAACCTCTTAGCACGTGAAACAAGAAACCACGTGAGAAACTCGGTTAACTTTTCGTTTCCCTTGGTAGATACGGTACAGAAAGGCAATAGCTCTAACGAAATATCCAAGCAAGTAGATTCGAAACTTGATGGCATTTCAACGAAGCTAAAACGAATATCGTCAGTGCTCACTGAACTGCAGATAAAGAAAACAGAAAAAAATAGCACTATAGTTGAAAAGTCTCTTATAGAACGACCGGGAAATTTTACTACAGTCGACGAGAAGCACAACAGGCTTATTGAGCTCTTATTAAAGAGATTTTCTAAATTGGAAGCTGTGATTCAAAGGAATCGAGACTTTGTAAATTTCAACAGTTCTAAAACGCAAAGCATCGAATCAGTGAATGGAACCTCCGGTACAAGTGGTCGTGTCGTTCAACATAGCTCATCAAAAGGCTCAAGCAGCATAATAAAATCCAAGCAAGAAGCATCGGCCATGGTTTCATCGTCGAATGAAGCAACCTTTAGAATTTCCAGTCCAGTAACATCTCGGAGAGATCAGATATCTACGAATACTTTGCTTAGCTCCAAAGAAGTCGGCATGCATCACACGTCGACTACAATGAAATCAACTATTTCAATTTCATCAACACGGTACATGAATGATCGCAACGTTTCTCAAACCACAACAAATAGGCTGAATTTGGATTTGCTGCAGGTACCAAAAATCAGCTCGTCATCTGTTGACTTATTTACTTCACTTGTTGGTAGACCTTCGCCAAGAAACCTGATGACATCACATGACAGCGTAACGTTACTGACTGAAGTAACCAGCATTATGAAAGCAGCGTCGTCTTTGGTTCGTGCGAAGCCATCAATTGGAAATGCTGAAAACCATATTAATGTTTCAAGCACAGTTTTGAGGCCATCCGTATCTACGACTAGTTCAAGAACTGCCTCAGCTGTTGTTGGCGTCCCTCAATCAGTCAGTAGTCATCACACGTACAACAAGACACATCATGGTGAGCGTAGTGAGGAATTCACGTTTGTGACATTTCGTAGTGGAATGGAGGCTGGTGTTTTCACCGATAGGGGCAAGGTGAAAAATATGGAGTCATGCGTAGAACGCTGCTATAACCATCCATCGTGTCACGTGGCATTCATGGTAGGAAATAACTGTTATTCCATACACTGTTACAGTCAAAAAACGTGCGAAATTCTGCCCGTCCAGTCTCCTATAATCAGCACACGTGTTGTCTATCTCAAGGATAGAATGCTTAGATTACCATACAACACTACAACACAACCCAAAGCCTCTTCTTTAGTAACAGATGATAGGAATTTCACCATCAAGAACTGTGCCAAGAATGTAACAGTTCTCAAGAACATGACATTTCTCGCTGGAATGAGCGCTGGCAACTATACCGATTACGGAACTGTGGATAGCATCCAGGCCTGCTCGAACATTTGCTGCTCTAAAAAAATATGCGATGCGGCGTTCATGATTCTCAATAACTGCTTTACAATCGACTGCATTAGTGATAAAGCCTGCCATGCAATTCCATCAAGATCACATAAGGTAAACACATCCATTGTTTACTTTCGTAAGACTCTCTCTTCAGTGCGTTTTCAGCAAGTGCGCGTGGGGGTACCTGAGGCTAAGAGTCAGCCACTCTGCCCCCTTCTTAGCGGTGTTCTCAAGGGAGTTACCTTCAACGGGGGAATAAGAGCAGGCAACTTCACTGATCATGGATTTGTCCAGGAATTCTCTTCTTGCATCGAGAAATGCTGTAGTTCGAAGACTTGTGATGTTGCGTTCATGGTCGAAAAGAATTGTTATTCCGTCAAATGTGCTGCAAACAAGAGACGCTGCCTTCCAGTAGTTGCAAGATCGAAGAAATTCAAAACGTTCATGGCTGTAAAGAAAACAGGCGACTTTCCAAAATTCTCTATTCCAGCTGGGAGCAATTCGACGTGTGCTCAAAGCGGGCCTACTCAAAACAATTTTACATTTCGTAGAGGTATCAAGGCTGGAAACTTCACAGGTCGTGGTCAAGTAAAGAACATGGACAGTTGCATTCAGAAATGTTGTAGCAGTCCTTCATGCAGTGCTGCTTTCATGATAGGAAAACACTGTTACTCAGTCGTATGCTCCTCCGCGAAAGACTGCGAGACAGTGCTGGCAAAGAAGACAAACCTCATTACGTCTATTGCTTTTGTGAATAGAGAGAGGGGGAAGGACAAAGCTGAAGAAATTGAGTCAAATCAACGAACGACTTTTACAAGAAGCATTCTAGGGGGCCATTGCGATGTCACTGATGTGCAGCATAATGTAAATATTACTGGAGGATGGAGAGCAGGAAAATTTCTCCGAATTTCTGATATCAAGGACATGAAAAAATGCACGGAAGCTTGCTGCGATTATCATGGATGTGGTGCTGCCATGTTCATCGATAAATACTGCTACAACTTAATCTGTTTTAAGCAGCGAGGCTGTCAGCTGATTGGGTCAAAAGAGGCCTTTATGATTGACAAATTTGTCGCGGTACGCAAGAACGTGGGCCATGTCCTGTCACCTTTCAAGAAAGCGCAAATTGCTACGCTCACTGCGTTTAAAGAGCATATGAATCACTCCTCGTTCAAGCAAGAAGTCCGCAACGCAAACAAAATTCGAAACCGATCGACGATTTTTAACTTGGAGACACCTGAGAAGACAAGAAATGGGGATGACCTACACAAACTGTCACGCTCCGTGATGCAATCTCTATCCATCCAGCCCACACGTACGCGCTTTTTAACCAAAAGCGAAGGTCTTGATAAAACAGTTTTCAATTCAAACGCCAAGAAACATGAAATTCCCTTCTATATCTCTTCAAAAGTTAAAGACCGCTCTCTGATTCCGTCATTGTTGAGGACACCTCATTCTCATATAAAATCATCCGCTGCAAGTTTGCAAGATAGCCCAAGCATCGCAGTTAGAAATACGTCATCTATCTCCGTTACAAAGCAGCTGACCAACGTTCAAGATAAGACGCAAAGTGTAGGCACGTTAAAGATCTCAAACTCTAAGACATTATCACCGCTAATAACAGACACTCCTGCCATGTTTAATCCTTCTTCATCCACGAGCAAAGAATATAAGTTGCCAAGGCAGTCACTCAGTTTGGACACGCCATTCACAACTTCCAGCAATTTTACAGAAGAAGTTTCTGTTTCTAGCGCAAGTTCTGCGATTAGTGACGATGGAATCAACGTAACTGCAGTGCCACAAGAGGGGTACTCATTCAAGAGCGATTATAGTCTACTAAAGGGAAAGGCTAATCACAAAACAAAAAGGACATACGCCTGTACCCATACGTTTGTCTTTAACAATGCAACTTTACGCGGTGGACTCAAAGCTGGAGATGTCAAGAATGAGGGTAAAGTGGAAGGAATGGAGGAATGCGTTGAGATGTGTTGCAAAACACCAGAATGTAACGTGGCGCTGCTGTTGAAGGAGAACTGCTATATTGTGGCCTGCTTTAACAAAGAGAGCTGCGAGGCCGTCCCTTCTAAGCAAACGAAAGGCAGAACGAAAGTCGCGTATGTCGCGCGCAGTAAGGACGAAACAGAACTGATTAAACAACTTATCAGTCACACAGAAACATCAAAAACTAACGTGTCAAGCGCCAATAGAACTAAAGATGGCAAACCAACAGGAAACAAAGATTTTCAACCTGCAGATGTTGCTATTAGACAAGGATCGTGCTTTAGAAGCCCCATTTTGCGCGACGTTCGTTTTAAGCTTGGCAGACACGCTGGCGATTTCAAATCAGTTGGTTTAGTAAGGAATGTTGACCGATGTGTAGCGTTATGCTGCAAGGAACGTGCGTGTAACGCAATCTTCATGTTGGGATCACGTTGTCATCTGGTTTCCTGTTCTAATGAGCAAGATTGCCAGACTGTTGAGGCAAAGTCGAAGTTTTACAAGCCCACGGTGGTTTATTTAGCGAGGTCCAAGGTCGAAGTAGCATACTTTTTCAAGCTGATTTCAAAGGAGGCGCTCGGGAAATATCAAGACAACATGACTCTTGCTGTGAACGCGTCAACTGATGAGGATGAGTCAGCAATACGCAGATCACAACTGGAACGCCCAGAGTGGAATACAAGCGTCGGTGTGTCGTATTCGCAAAGGAGTAATGTAAACGTCACCGCAGCATCTGAACCTTCAAATGCCTTTACTACTCTGGAGAACGTTACGCCATCACTGAGCAGCATGAGTGTTCCAGTAATACCACAGTCTACACCGCAATCATCAAATATCGTCTCCCCTCCGGAAACAATGGCGGTGGTGTTAAGTAGTACGAATGTCACAGCACCAGTAGCAGCAATTCCACGACTGGATTCATCAATTGCTGCCACTACTATGAAAATCGTACCACCATTAGCCAGTGTAGAGGTTACAGCAAACCTTAAGCCAGCACTGGAATCTTCAAATGCCTTCCCTCTTCCTAAAGAACTCTCAAGATCATTTAGTATTTTGAATGTTACACACACGTTGACATCATCAACAACGCTAACGACACCAAAAGTCTTTTCATCTCCACAAGAACATAGGTTATCACTTTATCAGCATGGTGTGGCAACGTCAAACTCAAACACGAAATCTGTTACAACGTCGCTTTTAAATGCTTCACGTTCTCCTGTTCTTCCATCTAATGTTACTAACATGCCTTTGAAGCCATTAACGATCACTACCATAGAGAGACGTGGAAACGAGAGCAGTGAACCGAAGACTCACACCAGGTCTGGGCTATCAGCAAAACACTATTTGTCACAGGAGAACGCGATAGAAGAGAAACCTACTATGGCTAACACAACTGCAACTCCTACTCCTGGTGTGAAATCCTCCATTCAAGCACAGTTAAAAATGGTAGTGACAGACATCACGAAATCAACAGATACCGTAAGTCAGCTTAGAGAATCTATAACACGACTGAATATAAGTCGAATAAAATCCCCAGTGGCTCAATTTGAGGCCAGTAAGATTCGGTCATCTGCAAGATTAACGCCAAAGATCTCAAGTGTACAGGAGACCCTTGAGCGCAGCAGATCAGACGAGACAATCGCAACAGTACACTTTGCAAAGAAAGAAGATGTGGATATAATGATAACGAAAGTAGATAAGATATCTTCAACTAATCCGCGTGCTAGTTCTGTTTTTGGCTCAAATTATGATTATTCTACGGCAAATTTTGCCGCCTCGCATCCAACGCCAGCCCCAGCAAGAACAGAAGTTGAAACCTTTCCCGCGAGTCTTGCTCGACACGGGTCCACGGTTTCTCTGCAAAGCGGCTTACGAACCTTAACAGCTGCTCATCAACAAAATGGAAATATCAATGAATCCTGGCGCCACATATCTCAAGCTGACAGCACAACAATGGTTGATACCTCAGACGTACCATCTGGAAAACTACATACCAATTCGAGTGTCTCTATCATCGTACACAGCAACAAATCCAGTGATGTAACTTCTATCGAGAACAAGGCGTCCGGCATAGAACCAACAAGACGGCACTTTGTCAACGAGCACAAGAGGGGTGACATTGCAATGTTGAGGAACTCAGCGTTTCAGAAATCTCCCGGGATACTATCACATTTACTGATTCCGTCTTCATTTGTGTCTCAAATCAATGCTACACCTGGAACGGGTAAACAGCAAGTAATGACAGTGAATCAACCCAAGCTCGCAAATCTGAAAAGTGTGTTCCAATCATCTATATTGCCGATAAGTAACAATAGTGAGAACACGTCAATGGCACAGACATTACTGCCGGGAGCCTCAGACAGTAAAGGTATGGTGACGACTAGATCCACATTGAATGGACCCCACTACATTCAACCGTCACCCACCACCAGAGGGAGAAGAAGTTCTTCAACGAGCGAGTTATTGTTAAGGGAATCTCCCTCTATAGGGCTCAGGGCTCAGAGAATTTCAACATCAGCTGTCCCTCTTTTGACATCTTCAGAGGTTTTGTTTTCTTCAATCCCCATTCAAAGATCATTTACTCACATGATATCATCTAGTCGTGGCGCTGAGGTATACCCCACACCTGCAAGTCACACCCTTGAAATAACGAGAACCAAATCAGCGTACGCACCATCCTCTACACGGCGAATAAATGCTACAACTATTTCATCTTTGCTAGCATTGGTATTAGGGGGCATGAAGACACCTTTGCCAGCGTCATCAATCCAATCAGTCTTGCCAAAGACATCTCGATTAAGTTCCACTTTGTCGACGTTACTTTATCTAAGTGATGTCGTGACTGCAGTAAAGCCTACCACAACAGGTTCCAAACTACTTAAGGGAACGAACGCGGTTGACGATCCCCGCCTCATATTGACAGCTCCGCACATACCCTATACTCTTCACTCGCCCACAGTTAGCAGAATCAAGAAAATATCTTACACATCAGAGGGACTTATAGCTACAAAAGTTGTCTTGTCATCTGAAACAAAGTCTCCACTTAGTACATCTAACAACAATCTTCTAGCAAGCACAACAAGAACGATTCCACTGCCAACAAGTTCTTTCAAACTAAGTTCGGAAGTAGCTTCAAAGTCAATGGTTCGATCAAGAGGAAATTTCCGAACCTCTTCATCTGTTCAGCCGTATCTATCGACGACTACAAATGCCTCAGGAAAGCCAAGTATTTCCTCTGCATTCCTTCCTCGAAACGTTTCATTCCCTCCACATTCACACATAAATGACTCAGTTGTGAACAATAGCTCCAGAGGAGAGTTTGTTTCAAAAGAAACGCATTATTTGTCACATACAACCTCCCAGTTGCTCCATCATTCGAAACTGATTAAGACTTCGCTCAAAGTGGAAAAAAGTGTAACAATGCCACCCGGGAACCAAAACCAGACGTCGTCTTCCTTGCTAAAAGCCAAGGATCTTCTTCAGTCACTTCAGGGTTTCATCTCAAATATGGCGTCCAAGCGACAAGCAATTCTGAGAAACGGAAAGACTCAAGACTCCGAGAAGCAGAACATTTCTCATGACAGTTACCAAGCCCACCAAATTGACGAGATTTTAAAAACATTAAGTTCTGATTTTCCGAATATACCTCAAATAAAGGCGCTTAATCAATCCGTTTTGATGTTGGTTTCCAACACCTCAAGAAATGCAAGCGACTTTATGTCGGTGAAATCACTGCTTAATAATGTTCGAAACATCCTCAGCCATAGAGAAACATTGCTCCACAGCACACCTCACTTAGCAGCCAGAACCACCACCCAAGGTATGTCTACTTCAAGTGTGACGGTTGAAAAGAGGTTGAATTTCTCTTCTGTCAATATAAAAGACATGCCAGGAAGAACCAAGAGTAATGTTCACGGGCCAAGCAGCCAGATATCATCGAAGGTGACTGTGAATTACAGAAATGTGTCACTTGCTTTTCCACCATCAATCAGCAAAGCGGACAATGCTTCTTCCCAGTTGCTTCAAGTTGCCTTCCCTAGTGAAGCAAAAACTCAACATTCATCTTCCGTTGAGTTGCAAAAACGTGTAGAAATACCCTTCGCTGGCAGACTACTGGAACAAATTAAAGTACTTCAATATTCATCCATGCTTAAACAGCGGCATACACCAACAGATTCTACACCAATAGCCGGAGGGCTGCTAGAACAGATCAGACCTCTTCATAAATCACCACAACAACCCTTACATACCATCTCAGCTAACTTATCGCAGATGTCTAGCGAAAGAGCTCCTTTAATTACGAAACCTTTGGCAAGCAGAAGCTACACACGGGAAGCTGACAAAGAAAACCAAGATAAAGCAACTTCCGTCGAAAATTTGCAGCCCACAGTTGAACTGTCAAGTATAATAAGCAGTAACAGTAAAGGTGTACCGCCAAGTACTTCAGTTACTGAACGTTCAGCTAAATATGCTAGCAGTAGAGAAAGGGATATTCACAGCAAGTCCCCAAAACATTCTACAGGTGTCTCTTATTCTAAAACATCTTTCACTTCACAAACTGCATCTCCATCGCCAAAGAGGGACCTTGAAAAACGAACATCGCATGTGAGACGCACAGGACCTGTGACAGTTATCACAGCAATCCCGTCAGTGATCATAAAGCCACTAGAAATTGTACATAGCAAGATATCAACACCTGTATTAACTAACACGCCTGCTCCAAAACGTCTCCAGTCACTCACATTGTTGCAAGGAAGTAGAGCGCTTACAAAAGAAACGAGTCAAACAGTTAAAACTACTCTCGGTCACAGTGCAACGATCAGTTTTCCCTCAACTAAATCAGATTCAACAGAGAAAACGTGGCACAAGGAAAAGAATAGCATGTTTGGATATTTTGCTAAGCTACTCAAAAGCATCAAAGATATTTTAACTAAAAAGAACTCCAGGCCTGGTCGTGAGTCTAATGCCGCGTCAGTCTGGAATGGACCGACCCCGTCCTATCAGCACGTTACAAAAGCGACATCTGTTTCATCAGGTCTGAGGTCTGCACTTGCAGCACTATTCATTACACCTCAGCAATCCGTTGTCACGTCAATTGCTTCAAGTGTAACGCCAACGAAACCAAGTTCATTGCAACTCCTGACTTCCAGAGCCTTGGATATTTCACTAGCGATGCAGCCCTTGCATCAAGTTGCTTTAAACGTCACCGGAATTCGACAAGCGGCTTTGTGTGAACATTCCCCCTCCCATGAGAACGCGACGATGCGAGGTGGAATAGACTCAGGTATCTTCAAAGAGGTGGAAATGGTAAATAACGACGCCGAGTGCATCAGTCAATGTTGTTTTTCCAAGACATGCGACGCCGCATTTTTGCTGTCGAATCGTTGCTTTCTTGTCACTTGTAGGAGCAAGACACTTTGCCAGAGCGTCCCAGCCAAGAATGTCAAATTCAGACCCAGAGTGATCTACATAGAGAAGCGAATGGCGCTAGCCAAAGAGGAAAGAAATCAGGAATCATTGAAACTCTCTCTTTCCCCGAGTCCAAGGTTTGAAGCTTCCCTAACGAGCTTTCAGTTCAGCAGGTCAGTAAAATCCAGTATAAGTTTAAATACACCACGAATTAAGAGCCATGGCGGAAAGGCTGTCTGTCAATCTTCCGGCATTCAACAAAACGTGACTGTACGAGGTGGAATAAAAAGCGGGCACTTCAAAGACCAAGGAACTGTTGAAAGTATGCAAAAATGTATTGACCTGTGCTGCAGTGAGCGCAACTGCAGTGTTGCTTTTATGCTTTTAAGCCGCTGTTTTTCAGTCTCTTGTTACAATGAGACTTCTTGCAATAGTATTCCGGCGCGAGGTTTAATTTTCCAGCCTCAGTTGGCCTATTTAAGAAGAAATGATACTTCAAGAAGTACATTGAACAATCATTTCGCAACAGTTGCAATTTCTAAAACACAAACTTCGGTCATGGTGTTCTCTTCATCGAGTGAACTAGGAGGAACGGAAAGCAAAAAAAGCTTGGCTCGTTTCCATGACAACTGTCGCTATAGTAACTCGGAGATTCACGTAACCCTTCGAGGAGGACTGAACGCAGGATCATTTTTGGACTCTGGTGTAGTTGATAACATTACGGAATGCGTCGATAACTGTTGCCAGGCGACCAAATGTGACGTTGCCTTCATGATCGTGAAGAGATGTTTTTTGGTAACGTGCTATAGTTCCAGCCTGTGTCAGAGCATTCCTGCGCGAAATTCCGGCTACTTCACCGAGATTGTGCACATAGCACGAGACGAGAACGCTGTTGTTCGAGATCTTCTAGCAAGACTCGTGCAATCATCGTCGCCGCCTGTCAAGATGAAAAGCGTTGTTTCAAGTTCGGTGGAAACCTCCACATTCCGTGTTAACCTTCTCAACTCCAGTAGCTCGCTATTTCTCAATAGCACCACAGGTGGCTCCATAAGTAAACTCTTGACACTGAGTGGCCATTTTACTGGTTTCTACAGCGGATCAAGTTTGCCCTCAAGGCCACCCGCTGTACCTGCTTTTAGGGCGGTAATCAAATCTGCGATTGCACCGCTAAACGTCAACAAACAAGGAATAGTTGGACTGATTCAAACGATAGGTATGTCAACACGTCCATTGAGCACTCGTCATGTACTCGATCAGAACATTACGCCATCTTCAGTGAAGCTTAATTCACCATCAAGCTCGCAATGGCCTGAAACTGTCGGAGATGGAAATATACAAGGAAAACAACTGGAAACTGTAGAGTTTTCGAAAGATGAAACATGTCAAAGCACAGCTGTTTTTTACAATGCAACCATGCGTGGAGGAATTAATGCTGGCGTTTTCAAGGACCAAGGGACCGTGCAAAATATGCGGAAATGTATTGAGCAATGTTGCCGATGGCAGTTCTGTAGTGTAGCGTTTATGCTTTTGACTCGTTGTTATATAATTGCCTGCTACAATGATCACTTGTGCGATCCTGTTACAGCCAGAAATGTGACTTTCACACCTCGCATTGCTTTTGTTTCTCGTGTGCGGAGAGATCATGGCAATTTGAGTAGAATTTTAGAAAACATCCCAACACCTACCTTGTCAGTCTACCAGAAGTCACACCTTAAAACATCAACAGGAGGGACAAATTTCACAACAGCCAAAGTTTATTCAAACAAGGCATTATTCCCGTCTACATTGACTAACGCAGCACCACAGCTGCCAAGTTCGCTGGCAATTAAACCTTCGCCATCTCAATCGTCGTTTTCTAAAGTGTTTTCGTCTCGACCTGTATTGCGTCATAATTGCACCAACAGCGAACAAAAACACAATGTAACATTTCGCGGCGGGCTAAGTGCAGGGCATTTCAAAGACAGGGGTAAAGTCGCCGATATGGAAAAGTGTGTCGACTTTTGTTGCAAAGAAGACCATTGTGATGTTGCGCTGATGCTTTTGGAAAACTGTTTTACGGTCATCTGTCACAACAAACGCCTTTGTGAGAGCGTACCTGCCAAGACTGGACGGTACAAGTCAAGAATAGTTTACGTTGGGAAGAATCGTAGTGATAAATCCACCCAGCTGGTAACGCATAAATTAACAAAGACAATCTCCTTACTAGATGCCGCTTTGCCGGCTATGGGAGAAAATAATGAAACTGAGACTTGGCAAAATAGAAAGAAAACCACTGTCTCTGAGAGAACTCGTAGTTTTGAGTCTCAACAACTTACGCAACTCTTATCTTCTCCACCGTTTGAGGAGGTCGACCAATCGAGTAACATCTCGAAGATAGAAAATTTGACTTCTACCGAACATTCCACAAATCAAAGTGAAACAAATAAAGAACATGAGAGTTTGATACTTCAAAAAAAATTACATAAAAACGCAAAAACTAAAACATTTGACGCTACGGCGTCACAACGCAAACAACATCACCTGATTTCAGCATCTGTATCATCAGGTCATAACACTAGCTTGCTATTTTCGTCAACCATAAGGCTGAACGCAAGCGTCTGGGCTCTTCCTGAGCCAGGTAAATCGGCCATAAAAAGGGGTGGAAAGTCAGGACACAAATCTGGGCTAACGTCGACTTTTACGAACCCCTCACAACACTCATTTCCTCAACCTTCCTCTTGTCTCAGCAGCCCGATCTCTTACAATGTTACGCTACGCAACGGTATCCGATCGGGCTATTTTAGAGACCAGGGGAGGGTTGAGAATAATGGCGCGTGTATACAAAAGTGCTGCGGCGCTGAGGACTGTGATGTGGCTTTCTTGCTCAAGCAAAGGTGCTACCTCGTCACGTGCTACACTAAGAAGGGATGCGAGACAGTTCCAGCCAGACACAGCTTATTCAGACCACGTGTTTCTCACGTGCAGCGGACCAATGTTTCCCAACTGATGTCGTTCATGGACGAGCAGGATGATGCTTATTCATCTGGGAAGACAGCTTCTATCCAGTCTCGCAGCAGTACTCGAACTCATTTTATTACACCGTCTTCGACCCTCCCCGCTCCAGTTAACTCACTTGATAGTAGTAGTATACATAAAACAGAAACAAAGGCGTCACCAACTCACAAGGCACAGGCATCTCCAGCTCACCACAGTGGAACGAAACATCACAAACTAAAGACTGATAAAAATAAACACAGATCTGGTAACCTAGAAACGCAAAAGAGGTCGCAGCACGTGACAGTAGCACCTGAGCTAAAGAAGAGGAAATCGATGAAGTCAACAAAGAGTCGACGCGCCAGACATAAACCTAAACCAAAGGAGACAAAGAGTGAATCATCAAGAGCCAAAATGCAACATTTTCAGTTACAAATGGTGGAGAAAAAAGATCAGAAATTGTCTCATAGTGACTTGAATCAGTTATTCCATCTTATGAAGCCCACGAAACGAGTGAACAATGCTCACAGCATGTCAGATGTTGGACCACAGGAGACGAATTCTGACAGCTTAAAAAAGACAACACAACCAGACAAAATATCCCTCAAGGACGGAGCTATAGCGTCATCGTTTAACTTTCCAACAGTTATAACGACGGCCCCAACTCCTTCCGCTTCGAAACAGGACAGTTCTCGAAAAGCAGTGGCTGCAGGTTTTGACCATAGGACATCTAAAAAGAAAAACGAAGCTACTAGTTTACACAGAAAGTCATCTGCGTCCACTCACAAAGGAGCGACTAAGCAGCGTACTAGGCCTTCTTTGGCAGCAACAAAGCCACATTCAAGAAGTCACAAGTCTCAAACCACAGTAACAGGTCGTCTTGATTTTGCTTCCCAAGTTAAGGCTCTTCTTGAAAAAGAAGGCGACAATAAGGAACATTTTGAACAAACCAAAAAGGCAAAGTTTAGCCGAAAGACAACGACTAAGCAAAAAGCTACTTTTATGAACACTAAAGAATTTCACGATTACACTACAACATCAACTACGTCACGTCTAACAGCACCAACCCGAACAAGGTTACGTTTAAATACACCGCGGCAACCTACTGTACTGCCACCGAAAGTTTCATCGCATCGTGGAAGTAAATTCCGTGAAACGAAATCAACTGTACCCTCCTTGCCGACACAAGTTCCCGATCTTCGGGTCTCAAGTTGTGCAACAGGCCATGTGGAATGTAATCAAACATTACGGGGTGGGTTGTCTTCAGGTTTGTTTCATGAGGTAGGCAAAGTGACAGATATTCGGGGATGCTCACAGCACTGTTGTTCCAGTCCCATATGTGATTTAGCCTTCATGGTACTGAACCACTGCTTTTTGGTCACCTGTTCAAGTTCCAATCCTCACATGTGCGATAGCACGCCAGCCTTGGCTACGAACTTTAATCCGATGATCTCTCGTGTATCGCGAAGTGGGAGCAAAGACAATAAAGATCAGCCGATGAAAACTGCGTCGGACAGAAACAACAAACCAACCCCCACTGTAAAGCCACTTGCAACACCACCTAAGTTGCCAAGGCAACCAGAAATGGAAGCGCCGGTACCTGCTAGTAACGTAACCAACCAGTCAACTGCCGAGAATCAAGCAAATTCATCTACGTCACCTGCTAACTCGTCACGGAGACACCCTGAAGCTAAAGAGAGTGGTGCAATGCCTGTTTCTGCATCTGAAATGCTACCATCCCCTCCAGGCTGCATTTCCTCTTTAACGGAGCACAATGTTACACTAAGAGGGGGTCTTCATGCCGGAAAATTCACAGACGCGGGTAAAGTGGACGGGTCTTACACTTGTACCGAGCTGTGTTGCAAGGCAGATAACTGTGATGTAGCATTTTTCGCTTTTCATCGCTGTTTCCTTGTCAACTGTTTCGATGAGTACCTTTGTACTTCCACGCCCTCGTTGCTGCCGAACTTCAATCCAACTCTGGTTCACGTGTACCGCCATCATTCAAAACCAACGCCAAAGCCATCAACGACTTTACCACCAATCAACTATGTGTTGCAGCAAATCGAAGATGAAACGAAAACAAAATCAAATAGCAAGAATAAAACTTGTGCCCATTCTGAAGTTTATGAAGAAGTCACGCTTAGGAAAGGCTACAAAGCTGGAAAGTTCACCTCTCATGGTAAAATCAATTCTACAGATCAGTGCGTCGACTTCTGTTGTAGACAGTCTGGTTGTGACTTGATTTTCATGTTTCTAAACAACTGTTTCACAGTTTCCTGTTCCAGTGGAGTCGCGTGCGAAATCGTATCAGCGAGACAATCCAGGTTTAAACCTAGGGTTGTTTATTTGATTAAAAATAACTCCACCAAGCTGATTAAACCATCAGAATTGAATTCTTCTCTCTCTGATCCGAAATCTTTCGTCGGAAAGCAGCCTGTGAATGCCGTGCATTATAAGGAACTGCTATCGGATAAGAATAATGGGGGATCGTACAAGAAGGACTTCAGCCAAATGAGCAATGACACCGAAACAATAGATGAAGAGTTCACGGAAGTTCCTGATAACAAAATAACGTCGCGCACTGTCATCAATACGGCGGGAAAAGTTAACTCACAACATCTGAAACACAACGTTAGCGAACGTATCGTGGGAAAAGAGCCTTTACATACCTTGCAAAATAAGGTGTTGCGACTGAGTGAGAGAAATCAAGAATCTTACAAAAAGAACTTCACCCAAATGAACAATGATACCGAAACAGTGGATGAAGAATTTACGAAAGTTCCTGGCAACAAAATAACGTCTCGCACTGTAATCAATTCTGCGGTAAACGCTAGCTCACAGCGTCAAAAACACAACATTAGTAACAATTTAATTGCTAAATCCGATATTAAAACTACAAAACAACGCTTCAAGGACAACCATCAACCGAAACTTGAAAGTGGTGAAATGACCAATCACAAGGAAAGCAGAACAGACGAAAAGATGGACCTTGTGTTGAATAAACTAACCAACGTCACAGAAGAGAATAAACGCCTTGAAGGAGAGCTTCACGTTGTTATGGCCAAACAGAATAAGCGCCGTCATAAAAGTAGAGTAACATCCTCAGTTCCGGCTAGAGGAGAGCGTATGAAAGAGAAGTCACAGTCTTCAAAGAGTATTGAAAATAAACGGATTAAGTATAAAGAGAGGCGAAGAATGGGTAGGTTAGGATTCAGTGGTGACGGATCCGGAATGGACTCCTCAGCTCGGAAAAGGGTAGTCATTGTGGATACAGACAGACCTCCAGTGTTTCCGCCAACAGATGAGCATAACATCGAGGAACACAGTATACATGCATTCCGGAGGAAAACGTATCAAAAAGATCATCACTTGAGAAAATCTGGAAAGGTGACACCAGAGCAACGACCCCTAAAAAAGCAGCGTAACAATACAAAGACAGGATTAAAACACTGGGATCCGACAAATGAACACGATATCGAGGAACATTCTATTTATAGCATCAGCGATGTATCGGAAAGCAGGAGCGAATCGATGAAAAACCCGCACGTTAAGGTGGGAGAAGGTTCGGAGGTCAAGTACGGACAACCCGAAGAAGACACAGATGATCTCGAATTGAACGACATTCTGAAGCTGAAACCAAACAATAAGCATGCAAGGAGACCAGAGGAACCAGTGTGGATAAGTTCCAGTGATGAAAACAAAGACGACAGGGAAAGCTTCCATGAACAAATACCTCCTACTCAAAAATGGCATTTCAAGTTTAATGACCGAACAAACAAGGAGCATACCAATGAGGATGAATTCCACATTGAACATCAAGATAAATCAATTGCAAGGTTGGCTGATAAAAACGTTTGGATGAACACAAGAAATGAAGATATAGATCATAAGGAAAGTTTCCATGAAGAAATATTTCCAACACATAAAGCGCACTTCCAGTTGGATAGCCAGAAAGGCCTCGGACATACCAGTGAGGATGAATTCCACGTTAAACATCAATATAACTCTAAGTTGGCTGATAAACATGTTTGGATTAACACAAGAAATGAAGATATCGATAACATGGAAAGTTTCCATGACCAAATAGCTCCAACACACAAATCGCATTTCCAGCTGGATGGCCAGAGAGGCCTCGAACATGCCAGTGAGGAAGAGTTCCACATCCATGATCCAACTTCGCCTGCAAAACATATGTGGATGAGCTCGACGAATAAAAACAAAGACCGTTTGGAAAACTTTGATGAACAAATAGCTCCAACTCACAGATCCCATTTCCAGTTGGACAAACAGAAAGAGAGGATGAGAGAGGATGAATTCGACATTGATGGCAACGATAAGTCAGAGGATTCCGAAAGCCATGTCTGGGTTAGTTCGAGAGACAGAAATGAAGACCATTTGGGAAGCTTTCATGATCAAATAGCTCCCACCCATAAATCCAATTTTCAATTTGAGAACCAGAGAATTAACAAAAATTCCAGAGAGGACAAACGGCACAAAGAACAACAAGATAAGCCAGATGTGTCTCAACAGCATGTGTGGAAGAGTACTAGGAATAGAAATGAAGATCGCCTAAAAAGCTTTGATGACCAAATAGCTTCTACTCATAAATCCACCTTCCAGTTGGATAAACAGCGAGAAAACCAGAATACCAAAGAGGATGACTTCGACATTGAAACCCATTATAGACCAGAGGAACCCCAAAGGCATACATCGATTGGTTCGCGAAATAAGAATGAAGACCAGCCGGGAAGCTTTAATGAACAAGTAGCTCCTACTCATATATCGCATTTCCAGTTAGATAAATCGGGAGATAACTATCATTCTAACGACTACGATTTTCATCTTGAAGACAACGTTGAGCCGCAAGATTCTGAGAAACATGTGGGGGAAAGTTCGAGAAATCGAAGCAAAGATCACATGGAAATGGTAAACGTTCCTGAACCAACTGTGCCTTCTCATACATCTAGATTCCAATTTGATAATCAGGGGAAGACCAAGCATATCAACAGAGATGAATTTCACATTAAACAGCAACACAAACCATCTGTACATGAAGTGGCTGGCGCTGAGCCAAAAGACCAACATGACAACGAGCGCCCGGAAATGTTGTCTCAAAATGTCTCAAAGGAGCCTGAAACTGACTTCACAATGTCGAACTCCTCTGAGCCTGCTTTGTCAGAGTTTGTCGAGTCAGAAAAGAACACTGGGACATCTCAAGTGGGGCATGGTGCTGAGGGACCTGTTTTTGCGAAGGAAGACTTTGCTAAAGGACATAAAAGGGTACCACATGATCATAACGATGGTAGCAATAGCAAGCCAATTGAGGAGATGGCTTTGACGGAAAAACCCTTAGATATTTCTACCTCCTCATCTGTGACCGAGCACACAGGAAATGGGCATAAAACATTGACTCTTCCCGATCGAAAGCAAGAAAACAATAGTCATGAAAAACCAGACCTCGACGCGATCTATAACAAAATAAACAACATCTACAATCGCCTGCAGGATCTTTTTGACGCACAGTCTCGAAGAGAACGAAATACGACCCGTTCCTCTCGTAAAACACGAGGAAGGCTGGATGGAGTAAGCGAAAACTCAAAGAGGCGTGAAGAAGGTATACCGACGCCCCCAGTGTCATCCCTGAGGCCTACAACTCTTCCTTCCAGGTTAACACCACCAACAAAGAGAGTACGAGTTGTCAAACAGTTTGTAACTGATGACTTTGGAGGCTCTGGTGTGCCGCCACATCGCCATCGAGATGCCCTCATGGATTACATTAAAACCATTTATAATCGTGTGCAGGAGTTATACAAAAGGAAGCTGAAGACTCCACCTCCTAGCAAAAGAAGAAAGTTTCATCATGTTTTTGCCTCAAGGGACGACAGAAAACAAAGGAAAACCAGTAAGGGGAGAAGTCACACGAGGAAAGCGAAAAATTACCATCGTAAGAAAGTTGAAGAGGAAGCAGTCTTGAAAGAGATGAAGCGGATATATAAAAATATGAAGGAAATGTACCATCAGCAACGGAAAGCGCAGAAGAAAGCCAAAATTATCGCTCAAACCTCTGAAGGACAACATCAACGGTCATACATTCCTTCACGTTATGGTGCTCGTGAAAGTGATGGTCGAACAGCTCCAACTGTGGAGAGTGCGAAACCGACAGGCCTGGTGGAGACTCTCGAGAGGCCAATTTCACTGACCAGTAGTATCGTAGGAGCTCGAGTTAAACCACAAGTTCATAAGACCGGTAAGTACCCGTCGTGCATTGTCTGATTTGATAGTCAAACAATTAAATGTGAAAGAAACGTGTGGTTTTTACGACAGGTTGCTACGTCTGACAAATTTATTTAAGATATCTCTGAAGGCTGTATTGCATAAAAAGGTGAATACGATACGTTGAACGTGAATTCCAAACTTGGGACGAAAATTTTGAAGGATTAATTGACAGGTTTGTCGTGGTGATTTCCGTAGAGACTCCCTGCAAACGTGAAATATTGTTTCTGGTTTATTTAACATTTCAATGTCAGTTTCGAACAAAGGGAATAGTTAAATAACCTCGATAGAACGAGTTTTGCTGTGTAGTTTGAATTAAGATTTGTTCATTTTGTGTTTTCCCATTTCAGACAGTGGACATCGGCTTGCCCATGAACCTCCAAGGCAACCTAGTGATGAAGGTTATCAGCGACACAAGCCGACAGAACCTAGCAAAGGTTACAATGACTCGATCAAGCATGGCGGTATTTTGGCTGATAGCTTGGCTTCAAGACATCCTACAGTTAACCAGTCATTCATTGACAGGATAGTGGCAGAAATCCAAGCGGAGCACCCGATCATTGGAAAGAAGAAAAAAAGCAATAAATCCGATAACTTGCAACAGTTGATTGACAATGTGGCGGACAGCGTAGTAAAGCAAGTTACCGACGAGTTTACTGGAGATAGGCACAAGCCAAGCAGGCGTGTTGATGTGCCTAAACCACCGGTACAAACAAGCGCATTGGCATCGAAAGATAGTGAAGAAAATATGCCACTCCTCAATGACCATCCGAGCGAAAAGCCTCGCGTAAAGGGTGCTGGTTTCCTGGAAAACGCTATTAAAAAGTTGGCTAGTAAAGATGAAGACCTCCCTCCTGAGATAATCGATAGTGATGAGATAACTGGTGGTATGTCTCCTGTGCCACTCCCTGAGGATGTCAAACCATCATCCATGATATCCCCTGCACAGGAATCACACTCCTCGTTCTCCTACGCCGCACGGGAGAAGGATCCCCTGCGAAGGCCGCAACCCGAGAACCCAGGAAAACAGGAAATACGGGAGATGTACAAGTTCAGACATAGGTTGAAGAAAAAGAAGCCGGTGGTAGAAAAGGGGTTGAAAAAGCTTACCATTCCTGCGACTACTGAGGGTAAGAAAGTATTTTAACAAAGTAAAGAATATTTAAGAGTTGTTTATGATTTTGATTATGCAAACTCTGATCTGCTCCCAGTATGTAGTTAACGATATTTGTTCTCCATACACCTTCAAGTTTTGCTTTGACATAAAAGATGACATAGAAAGATGACATAAAAAGACACAAAGATGACATAAAAATTGCACTGATATTAACTAGTATGCCCTATGTTTTTTCTGTTGGGACAGAATTTCAATCTAACACAAATTCGCCCAATATGTAACATTCTAGGATAGTAAATATCGTGTTTTACAGTAATTTATCAATAACTAGACTTGACGTTCTTTAGGAGACTACCATTAAGCCTTGCTTTTTGTTTTGCCTCAAATCAATACAAATAGATCAGAATATCTCGAAAACAGTATGAACTAGTCAGGGATTTAGCGAGAGTTTATCTGTGCAATTGTTCCCTTTCTTATCTGGTAAAATAAGTTGATAAAATGGGCTTGACCGGATAGCATAACATTGTAAGAGATCTTTAAGAGCTCTTGCACTGTTGTGCTGCCCGGAAAAACTGCATGAGAAACCATATAACAAGCAAGAAGACTGAACTACAGTCTAGTTTGTCTAATTCCTTTATGTTGAAATGAAAGGGTTATGAAGACAGTATGTCATAATAATTTTGAATCAGTTTTATATCTCAATGTTTGGAAATTTTTCCCCTGTTCCCTAGGTTAAGAAAGTATAGGGGGGTAGAGGGTTGTCGCAAATTAATTTAGGTTTCGGGGAAGGGAACTATAGCCTTCCAACAAATTAGAAGTGGAAGAGATATTGAGTCTGTAAACTTTCCACGGCATCAGGAGTTCTATTACACTGGAAGCAAACTTCAGTAAACCACTTGTCAGCCAGCCCTATGAAATGCCAGCCCTATGTAAATCCAACCTTATGTATTGGAAACCCTTCCAATAAAAGTTTTTATTTTCATTTGGAATCGGGGTTTAAATTAGTTGAAATCAAATGTTCATTGGTAAATTTATGCTATAATTTGGAAGAGTGTGTGTAATGACTGGTTGTGACTATTTCCTTAGAGGCTTGATCCTCAAGTTATGATCAGATGTCGGCCAAGACTCTCTTTCATTTCTGTCCTTTCTAAGTCGATTTATATTCCCCGATAAATAAATAAATAAATAAATAAACAAATAAATAAATAAACAAATAAATAAATAAATAAAACAGACAGAGTTAGCATTACCTTACCATGATTGTCTTTATTTTACTTTTTCACCAAGGTAACGTAGAATACCTCGTGCTTCACATGGGCTTCGAAAACATCGAAAATCGTACAGCTCTTGACAGTTCTGGGCATGACAACAACGCTGTTCTTAGCGCAGAGGTGCGCCTGTCAGTTACTGAATCCAAATGTGGTTCTGCTCTGAGCATGGGCGGTGGGCGCCTTCTCTTTACCCATTTCAACAGCCGTCCACGAGAGGCTATCACAATCGCTTTGTGGCTAAAGCTCGATTCAGTCTCCGGGACAGCTACTCTGTTCAAAACGACCGGGTCTGGAGCCAAGTACCACTTGAAAGTCGCTGATGGTATCATTTATTGGTCTCATGTTGATGACTTGGGTCACGTGATTTTCAGCATGGAAACGAGGCAGACGGTGGACTCGCTTGATTGGGTACATGTCAGTGCAACTTACGACGCGCACATCAATATGAGCAAGATCATCCTGAATGGAGCTGTTCTTGACGAGAAGGAAGGATACGGGTTACTTTCGCAGAACTGGGACGGGGAAGTTGGAATTGGAATTACCGAAGGCATCCGAGGACTTATTGATGAGTTTTACATGTATAATCATGCACTTGCTGCTTCGGATCTCAGTGATCTGTCGGAAGAGTGCAATCCTGGAGCAGGTAAAATTCATTTGTTTGTTTTGTCCTAGGGTTGGATTTCAACCCCAGGACAAGTTTCAAACAAAACGGAGAGGCCACAAAATGAAGTCAGAGAAAAAGGAGGATGTTTGTTGTTTTTTTCAATTAACTGTGCCTAATCCGCAAATTAAGGAAGGTTAATCCGTTAGAGTTGTTCAATTCGTAAATAACATCTCGTGGGAAACTTTTTAAACCTATATTCGTTATAAATGAACACAATAATTTTATTGTAGTGATTATCTTGGGCATAAAAAATTTTAAATAACGTTTTCTTCACATGGAACTCCCCGCTCCCTCAAAGTCATTCCCCTTGGATTCAGTCGGGTTATGTGGTTACTTCCGTGCCTGATTTCACGCTTGACTTACAGGAGGAGCCATTCCTCTCAAGGAAGGAAGTTATGATGGGCTCATACCCGAGGAAATGATCGAAGATGCGACACTGTTGCTGCATCCAAATGCCACAACAACTAAACAGCTAAACGCAGCTCCTACTACACAAACTACACAAGGCACGACCCCTTCGACAAGCTCGTCAACGAAACCTGTTCCGCCTACTTCGCCAACCACGGCACCTACTACTACTGCTACCACGTCTACAGCAAAATCAACCACCTTGTCTACTAAACCAGTGGTACCAAGCAAGCCTTCATTTACCACTCCATATAAACCGACACTTCAAGTACCAGCTGCTACGACCCTTAGTAGAAATGGCGGCGTGGGTAGCGTTCCTTCCACGATCACCTTACATGACGAACCCAACTGCCAGCAAGGGATGTTCTACTTCAACAGTGAGTTACGAGGTGGCATGGACGCGGGGCTCTTTATAGACCTGGGCCGAGTAAAAGGCACCTCTGGTTGCCTGAAATTTTGTTGTGAAATCGAGTCATGTGACCTTGTTTTCATGAAACGTGATAGCTGTTACGCCGTGGATTGTTTCAATAGCCACCTGTGCGAGCCCGTGACAGCGGTCCCGTACAGGAGTGACATGCCCAGTGTTTACTACGTCACGAGAAGTGGCAAATCCATATTGGATGAAAGTAAGTTGTTACATGATTTGAAAGCTTAAATTCCAATATCGTGAACATTTTTACCGTTAGCGTAGAAGAATTCAAATAAGAACGCGTCAACATAAAACTTGGCTACGTTACCAACATTTTGTTTTTCATTATTTTACGCACTGTGTTCTGGTTTGTATCAAGAGTAATACCTTTCAGTTTTCATTGAAACTACTAGGGAACTCTGGGAGACATTTAGTCGCGTAGATACTATGGTTTAAGAATCTGCTGGCCGAAATCTGCCAATTTCAAACCCAAAAATGTAAGAACCTGTTTAACCAAGCAAGATCAAGCAGATTTTTATATGTGGGTTACTGTTAAATTCTGAATTCTTGTTATAGAGGAAACACTATAACCAGTTGTGTTAGGCTTATCATGATACAGTTGTGAGTAAATACTGTATATTTAAGGGCCAATCCTAACTTTCTGTAAAATCCGGTAATCAACGAATATATCTCCTTCATAGGAATTAAGAACCTAATAAGAACCTACTTGGCCTAAATTGCCAATAACGTCCCTCGAAATGCTAGAACCTATTTTGCCCGACTTCAAAAAGTAGTACTTACACGCGGGTTCTAACTGTATTAGCAAAATATCGTAATGAGAGGCAAACAAACCTGTCACAAACAGGAACTGAATTATGGTCCTCTAGCAAGAGGAGAAATTTTATCAGAAGATACAAGAGACGACTTCCTCAAAGGTGTCTCTCTCTGGGGATATCGTTATATATACTAACCATATTTACGTCTCTCTTCTCCCCGCAGAACTGAAAAAGTTGGAAACTCGACCAACAACGCGTCCAACAACAAAACAACCAACTGCACAGCCGCCACCAACCATCATAACACCAAGTGAGATGTTCCTTCCTTACCAGAAAATCTCAACACCACCCACCTACGCCTCGCCGATCACAAAACGTTTCTGCGCTCAAGGAATGTTCTTCTACGACGTGAAACTTCGGGATGGCTGGAATGCAGGCATGCTTCTGCAAGCGACGCACGTTGATAGCATGACAGAATGTATTCAGTTATGTTGTGACGAGCCTGCCTGTGATTTTGTTATGCTGAAGGAAAGAAAGTGTAACACAGTGCGGTGCAAAGGAGGCGACACATGTACTGTGGAGGAAGGAGGCAATTACCAGATCTCGTTTGTCAGTAGACAAGGTGAGACCTGGTTTCATTTTCCTATGTACATCTTTGTAATATAAAAAGAATTTTAATCCATGATTATGATACACATGGTCCATTACCACACAGAGTGAATGGAATTTTTCCCTAAACACCCTTGAGAGTGAAAACGGAATAAACAAATTCCTAATAAAATGGCTATCAACTCTAGGACTTTGATGCAAACGGGCTTTGAAATTTAGTTCGGCAACTCAATTAGTTTAAAAAAAAAACTTTCCATAATGACCAACATTGCTAGGTTTTTTTTTGAAATTACTAAATTTGACTTTGCACGATACTTAAGTCTATCTAAAATGTCCTATACAGTGTAAATAAAGGAATTGAATTTAACTTAATCTATGGTAGTACAAACTCGAAATGCTTCATCTTTCAGATATGGTCGAGGATGAAACTATATCTAGACCGACCCCCACGCCTCTTCCCCTCAGTCCTTTGGGTGGCAACATTGATGGCCTGCCGGCGAACCACCTCCGCTATCTCTCGTTATACCTTGGATTTGATCACGTGATCGGCTCTGTGGCGGTGGATGGATCTGGGCTTAACAACGATGCGAGATTAACGAAAGGTAATGTAACATCAGAACCGTTGTTTTAAAGAAGAAGTTAAAAAAATATACAAAACAAATTGGTGCGAGCTAGAGGGGATGGTGTGAGGAACTCCTTTAGTTCTCAGAGAGGAATGATTATCCCTTTTCGCCGTCATTGAATTCGTACTTTGTACGATCCAGTCTACGATTAATGTGTCCATCGGCACATTTGAGGCAAACATTGTGGTATCAGAATTTTCTCCATATGTTACACTCAAGACGAATCTACACGGAATTTTTGTACCCAGTTGGAATCTGTCAAACCGTCTTTATCGTTCCCTTGCAGGCACTGAAGTAACACGGCTTGGTAAGCGAGGATTCGACATTAGATTGAATGGAGGAGACGTGCTACTTGACGGCGAACACTTCCGAGAAAAGCCACGCGAGGCCGTCAGCATTGCGCTATGGGTTAAACTCTGGAGGACTGGTGGAGTGCATTCCATGTTTGACACAATCGGTGGACACTCGATTCACAGCAAAGGACAGTACCACTTTGAAGTGTACAATGGGCGGCTTAGATGGTTCCATCGAAACGAATACGCTAAAGAAGTCTTCAACGTCAGGACCTCGCCAGTTCTGCAGCCCAACCTTTGGTACCACGTGGTTGGTACGTACGATTCGCGCATGCACATGGCCAGAGTGTTTGTGAATGGTGACTTGGTTGGGGAGGGTCATGGTAGCGGTATGCTATCCCTAGACTGGGAGGCAAAGACAGGATTTGGCTCTCATTCCGGACGCAGGATTTTACTCGGCTATCTTGACGAGATTTACATATTTAGACGCGCCCTTCTGGAGAAGGAGATCGACAGATATCTGGAGAATCCGAATAGAGACTCTCTACTTCAACCAGATTCAGATGGTACCTACACCGAAAGTTACACCGAAGATCCTTCAGAGGACGATAGCTTCTCAGATATCAACACCGACACAGTTTGGTTTTCCCGACCGACGAACCGCATAACCAACTATCCCCTCCCACGCGTTTCGAACAACACCACGACCTACATGGATCAAGAGCAGAAGCCGACTGCTGTTGTGAGTGCCGAGAGAGCGAAACCAACACATGGGCAAACTACACAAACACCAACAGTTAAATCACCGAAAACAACAGAAACAACAACACAGTCTACAATTTCACCCACCACTCTAAGAGTCACAACGACGATTAAAACAACGGCCATGCCATCCAAGGTAACCAGCACAGCAAAAGAAAACTTCAAATCAATTTGCAGACTAGGTAACGTATATAGAAACAGGGATCTGGTTGGAGGATTAGGTGCAGGAAACTTCACTGATAAAGGAACGGTCGATACCATTGAGCAGTGTATGAAGATTTGCTGTGGAGTGCCGGATTGCTCCGTGGCTTACATGGTGGAAACTAATTGCTTTGCCATAACTTGCAAGGAAAAGGAACAGTGTAAGACATTCATAAAGGACCCATCGGAAAACAGTCCGGTTATAGGATTTGTCGATCGAAACGGACCAGAAGGTAAGCTTTCTTATACTTGGTTACTTAGCATGAAAACTCTTTATAGATGCACAGATCCTCTCATGAGGTTCTTACTGTAGAACGAAAGAATTGCTATCCTCAGAGGACTTATAATTGTTTCTTCAAACACGCCAATTTAAGATGCAATGTCCCTAGACACCTAAATTCTCATGAAACGTTTATAGCCTTAACAATTGATCGAGTCGAGTCAGTTCCGGGTCGATTAATATAATTAGATTTACTGGAGACAGGTAAATATAGATGAGTGGTGAAAAATGTAGTTTGCATATTCTAGAGCCACATGGCCTTGAGAGTTTTAAAAGATGTATGGCCGCATGTTAAATGCTGCCCTTAGCTATCCAGCTAGGATTGCGTTTGCAAAAGCTCATTTCCCCGAGACTTTGAAACTGTATGATTTGCAACGGTTGACTTTAACTCTACGGTTACCACGTTGGCGAGTATGGTTTCAGAGGCCCATGCAGTAATTTTTGCGGCAATTGTTTGGGGAGGCTTATGTAAATGTAAGCGGCTTAATTGAGAGGCGAGGCAGTTACATAATTAGATTGTGAAAAGAAGCGAATATCTGTTGGTGTTTACTCGATATTTGTACCTTCTCTTTCCAGAATCAACTCCACGCCCTTCTGCGGCAGAGGAAACACAAGAACTACCAAATCTTTCGGAGAACAACGTCCACGTTGAACCAGATGCAGATTCTAAAACCTTTTACACCTCGGAAGACGACAAGGAGTCTGCAAACAACTTGATTGACCTTCTGTCCCCAAAGAATCCCACTTCAAGTATAACTTCTGAGCCTGCGGTATCACGCTGTACCCACAGCAGACTATATCATCACGTGACTTTGATAGGTGGTTTACGCGCGGGAAACTTCACACGGCTGGCAGAGCATGTAGACATGGACGAGTGCGCCCGGAAGTGCTGTGCCCAGCGGTCATGTAACTTGGCGATCCTTATGAGAGACACATGTTTTGGGTTGCATTGCTCTAGTTCAGAGCTTTGCAGTACCAGGCCTGCTCGTTTAAGAGGTTTCTCTCTCAAGATAATGTATATTTACAGGGAAGACTCAAAAGGTAGGTTTCCGCCCTAAGTGTCCTTTTTTTTATGTGTAAGCAGCTCTCAGACTACAACAACATTTATTTATTTTTTTGTTTTCGCTTTCCCTCTAAAGCTCAAGCAAAGGCTACCGCCAAAACGACAGAACCCTCGCTAGGAGACCTTCTTGGTGAAGTCAAACCTACTCAGTCCCCAACAACTGCGCCGTCTTTGAACACCATGCTGGGATTCCCTCGCATGGGCACCAGTCATGTGATAACGCCTAAGCCTCCGACCGGGTGTTCTCAAGGACTGACAGTCAACAATGTTATTTTGAACGGCGGGATGGGAGCTGGCGAGGTCGCTCAGTTTTCAGACGTGAGTGATTTACAGCTTTGTATCGAGAAGTGTTGCGTGAGTTCGAAGTGCCACTTGGCTTATGTCATACACGAGGTCTGTTACACTGTGAACTGCTTCAGTAGGGACCTCTGTCGAACAAGACCTATTGAGAACACTGCTGTACACTCGGTTATCTCATACGTCAAGAGAACCGGCTTGGCAATGTTCAGCAGCGCCGAGGAAGCAAGCGTTCAAAATCTTCGAAACGCTGATATGCAGCCAACAAAGAATCCAATTAGTGCTGCCTTCACCACCAAACAGCCAGGCAACAACACCATCTGCCAGAAGGACAGAACGTTTTACAACGTACAGCTGAAGGGAGGAGAGAGCACTGGCGTATTTACCGAGAGAGGCCTGGTATCAGACATCAGTCAGTGTGAAGGAATATGCTGCGGGGACCCGTCATGTGACCTGGCTTACACGGAAGGTCAGCGGTGCTATACAGTGAAATGCTACAACCAAGAGGCTTGTCAACTCATAGAGGCCAGTCCCCTCGCTGTTAAGACTGCCATGGCGTACGTTATCAGGTTGACGAACAAATATGTTATTCAAGGTTGGTTGATATCGTTGCTTACTGTCTTGTTCTAAGTTTACATTCTGCAGGAGCAGTAACTCTGCAAGAAATTAAAGACGGAATGACTTCAGGAGACAGCGTGGCCGAGTGTTTAGGGCGTCGGACTTGAAATCCGGAGGTCGCGGGTTCAAGTCCCGCTGTAACCACTAAGCTGGAGTTGTTTCTTGGTAGACCCTAGTTTAACTCATCGGTCATGCTTGTAAATAGCCAACTGGTCTGCCTCCCGCCAGTTAGGATTTTCCAGCCTATTATGTTTAGTTGATACATTTGTTTCTTTCAGTGTAAGTGGCATGCCTGTGAACTAGCTAGGTGTAGCTAAGCGCATTGACCGCTATAAACAACAATATTTTTTACGGCTTCGTTGCTTTTGTTTTTACTGCTCAGTGCCTCCACGAACAACTGACTCGATGACAAGGAGACTAGAAACTACAAAGCTGGTGATGTCGACAACTAATAAACCAATAATACATGGTGACCATAGCAAAGATGGTAAGAAAAAAAGTCACGGTTATTCCTTTCCCTTTAAATATTGAAAAGAGCTTTGCTTTTGTTTTCTCCTCAAACCAACATTTGCCTGCATTATAACTGTACGTTCAGGGTCACGTTCTCCATGCTATTATGTCACACTCTCATCAATTTCCTTCGATTACCAAAGCCTCGATGACAGATTAGAGCGAGGTTAGGGCGAAATTTAAGTGAAGTGCATCTTCCAAACAAAATACCGCTGCCCGACAAGGAATATAGCCTATTCTCCTTATTTCTGTTTGTTTTACTCCTACAAGAAATTTCCAATGATGCTAATGAACGCGACAGCCATCAGAAAGAAGATAATGGACACGATGACTTACGACCCTATCATGTTCTTAAACATAATTTGCACAAGCATCACCATCACCTTAACAAAGGTAAGACTGATATTCAAACTTCAAAGCAGTTCATAATTCAACTTAACATTATCGATCCCTAGCGCTACGATGGTTTTAATTCTTTGTTTTATTTCTGAATTATCAGTTGAAGGTATGCAGTGTCCTGCCAGACGATATGGCTGTCAACACTACTGTGTTCATCTGCCTGATGGAGGCCATCGCTGCATGTGTCACCATGGTTACAGTTTGGCGCCAAATGGAAGATATTGTGAAGGTATGTACTAAATTTTCCTGTTCAACGTAAGCAAGTGTTTTTAAACCTACTATAGCACTAAAAGAAATTTGGATTTAACTCTTTAAGCTTTCATTTTCTGATCCTTTCATGACAATACTGAGAAGGCTAGCTGTAAGCGCAAAACAAATCGATTTAACAAATAATTGTGTGCTACGTTCTCTGCAGGACGAAAACGGAGATTTAAAACGTAATAACGAAAGGGTGTTTGAAGAAAATACTAGACGTCTCTGCAGGCAGGCTATTTAACGCAAGATCCCACGTTCAAAACTGAGAATCACAATTATTTTATTGACGTAACTTATTATTCACGCCTTCCTCTTCGTTGCTTAGACGTTGACGAATGTACTGACGACAGGCATGGCTGTGAACATGACTGCATTAATAATGACGGTAGCTACCGGTGTGAGTGCCGCAGTGGATTTATGCTGAGCAAAGACCGTAGACACTGCGACGGTAAATAGAACCGACAACGACTTTAATGCTTTTCTCTTGACTATCATGAGAAGTTTTTTAGCTTGGTTTTAACTTGGTTTCGAGTGGTCTTTTTTGGGTACCAAAAAGTCCTTTTTGCGTTGCGTCTGCCCGGCCTGGGAAAACCTTCTACATGAAAACTTCCTTTCATTTACAAGCAAACCAAACTTATTTTTACTCGAAACGATCGGCACAGTACTAGTGCTGCGTTTTTGAATCAGAATCAAAGGTAACTCTGCTTGTAAGACAACCATTTGGACTAAACATCTATTAAGAACGGGACACCGTCATGACCTGTTAACTTGTTCGTTCAATGCTGGGCGTCTATTGTTTTGATAATATTATTTTGATTGTGATCGTGATTTCAATCGCTTTTTCTTTATTTTAGTCGTTGAGAAACTCACCACAGCCCATATTTAAGTCATTGAAATTTATTCGTGGTCTTGTTTTTTGTCTATTTATTTGTTTAGATCTTGACGAGTGCACCATGGATGTTCACAGCTGTTCTCACATGTGCCATAACGCTCCTGGCAGCTACACATGTTCATGTAAAGAAGGTTATCAACTCCAGGCTGATAAGCTACATTGTATAGGTAAGAAGACAGATCAGTGAAGTGAGTCTCACTCATCTGGTCTATAACTGGCGCCAAACCATCTTGGCTTTCTCGTGGTGACTACCCTTTTTTCCCTTTCGTAACTTTCTCAACAAGATATCAAAGGGAAAATAAAACTCTTAGGTGCACTGCATTGAACATTTCTTTTCTATAAATTTTGAGATCACACATACCATTAGTTACTCAGTTTAGCCGCCAATAACTGTAGTTTTCATAAATTTATAGATTTACTCGGTTGTAATTGTCATGTACTTGTTTCTGTGTGCGTGTATTTATTTATTTATTTGTTTGTTTATTTATTTATTTATTTATTTATTTTATTTTATTTTATTTTTTTCAGTCATCACAGAGGTGGGATCTAAGAAGGATCAAGATCATCCGTCTGTAGCCGGATTAGAAAGTAAGTGTGTTCACGGCTGAGATCATTGTCCAGTTTCTCTTTATAGTATCAATACATTGTCAAACAAAAAGGTTAGGATAATGATATAAACTATCAGCCATGGAATAGTGTTGATCAGTGGCCTGTCTGAAACATCGAGTTTGAGGAAGTGGGCAGATTTAGCAGGGTAGTGTACAAATATATGATTGAAACAAAGCTACGTGCAAACCAGTCAGTAACGGAAAATGATGTCTTAGACTTTGGAATTGCAACGAACGACATCGATCACTGCTCCATTATAAGTCACCATTAATCAGTAGAAATTGGATTTTTCTTAAGAGATCATTACAACTGAATCGGTTTTTCTAATTTTCAATCCACTAGTTCCTACAACAATAACCCAAGCCCCTAAAGATGTAACGGTAACGCAGGGTGAATCCGGGATCTTTCATTGCAAGGCGAGAGGTCATCCAGCACCTCATATCGCTTGGGCAGCAGGGCCAAACGGTGACCAACCCATCCCCTCTGAGGAGAGGTTCAAGATCTTACCTAGTGGCTCCTTGGTAATTGGTCACGTGAATTTTACAGATCAAGGCATGTATCGTTGCGTTGCGTCGAATCCTGCGGGCAGTGCTACGGCAGCAGCAACTCTTAGTGTGACAGGTAAGGAACCGGTAAAACTGGTTACGAAAATCTGGTGCGAACCAGACAAGCTCCTTTAAGAGGGTACCTTTAGTACTTGTTGGTTTTAGCATTTTTCTTGCATTAGCGGAGCGAAATCTGATACAATATCAAATGGTTTGAAAAAGTACCGAGGCTCTCAAAATATCCTTTAAGGAAGCCATCGAGAAAATCTGAAAGATACACAATTAAAAAAAAAAATGTAACACCTAAAATGTCGACTCCATTAGCCATAAACCACATTTAACGAGGTGTATTTGTTTAAATTCTCTCTTTCGTTTAGATCTTGACGAGTGCAGTGTCCGCAGTCATGATTGTCAGCAGGTGTGTGTCAATACTGAGGGAAGCTTCAGATGTGAGTGCCATTCTGGATTCATGTTAAACAGAGACAGGAAGAGCTGTCAAGGTAATATAACGTTACAATTTTTGAATGTTTGCACTTTTCGACTGTTTGCGAGTAACACAGTAGCTTGATCGTGGAGGCGCAGAGGCCTCGCGGTTAGTGAGCTCGCCTCCGGTCTTAGCCGGGGACATTTTGTTGTGTTCTTGGGCATCTCTCCACCCATGTGTTCAAACGGGTACCGGCGAATTTAATGCTGGGGGTAACCCTGCGATGGACTAACATCCCATCCATTGGGGAGTAGAAATACTCCTAGTCGCTTCATACTACAGAACCCGGGATAAGCTCCAGCCAGATGGGCCACTTGGCTCGTATGTAGACTTTACCCATCTTTTTACCTTACAGTAGCTTGATGTCTAGTGCGTTATAGTACGCATCGAACGGGTCGACTTCAAGCCCATCACTAACTCTCTTCACTCATTTGATTATTTTCATCCGTTGTGTTTTCAGATGTAGATGAGTGCACAGTCGGTAGCCATTTTTGTGATGATATTTGTCATAACACGCTGGGTAGCTTCACCTGTCACTGCAAATCAGGATACAGACTAATGGCTGACCTCAAAACATGTCTAGGTAATGAAACCAGTTTATTTTCTACGCCGTCGATAATTATAATTCAGTTCTGTACTTGGGTTAGGGTTCGGATTTGGCTGTCTAGAATTTATTTTATATGAAAGAAAGAAGGACAACAAAGTGGGGAAAATTATTAGTGAGCGTTCTCCACCTTTGTCCTTGTTCGACCACTTTTAGCTATATGAAAAATTAAAGATAATAACATTTAACAAAATAAAATTTTAAACTTTGTTGAACTATACTAAATCCTTGGCGATGTTTGCTGTTCTTAACTCTCTACTGTCTCAGACTAGCCTTGTTTTTTTAGGGTTAAATATGCCGGACTGTACAACCAACCTTAAATTTTGTGCTCTCTAAATACCGGAAATCAGTGAACCTTATCTTTTAATGGATTATTTGTCCCTATTGTTCAGATGTCGACGAGTGCACAGAGCCTGGCCATGGCTGTTCGCAGCTGTGTAATAATACGATGGGAGGTTACAATTGTTACTGCCTGAGGGGCTACTGGCTGAAAAAAGACAACAAAACATGCGCGGGTAAGTTCGGCAAACTTTCGTACAGTTTCTTTTCCGGCAGTTTGTACGTGAATTTCCTTCGAATACAATGATCATGAATTTGTAATGTTCACAAGAAAACAAAAGTGTTTATGCCATTAGCTAAAAATAAATATTCCTTTCTTTCAGATCATCACGTCATGTTGGACAGCTCCAAACCGACCACGCTCTCAGCTGGCATGGGAGCGTTCGTGGCGATTGCGTCTGTCAGCGTGTTGATCGTTATCGGTACTGTGGTATGCGTAATTCGTTACAGAAGGAGAGCACGGTTAAGAGACAGTGACATGCTAGAGGTAAATGAAAATCACCTTTAAGCGTATTTAAGCTATAAAAGAATAATTTGCTTGAAACATTTTTCATATGCAATCTTGTCGTCCGGCAGCTACTCGCAAAAGATAAAAATAAATTTTGGCAACTTTCAAGATAAGTTTTTCTTGGTTTTCTAAACGTTTTTAGCCAACCAAAAAGCAACAGCTGCACGTGCAATTCATCGACTTGTCACTATCATTAATGTCTCTGTTAACTTTGATTGGTGGAGTAATGGAAAGCCAACATAAAGATCTCATAGACCTTATAGCGTAGTTTATTGTACTATTTTTATGAGCCCAGTTCACGGAGAGAAGCAGATTTAAACGAATTCATGGCTAGAACTTGTAGCGTGAGTTAAACAAGTTTTGTTTTGGTTTTTTGATAGGGGGAAAAGAAATCCTTGTTCTCTTGGATGGAGTGACATGTTCTGGTCTTTTTAAGACTTGTTGTGACGTGTTTGTTTTATTTTTTTTATCATGTTATTGCTGATGAAATAACCGAATGAAATTGAATGGAAAGCTGAACTTCTCGGTGAAGAAAATTTATTTTTGTAACAGAGTTTTGTATTTATTTTTTTTAACTAGGTTAAAAACTGTTTTTTAATAAAATTATATTTCAAACAACAGAGGTTTTTACTTTTACTTAGTTTGACACCTGTTTTCTTTTCTTTGTTTTGTTTTGTTTTGTTTTTTTGTTTCATTTCTGCCAAGTCCTTGTGATACGCTTAAGTGGTGCTTGCTACACCAGGTTGGGGGCGGGGGGGGGGAGGGTAGGGGTGCCTAAAGCTTCTTACCACCACAAGCATACATACTGTACCTTTCGGCCATTTTTTCCTCACGGTTTTCTTTCGCGTCAAGCACGACGGAATAAGCGAAAGAGGGACTACTCGTAGTCTCCATACTTTCCCATAGTTTTGCGTTGCTTGTCTGCAAGGACTAGTCAACAAGTGATGGTTGTGGCGAAATCTTAAACTAAATTTATATCAATACTCAGCGACTGAAAGCAGCACTTCCCAGTAAATAAAACGCAGAAAGGAGGTTACTGGTATTTTCCAAACTCGCTGCGCTGATTGATATCATGTTTCGGTGTCTTTGGAGATCGGCCAAGAGAATAATATCGACGGGGTGCAAAGGTCAGCTTACAGACGTGTCTGTTTTTCCTAGAAAGCTTCAACCCTATTCAGAGAAGTTTGTGTTATTTTGGTCGCAATCAGGTGGCAAAAACGTAACAACCAGCTGAGTTTTTTACCTTCAAGCAAACTCACACACGTATGAAACGAAAAAAAAATAGTTTTCAATAGACCCTCAATAGAGTGTGGTGTATCGTATTTCCTCGAAAAAGCGCCCACGCTCTAATAAGCGCCCCCCTCCCCTCCCCCCTCAATTTATTAAATAGAAGAGACACAGAGAAAACCTCTTTCTATTGCTGGTTTTCAGTGTCACGCAATTCAAAATAGATCAAAATAAAAATCAAAACCGGTCGATAGATAAAGTCCAGATCTGGTAAATGAAAGAAGGTAAATATGCAAAGACTCTCGCCAAAATTCTGGTCACAGCAATTTTTCTTATGCGAGATATGCGGAGAAATTTTTATCCAAATTTATAGAGATTTGTATGGAGACGCCATGCTAGTGCCCATACGTATGGGCACCAACATGGCGGTCGGAAACCAACAGAAACATCTGTCACTGAGTTTTGCTACAAAAGCGTGAATTTATCCCTTGAGGAACTCTAAAAACATTAAAATAATACTTTTTTCTAAGGCATGAAGTGTTCAGATAGCCAAGTTCCCCGAAATAAGTCACTTTTTTAACCATCATGACAGCTCTCTAGGCCGTCATGTAAATGCCGCGTCACGCAAAAGCTCAGAAATTCAAGCGTAGTATATCACAAAACCAAGAACCTATTCGGGGCGAAAGTTTGTATGAATACTAGTTTTCAGCTGCTCTTATACATCATTTAAGTAAAATCTCAGAAAGACCAATAGTTTTATAGTTCGAATTTTGGTGACGTCATGTGAAAACCAGCTATTGTCACTTTATTTATAATCTTTTGAGCTTCAATCATTCTGGTATTAACGCATGTTGAAGAAAAGTTTATTTCCCGTTCAGTCACTTCCTGTTATTTCTATATACATGTGCTCGCAGAGTTCTTTTATGTGCATTATCCAAAATAGACTGAATTGCAGTTCGTTGAAAGACTACTTAAAAAGCGTCCACCGCGATTGAGCACCCCGGCCCCTATTGACCGAAATTTATAATTTAGTGCTGGGCGCCTATTCGAGGAAATACGGTATCTGTCTTTTATGAATGATAGGCGCACCATGAAGATCAGTCAATATTTTGATGTTTTACCACTTTAGATTCTGATGTTTTGGTCTTAACTAGGTTATTCCTGTAAATATAACCCCCGGGTTACGTTCGACGCCCCAAGGACTTTGTATGGCATCCAGAAGTTCACAATTTAAAACAATAATAGCTAAATGCAAAAAGATCTTAGTCCCGGTTTCTGCCCGTGCACTATTTTTGTTTTGTGGAAACCATCTTCAGAGTACAGAGCATTTTCAATACCCAGTCTACCTAGGCACTTTCTTTACTCCCTCTCCCTATCGATATTTAGATAACCAGTACCAAGGCGCAAACTAAAGAAATGTGTATCGACAATCACATGATCCCAGTGATCTGCTTTTGATGACAGACAATATATTTTCTAGAATTGCTAACTAACCGGAAGACCTCCTACTGTGGCAGACGCTTGGCCTTTTTTGACTGGCTGATTTTGAATAAGACGTTTATAACCGGTTCGAGCTTGCATCTTTCACAGTTCGCTTCCTTCGAGAGTCGGCTTCAACGGAGTATTCTTGACTCAGCAAATCAGGTAAGTCCTCATCAAACGCAACCCTTTTAAATATCAAACACGAACACCTACTCATGATGAGTAATGTCTTAGCTCTCGAAATAACAATTGCATTTCCAAACAGCACAAAAGATAAAGTTGGGTGATGCATGACTGCATGGTTAGTTTATGCTTAATTTGCATTGTATAGCACTGTAAAGAGCTCTCAGAGGCTTCGGGAGCTGTTCTTCTGCGTTAATTTTTTCCAATTTCTTCGCACACAGACTTCTATATGTTGTAAAGTTCAGCGTACAGAGACATGCAACTACATGAACTAAGAAGGACAGTTTATTACTAAACTTATGTCAGTATGGGTTTGCAAGCGTGAATTTGCTGTCTTGTTTGTGGTTCACTTGGTTTTCATATGATTATGAAGTTGCGTAAGACATGAAAATGTTCTTATTTGACAGGAAATGTAACTCCTTGAGGTTATCCTCGAAATTCTCAATAGTGACTGAATTGTTACTTATCCAAAACTTTATTGGCCATGTTGCTTACTGTTGTCAAAAATCTACGCTCGATAAAAACAGCTAAAGTGAGACAAATCGTTGCACCTAAACTCAGTATTCCCTTTGTCAAAAAGTAATATTAGTGGTGAATTTTTGAACAAGGAATTATTTGTAAAAGGTAGATAACAGAGATGTTTCGCATAACTCCGCTAAAAAACACACCTTCTAACTATGCAAATTACTAACAATGAAAGACTGTTTCTTGTCATCAATTCAACCTCTCAGACAATGTGGATTATCAATGAATGGAAATCCAAACAATCTTCGTGACTTTATGACACCGATTATATTTTGAATTTACATATTTTTTTCTTCTATAAATTTACACAGTTGTTTCTGTCTGATGAACGGATTCGGGGTTAAGAGTAGCTCTAGTGCTGCTTGTTTCCCTTTTACGTTTAGATGAGATATAGTCAATTATGTATCATTAAACAGTACGACATGTTGCTGGGCCAAAAAAAAAAAGTACAAAGTTCTAGAACGACGGGCTGAAACCATCGGGGCTGGCGCCAAATGATACCGATCGCCCGGTATGTCTTCAAATGTTTAACGGTGTGCTCTATAATTATAATAATTCGGCATTTCCACATTTTACGATTAAATCTTCGGTGGTGTCTGGGCATATAAGCATTGAATGGCAAAGATATCAGTGACGTCACCTATTGTTATTAATATGCCAACCAGAGACCTATTAGCTGGTGAAACAAAGAGTTCTTTTGTTTAACGTTTTGAGCATTTAAAAAATAAAAACAATGTTTGTAAAATATGGAAATAGATTTGGAGTTGGAGTTTGCTTTCGCATTGCTTACAACTTTGCGGGAACGTCCTTTGAAAGCATTCATATGTTGGGAAAAATAATGAGACTAAATTTCGATTGGATGGTTTTGTTTGCTTCGTTTGTAAAATAAACTTGATGCAAGATACCATTGGGGAGGCGTTGGCCGCAACAGCACCAATTGTGGAACTTGCATCTGATTACCAAATAACACTATTCCTCTTTGCAGATTGCAGATTATGTGGGCTTTGGAGGGAGCAATACAAGAGCAGGGTGCGCATCTGACGGGAGTACTTCGTGATTTTTCCGAGAAGAATGTGAAGATTTCAGAGGCAGACAAGACCCGCTCAAAGAAACTGGTGAAGGACTACATTAAAGGCCACATCATGGAGTACTGTGGAAGGAACTCTCCGCTTCCAATCCACGGATTAGAGCATACAGGAAGCGTTTACGAGAGGCTGAAAACGGAAGCTTTGGATGAAGTAGATTTTATGGTTGTGGTGAAAACAGCGAACCCAGGTCGTCCAGGATCACGGAGTGATCTCGGGATTACTGTTGAACAAACTGGTGAGCCTGGTTACGTGCGTTTTAAAGTCAGGGAAGGCTCTAATCTTCACTCGTATGCCAGTCATGAAGGGTACATCAGTCCAGAGCGGTTTCGAGGTCGCTGGCTGCATAGTCTTGTTTCTCGTGCAGCAAAGGACTTCAATGACTGCTCTTCAAGTTCTGACGTCCGTTTGCATGTGCGCCAGCACGGTCCCGCCGTACAGCTAGATATTACGGAGAAGAAAACCTGGGCGAAGCTGTTGTCGGTGGATCTAGTCCCCAGCTTGGAAACTGATGCTGGTGAACGTTTTGTTCCAAAGCCTAACAAGTCGCTTACCATTCGCCATCCCGACCTTCTTTGGAGACAATCGTTTTCACTGGCGGAAAAAGCCACGTTGAAAAACATGGACAAGAATGACCAAGGCTGCAGGCACGAGCTCTTTAGAATCGTGAAAACCTTAGTTCAGAAGGAGCCCACGTCGTTCGGGGCACTGAATTCGTACCACTTGAAGACCGCTTTCATGCATTATATAAAACAAAACCCTGGCAATTGGGCTGACCAGCACTCTCTTGGGCATCACTTTGTTGGATATCTCGGAGAGCTGAAGAAGAATCTGGACGAGGGAAATCTTCAACACTTCTGGATTCGTGGCGTAAACCTGCTCGAACAGGATGGCATCGAACCAACAGTTACCAAGCAAATGGCAAACCGTTTGAAAAATATCCTAGAAAGGGAACCCAAAGGAAATCCAACTTCAGTCTCGAGAAATGCGAGAATGCAAACCGAAAGTCGTCAAATTCTCCCTCGTTTAAGAATTCCGCCAATCGTAGATCGAGCGCAGCTGATAGAACGCATTCCACTGTCCAATATAAGGCGATATGATGCATGCGATAGCATGGAAACTGCTGACTGCTACCAGTTTTCTCGCTTTAGGATGTTCGAAGACTCTGATTCGTTTGATTACGGTACGCAAAATCCTATCACACGTGCCCTTAAGTGTCTGTTTAAGTTTCTTTTCAAGTTATTGTTGGGGTCAGTTCTCTTGGGGTTTTCGTTATTAATCTATATATCTTGGTTAGCAGGTGTAGGGTTGTTGATTATCTTAACTTGGTTCGGATTGTCTCAGATTGACTAGGATTTACTTAGCAGTTTTGGACAAAAGCGTGAAGCCTCGGCCTACAACAAGGCTCAACTATTCTTCTAGCGAACTATGCAGTACCCATTATTTTAGTTATTACCCTTTCTGTGTACCTTAGGTTTCTATTTACCAAATCGAAATATTGCATCAGGGCACTGAGTTAACAAATCTTCTCTAGTACAGGCTTAAAAATATCCAAGGAGTTCATGTATATAGTTCTAAGCCTCTTGCCTTCGACTGATCTCGATCGACGTGTTCCCAGTCAAGTCAAGTCAAATTTGTTATACGCTGTTTACAACCATTTCTTAGAAAAGATAACTTAATGATCGTGAGTACACGATAGCATTTGTACGATTTGTGGACGGTGAGTTACAGTGGCCGAAGAAGCAAAAGCATGTTCGAATAGATAGACGATCCAAGATGTTTTGCAATGACAATAGCAATGGCAATGGCAATGGCAGTGGCAATGACAATAAAGGCAATTGCAATTGCAATTGCAATGGTAATGACAATGGCAATGATTATGGCAATTAAATGATAATGATAATAGTGACAATAAGACCGATAGCTTTGGATGGAAAGACGAGTAACTCCAAAGCTATTCTAACCGGCTAGAAGAAACACTTGTAATTTTTTTAAATAGTAAAATATTCTAACAGTGATCTCTGCTGCCTTGAATCAAACATAAATTTACCAGTAACTGCCAGTAAGCTATAAGCTCAAGCATGATTAAATAAGTCACCGTAATATTTATTTTGGGGTGGCAACAAATTTCTTTTGATGTGTTCGCTGTCTAGGCCCAGTTCAGACGTCGTGCTTCTGCCGTGCCGAACTTAATTGCAATTTGGTTGGATTATGGCACGGCAGAAAAACAACTCTGATTCAGACGTCGTGCCAGAGTCGAACAAATTCAGAATTTACTGATTCCTCGTAACAATTCTTCTCCTAACTCCCCGTGGCAACGCAATCCCGCCACAATACATTAATGTTACTTATGAATTTTGTTTGGCGCGACAGAAGCATAACGTTTGAATCGCTGCCATGCCAGAGTCGTGTAGCATAGCAGAGCTTGTCGACCTTAATTGCTTGTCGAGCTTGATTCAAAAGTTTGATTCAGACGCCGTGCTTCTGCCGGGCTTTGGTCGAACTTAATTCCTGAATTCAGTTCGGCACGGCAGAAGCACGACGTCTGAACTGGACCTAGGACGGTAAAGCGTAAATTGGAACTTAACGAACCGAATAGGAAAGAAAAAAGTTTTCATACAAACGCGAGAAAAGAAATGGACGCTCGGCGACGGCTTTAGGCCCTGTTTACATGGGGGCAGGGTGCCCCGGCTAACCCTGCTACTCAACTAAGGTTAGTAATTTTGTAATTTCATATTGACTAAATACAAAGCTTTGGCTTGGAGTTTTGGCAGTGGCAACGTTTATATTCTATTGTAGTAGGCTTTGCGTCAGCTTCAAAGTTGCTGGTACTTTGGGCGCTGATATTTAAACATGAAACTCAGACGTTTCGGAACTATTGTCCCTTCATCGGAGAGAATGGTCCTTAAGCGAAAACGCGCGTTATGATAGTCAAATTTCGCTCAGAGCGCGCTCTGCCAGAATTCAAACGAAATTCATTCCGCTGTGTCGTAGAGTTGGGCATGTAAATATGAGACGGCCCTCCGCGCGGCGTCTTTCATGGTGTTACGGTATCTTGTTCGTGCCACGGACACCATGCTCTCCCGGACACAGAGCAGAAGTCATGAGAAATGTTTAGCCATGGGCCATGGCAGCTTGCCGTGAACAACAAAGGCGTATTGTCAAAATCGTCGTTTAGGAAGATTAAAACGAACGAAATCAATGAGCGTGCAGGAAAATTGCTTACCACGAGATACGGAACACTCGAATGGGGGCGAAATAAATTGACGTCTCTTTGGCTTCGAAGCTAGCAATCTTTTTCAAACTCGCAATGCCAATTTCAAATACTCCATTTCAGTTTCTTTGGAGACCGGCCAATGAAATCGACCATACAGGTCAGTTTTCAGAACTCCCGGTTTTTCCTAGAAACCTTGAACCCAATTTTAGGAATATTTTCGTATGCTGGCCACAGTCTGCTGACAAAACGTAAACAACAGGCGAGATTAAATGGTTTATGCTTCGCAGGAAACACAGCTAACAAGCACGAATAAGGCGAAAATCGAAACTGTCAACAAGTTGACTGTATTTTGCTTTGTCGTCACTGACGAAGGCGTCTCGGCATCTCCTTAACAGTTCATTAATTTGTAGTTCAACGGAAGGTGAACTGTAAAATTACTACGTACCGACTATTTTTATTGTCACAAGTATCCTTCGCGTAAATACTGGTCTGTTAAGTTGACATACGAATTAATACCATTTCTTTCGTCTAGTCCTTTTTAAATTTTTTAGCCACTTCTTTTCTCTGGGACAGCCGAAAAATACGGCCAGCGACATTACAAGAAACCCAAACAAATTGACTCAGTCGAAATAGACTTTTTCTACGTTTCTTTTAGTGTTTGTTATTGAAATAGTAACTTTCCACCACGAAAACTCGAGACGTACAGTTAAAGAACTGTCAGACTACTTTATCTTTGTTGTGAGCATTTCTGCTATCATATTATAATAACTTATCAAAGCCACATTTGACCATGTAAGAATCAAAAGATCTTTAGTTTCGGTGAATGTAAATGCCATGGCCGTAAAATTTCGAAATTAAAGGATTGTCTCGAAACGTAGTTCGAATGGAAAAACTGAAAGTATGTGTGCTTACCATTTCCATCAAGCACTTTTGCTTGCCATCGGGCTGGCAAGACTGCTGTTAGTCTGTTTTTCTCTCGAAATTCAGTAGGGGTTACTAGGCGAGACGCTTTGGCTAAAGGGGAATGGGACGAGACATCCCCAATCGGCCATACCGCCCTTGTCCCACCCTCTTCCCTACACAGCCAACGCCATACCGCCCTTTTGCGTTCGCGATGACTAAATACTCGTCCTAGTGACCCTTAGAGAAAAAACTGGCTGCCAGCAGGCTACGTAAATGGTAACCAACGTACATGGCCAAAACACTGTAAGCTAGACAGAGTATAATAGAGCGTTTTCCCTCGCGTGCCCAACAATCATCCACATTTATGGGACAAAAGAAAATGTTTACATGAGAAAAGAGTTCAATTCCCACAGGAAACAGCAGGCCTCAATAACAACTCTCTAATTACATCCTAATACCATTATAAATACAAAGCTGAGACTACAACATTCAACTTCAGAATCTCACTATGTTTAAAAAAGAACATTTGGGTTCATTCTTTGTACGGAATAAACATGGGAGGTCTTTTTACAATTTACTTCTCCTAACATTAAAAAAAGAGTGCAGTCACGGCTTCGATGATGCGTCTTATTCAATTGCGTGACAGATAGAAACTGATCGAACCGCGGTGAACGGTCCTTGATTGTTGCAATGTATCAGATGTTGTTCTATCTGCCATCGCAGAACCGGGAAGTGTTCTGATAGGAAACACCGCCAACATGAGGCCGACTTACTCACCAAAGGTCACTTGTGAAAAGGAGAAAGCACAATTTATCGTGAAACAAAGAACGAAAGATGTCATGACGAGCTAAACATGTCAAGACGAGGTCAAGGGGTGAGTCAAAGCAGATCTTGTAAAGATTTTTCGGCGCGTTTCTGTTCTGTGTTACCCGACATTTTGCTCTGATGCATGTTCAACTTAATTCGTTGATTTTGCTTCGCTTGACAATACAGAGGAGTTTCACATTAGAAACTTTAACTGCAAACATATGAGGGAGGGCGGCAAACTTTGAAGTGTTTGTACCCAAATTTGCATATTTCAAAATGGCGGATATTGAAAGTTGGCTTATCTTAGGAATCTGTTGTTGTACAAATACAAGAAATCCCAAGGAAATTAAACGGCGGAAAGTTGAATCTATCCTTGAACATGTCTCAGGAGATTTTCTGGTCGGATTCACTTCGTACCGCGGTCATTCTTGGCACGTTTGTTTGAAGTACCAAAGAATCCATTTCGGAGCGCCTGTAGGTGCACTTGAAAGAAAAAAAACATATTTTATTTTTAAGGAAAGGTTATGAGTTGGTTTTGGTGCCATTCAGTTGTAGACGTATCAGACGAATAGGATTACTGTGCAACTGATTTAAAACTTGCGATGAGCTGACTCGGCAGTGCCAAGAATTAAAGACAATTTTGAAGCTTTTGTTGAAGAAAATACCGTAAACCGTTTCAAGTTGCTTTCTCTCAAACAAGGGGGAACAAACATCCTTGTCATATGTATGGGACTAAGGCCTCCCAATGGACAAAGTATGAGAGAAATTGAATTTTGAGCTGTGTCAGCGATTTGTTTTGATCCTTATTGACATTTACTCTCAAATATCGAAAAGTGTCATTTCCTATAAGTGTCTCAACTAATCTTGTCGCCCATTGTAGTCTTGAAATTTTCGAAGACGTATACAGTTGAAATATTTTTTCAACATTTTACCGTGAATCGGCAACCAAAATATTTTCCCCAGAAGCCTTATCGACGATAGTAGGTTCTGGAACTTTTCAAAAACATCGGAAACGTGATAAACATGAGGAACTTGAAATCGTAAAACCACCTGTAAATAATTATTGTCGTCGTTAATTGCAAATTCGTAACGCATGCAGAAGTATTGTTCCTGTAAACTTCCTCTTCCTCAGCGACGCATTGGAGGGAAAAACTATTATGTTTAATTATTTTGGAAGAATCAAGGAGAATCGTGTCGATGCTTTGCATTTTAGATATACTGTGAACATCTATCTAGTATAGTTGCAAAATAGTCGTTGATATATATGCGATAATCAATATAACTTTACTTCAAGTAAACTCCGTTAACAGCTAGATTAACTAATATTTTGTTAAAACAGATTTTTGCCAAATGACGCTTTCACGAATGGGGCAGTTAAAATAATTTGTAACTAGAGCACATCGAGTCTCATTCCCTCTTAAAATCAACGCCCTTTCATCACATTGTAAACAGCTGCTACAAATGTCACCACTAACACTGCACTAGAGTGCTGTAAGATCTCCCATCAAGAAAAAAGAAAGGACCTGAGAGACTTTCGGGCATTACAATGGCTTAGCACGTGCGTTGTAAATCTTGGCACATTTCGTAGCCGTAATCTGCAAAACCACAACGTGAAACAATAAAGTTCACCACACTGATGTTGCCTGACGATACAAACAAATAGCAACTGCGTAGGAGGGTGTATTAATGGTCAAGTTACCTTTATGTAAACTTTATTAACGAGCAGCTGTCGCAGCGAAACTCGCCTATTGGTTACTGCAGCTGTAAAATGAGTGCACAATCCACCGTCACTTAACACTGGGCTTCAATTACGGTTTCTAACAAGTTAACACCTCAAATAGGTTCAACACGCACGTTCTGTAAACGTTTTTTGAATGCCGGGTAAAAGGGTCCCCCGAACACCGCTATGAAAATGGTCAATTTTGGATTCTTAGTTTTCTTGGCCCTACTAGAACCCGTTTCAACCTGCTTGGATGGTAAGTTACTTTCTTATCGTCATTTTTCGCATATATTGCTGAGCGAAGCGAGCAATAATCTTTCGGCCATGCAGAAAAAAGAAAACAACAAAAACAAAGCAAAACTAAACTAAACCAAAAAAAAAAAAAAAAAAAAAGGAAAAAGGAAAAACCAGGAAGCATGCTCCTTTGTTTGAAAAATAATATTCACATTACGTGACAAGATTTTTAATCAGTTCCATTTATTGATTCCTTCAGTAAAGTTTTTGTTATGATATATTTCCAGTTATTTTTTAATGTTGTTTTTTCTTAATTAACAGAGTGAACAAGGGAAAAAAAGAACTAAAAAAAAACCTGGCTTCTGCCTGCACAAAATTTAAAAACAAATTTACTCAGCAAATTTAAATGAACAATAACCACAAAGTTGTTAAGACGGGTAGATGATGCTATCAAATTTCCTGTTTTCAGTTTACCTGCAGCAACGTTTTTGAATAATTTTCATATTCGATTAGCGTTTCTCTAAATGAATTTACAATAGACCGTGGATATTTGCAGTTCAAGGGAATAGCTCTACTGAACTTAAAACGTAAATATACAAAACGCGAGTGTTTTTTTTTTTCATAAATTATTTGCCGCAAGATCAATATTGAATGGTTTGTTGAAAGAAACGTTGGGCACTTAAGGACGTTCGCGCGAAAAGTTTCCAACATCGAGTTATGTCAGAAATGTAAAAAAAAAGGGGGGGGGGAGTCACCGACTTCGTAAGAGAACATGCCCGGAGGAACACCCTAAATCTGAAAAAATCGGGGCTTCGTTAGCGAGTAAGGCCACAGTGTCTGTAAGCCCTAAAATATTGCAATTAGATCTTTGAAGTGAAATGTTCTCTGCCAAATATTGTTTAAATGGACCTATTAAGTGAACTTAGTCACCTGGTGAGGTTCCTTAATTAAAGAACAAGTTTGCATCTAGCGACCATAGTATCACGCGCCTTACAGCCGCAAGGTGGCAGGATTTGATGTCCCGTGGACAGAAATCTTGATTTTTTTTTTTCTTTCCAGAAAAAGATTTTGTTTACAATTATCTCCACATTGTCCGAAAATGAACAAAAAAATCAATGTGGAAGGTTAAGAAAATCAATGTTGGAAAATTTTCGCGCAAACCTCCTTAAGGCTTCGCGAGTGGAGTCGAACTTGTGCTTGTACTTTTTCAACGGCTCTGACAGGTTTGCAACGCCATCTTGTGAATTTCTTAAGAAAAAGATGATTATTTGATCTCGAAAGTACAACAAATTTCCGTCTTTCACAAACTTTTTTCATAGTTACGTCATAAAAACGGTGTTTAAGGGTTTACCAGGGCAGTAAATCAACTAGGGAAGCTGCTAAACATTTCAAAAGCTTGGCTGTTGCTTAGGTAAAACGTTCTGATGTCGTGAAAATGTGGTCACAGCGAGTAAGGTTAGTTTTACTAACTATATATATGTTTTTTAGATCAATGCCGTGAATTGGAGTTTCCAGGCTATTATTTCTTCTATGGGGAACGACTGTTTAATCACGTGATAAGAACCATCAAAGTGTTGGACCAGGATTCCTGTGAACTGCAATGCTACATGGAACACAACTGTGTCAGCATTAATTTTGATTTTACTGGGACACACAACTGTGATTTAAACAATGCAACACATAAACAGCACGAGAAGGACCTGGTGAAAACCGAAGGCTACGTATACCATGGAACAAATGTAAGATGAAGTATCTGAAACACGATAGACCGTGTTTTTCCCATTTCAAAACATCCAGAACACGACATACACCGGAGTATTTTTCATAAGCTTTGAGGTATTTTCAAATGTGGTGAGACACTGCTTCTCGTGTTTAATAGAATATCTCAATCGAAACTAAGAGCGGAGAAACTTATATATCCAGACTAACTAAAATCAGATATCCAAACGCCTTCAGGGTTATAATTTATGAACTGCTAGTAAGTTTGAGAATATAATGCAGATAATTTGTGAATATTTAGGCAAAGAAAGGAATTAGCTAGTCAATATTCAACAAATCAAACAAACAAACAAACAACAAGCACCATAAATACCTTCGCCAGGTCAAATGGAAGCATATCTATTCCATACTCACTTCAGATTAATTGCCTTTTACCCAAAAGACGTTTTCACACACTACCAAGAGGGATATGTTATTGTGACAAAGTATAGTTAAAAAGAACTCATAGGCGTACCATGCAAAAAAATCACGTCTCTCGATATAATTGTAAAATACAGATTTTATCTTAAAGAATAATCCGTATTTTTCCTTGTCTTTAAGAATGCGTGTGGTAAGGCTCCTTGTCAGAACAGTGGAACATGTCAAACAGGCTTTACAAGTAAAGGATACCGCTGTTTATGTAACCCAGGATTCACGGGTGACAACTGTAAATTTGGTAAGGAATAACTGGTTGCATCCATTCTGCTCTCATGTAATTGAATCCCAAGAATTAACATGAACAAACAGAACAATCCAAGAATAGAGGTCTCACAAAACAGGACAAACTATAAAATATAAAACAAAATTAACTGAATAGACATATTAAGAAAGTTGTAATTTTCTGTAGTACCAGCTCCATTTGTTGTCAGCTATGAAGAGAAGGACAAAATAAAGGTGGTGGATGGGAGCCGTGAAAGCCGGATCTATGATCAAGTGGAAGTGGAATGATTTTAAAAAGAATAAGCTTTTTGTGGTTTAGTTACTGTACGCAGTATCAATTCTGTGTTTTAGATATCGTCGAATGCAGTAAAGATATTGTGCCAAGATAAAATGACCTTGTACTTTGTCACTTGGCAAACAAATCTTTCAGCTTTTAGGGATAGGGCAAACACTATGACAAAACTAATTTTTCAAAATTCCAGTTCCATGATTCATTTTTGGGTCAAAAAGCATTAAAAACAGCAATTTTCTAACTTTTCAAATATTGACGAATGCAAGGACGACCCACACATTTGCGGCTTAAATGCTCTCTGTAACAATACCAAAGGATCATATCAGTGTACCTGTAATACCGGATATACCGGAAATGGACACAGCTGTAGAGGTAAATGATTCCTTTTGTTTGATTGGTCCAAAAAGCGTTACAACTTAGTTTGAAACTAACGGTGTTTTGTCATATCAATTTGTTTGTAATGATAAGATGTTCACCGAGTCGGGAATTAACCTATTGCACTTGTTACGTAGCTGAATATTTCAACAACATTGCGCCCTCTCGTTTGGCACGAATTGACTAGCAATGGAACTGTTTCCCACCAAACTTCTCTGAACATGCAAACGGTGCAAAATGTACGACGTCAAAGGATAATAATGCACCATTATACCTTTGAATATTCATTGATCAACGATTAATGTTCCCACATTTGATCTACTAATTGTCTTTGCTGTAGTATTACAAAATAATTCAGGACTAGTCCCTCCGGAAACCAGTTTTTTAGTTGTATATTTTTTTCCCCGTAAAATCTCAAGTTGGGATTATCGTAGAAAAAAAGTAACAGTACACCTCTGAAGTGGTCAATATCAGGAGTTGTCAACTCTTTTTCAGACATTGACGAGTGCGTTCAAGGCACCCACAACTGCAGCAAAGATGGCGCTTTGTGTAATAATACTGAGGGATCGTTTAATTGCACTTGTAAACCTGGATTTACCGGAGATGGATACAGCTGCACAGGTAAGGATACTTGTTTGGTAGAAAAAAGGTGTTAAGAAAAGAAGTTGCTGGATACAACAAATCGAGATTGGACCTCACGGAAAATGGGTGTCATGAAGAATTGGGGTCTATTGAAAAGGGATGAAGAGGGTATGTCTAACAGGCTTCGAAGGTTTCTGCATGGATGTTACCAAAAAAAACAAAAAACAGCAAGGGCGATAAGAGAATTGCTTAGGGTTGATTATAATAGTCAGCCATGATTTGGATGAGGTTTAACCAGCAGAAATGATGTTTTGCGGGATAAAGAGTTCATTGCTCCTCCCACCCCCTTCACAAAAACCAAAAAATCTAGAAACCAAAATCCTGTTGGTACGGAAACTGAAATCTCAGAGGCTGCTGTACAGCTAATGATGAGGTGTAGGATATGGTTAGATAATGCATACCGGTTAATGACGTCATTGAACAAGAATTTGTTTTCTAATAGATATTGACGAGTGTTCTCAGGGCTCCATCAAAAACTGCAGTGAACATGCTCATTGTAACAATACCGCTGGATCGTACAAATGTGCGTGCAGGGATGGATATTTTGGAGATGGTCACAACTGCACGCTCGGTAAATATTGTTTTAGCACGTTGTTCTAAGTAATACGATAGCTGAACTGCAAAGTGCTAGAGTCGACACGCAATCTAGGTCTTTGTCATCTTGTACTCATAACGCTATCATTAATGATCCTAATGTTATTATACACCAACTCTTTTTCAGCTTTCATCATCAATTCAGCGATATTATCAAACAATCAACAGTACCTCCACCACTTGCACCTTTTCCTTGCACCGGAAGTCGGAAACATTTCCCAGTGGTTATTGTGTTACCGTCAGTCTTCACATGGTGACTTGGACTCTACATTTCACGAAAATTGCGATGGAAAAGAAAACACTGTTACCATTGTAAAAGAAAAGGAGTTTGTATTTGGAGGATACACTGATCTCCCGTGGAGTAATTGTAGCTACTATATATTTACATAGGTTTATGTTGTAGGCACATCGTATCCGCCTCTGATCTAGCTGTTTGGCCGATCTGTCTGTCTGTCTGACTGTCTGTCTGTCTGCCTGTATGTTTGTCGTTTCCGTGCTTAACCAAAGTACAGTCCATCATTTATTTGTTCCTTGACCAGGGGCCTTTACGCGCATTTTCGTCCACCACGAAAACTTCTACGCAACGAGTGTGGCAGCATTATCCGCCGAAGGAGTGGGCATCATGTCTGAAAATAACTTGCAGGGAATTAACTCGAGAATAAGTGTTATAACGGGGGATAGGCTCTCTTACCCTTTCATCTTCTCTTGCTAATACATCTGACCCATGCTTTCCGTGATTTACCAGATAATTTCCAAAAATGTCCAGCCAGGAAAGCTAGGAAGATAATCTTCTGATTTATCTCCTCGCAATGGAAATTTTATCTCAAACTCTGAAAAGTATGTCTGAAATAGTAAATTAAACTCGGATTTCCGATCTGTTTTGGTTTTCTTCCGGATTTCCCGGAATCTTAAGTTAAGGTCTGTTATGTTTTCGAATGAGAAATGCAACTACAACAACGCACAAGATGGCGGAACTCAAAACTGTATTCTCACGTGTACAAGACTGCGGGCTCACATCCGGGCAATACATAATAGTATGACGTAAAGAACCATAACACCCCTCCACTGAGTTATGTTGTACAAGTAACACAGAAAAAAAAAAAAAAAAAAAGAGTTAAGACAGTCCTTGTGAGTCTTCCTGATTGTACAAATAACCTAGCTGCAAGTCTGACTCAGTTCAAACAACTAACAAGTTTCTTGAGCAATGTCACGAAACGAAGCAAAGTTTTCTTTTACTTTAGTAATGTCACATCTGTTCAATCAGTCTCTGCGGAGGTGTTATAACACGTCTGGACCTCCGTAGTTCGGGAGTGACAGGAGCTATGGGTGGTGACTCCATCCAGGTTGAGTCTTCTTGAACTGGAACATTAAACTCAGGTGTAACAGTGGTTGGAAAATGTGAGACTTCCACAACAGAACTTGGTTGAAGTACTTCATCCGGAGATGATGTGGGAGGCTCTGCTGGTTTAGTGGTGGGATTGTTCTGAAGAACGTCATCCACATGGCGTCTCCAAATGCGGCCGTTATCCAGTTGGACTTGATAAGAATGTGGGGAACTGTGCTTCACCACTGTACCCGACTGCCATTTCTGCTTTGATAAGTGATCACGTGTCAGAACAGTGTCGCCCCCAGACAGTTCTCTAGACTTGGCATGCCTGTCATGGTAAAACTTCATCTTGTCTTGCTGTGTAGCCACGTGACTACTGAGGTCTGGCTTAGTGTGTGACAGCCTTGTTCGTAGCTCTCGCTGCAAGAAAAGCTTGGATGGTGAAGTTCCAGTGGTGGCGTGTGGTGTACTGCGATAAGATAGTAGGAAGTTCTGTATCCTTTGCTGTATAGAGCGAGCAAGATCCGAGGCTGATGAATCCAAGGCGTGCTTGAAGGTCTGAACAAATCTCTCTGCTAATCCATTGGAGGATGGGTGATAAGGGGAGACGAGTACTCGCTGAACACCGTTCTGCTGCAGGAATTCTCCATATTCAGCAGAAGAAAAGGGTGGACCATTGTCGCTTACCACTTGAGTTGGGAGCCCGTATCTTGCGAAGATGCTGCGCAGGGCGTTGGCTGTGCTTTCTGCAGTGTTAGTTTTCATAGGGCCAATTATTTCCGGCCATTTAGAGTGTGCATCCACCACGATGAGATAATGATTGGATTGATGAGTAGCAAAATCAATGTGTATACGGTGCCATGGAGCGGTGGGCCATGACCATGGAGATAGTGGTGCAACTGGGGGAGCTTTCCTTGTCTTAATGCACTGTTGGCATCTGCGAGCGGTCTCCTCAATGTCGCTGTCTATTCCTGGCCACCACACATGACTGCGTGCTGTTGCCTTCATGCGTGCGATTCCGGGATGTGCTCTGTGCAGTTCATCCAGGATGGGTTGTCGTAAGGTTGGTGGTACGATGGTTCGCATACCCCACATAAGGCAGCCTTGCTCGACGGAGAGCTCGTGTCTGCGATGGAAGTATGGCTTGAGGTTAGGGTCAGTGCAGAAGTTGTTAGGCCAACCATGCTGAGTCAGAGACAAGGCCCTCGCGGTGGTTGGGTTCCTTGCAGTCTCTCTAGCAATATCTGTAGCCGAGACCGGCTGCTTGTTCAGCTGCTGGCTGGCTTCATGGAATATTTCCTCTTCAACACTTACATCCTTCTTGTACCTCAGCGAGAGCCTTGATAGAGCATCAGCACTAGCTACTTCGGCAGAGAGCTTGAACTCGATCTCGTAATGGTAAGAGGATAGTAGGAGTGACCATCGCTGAAGCCTTGCTGCTGCCAACACTGGTGTAGCCTAGTCCGGTGCAAAGATCTTCAGCAGGGGCTTGTGATCAGTTCGAAGTACGAACTTGCGACCAAAGAGATACATGTAATACTTGGTGACTCCGAAGATGATACCAAGACCCTCCTTCTCGATCTGGCTGTAATTCTTTTCTGAAGAATTCAACGATCTTGATGCATAGGCAATTGGCTTCTCGTCCCCGTTCGGGAAGCGGTGGAGAATGACGGCACCAATGCCATATTGGCTAGCATCGCATTCCAGGACCACTGGTAAGTTGGGGTCATAATGAACCAAAACGTTTGAAGATGTTAGTAAATTACTTTGCTTTATTAAAGGCTTCCTCGCATTGGGGGGACCATGTGAATTTTTTATTCCTCTGAAGCAGCTGATTGAGAGGTTGGAGAATGGAACTAAGATTGCGAATGAATTTGCCATGGTAATTAACCATACCGAGGAAGGCTCTCAGCTGAGTGGTATTCTCGGGGCGAGGTGCCTGCTTGATGGTTTCTATCTTGTCTTCAGTTGGTGAGATACCTTCTGCGGAGATGATACAGCCCATGTAGGTGACCGACTTCTGCATGAACTTACACTTGTTAAGCTGCAGTCTCAGCCCGTAGTCATCCAGGCGTTTTAGAACAAGGTTCAAGTTCATGATGTGTTGTTCATCATCCGTCCCTGTGATAAGGATGTCGTCCTGAATACGTACTTGCTACATTCTCAGGACCCTGGAGGATGACATCCATGGTGCGCTGACATATAGCAGGGGATGAAGCAATACCAAATGGCAACCTTTTGTAGCGATAGAGACCCCGATGGGTATTGATGGTGACATACTGCTGACTATCCGGGTCCAATGGCAGCTGTTGGTATGCACTCTTCAGATCCAATTTGGTGAATCGCTTACCTCCACGCAATTTGACGAAAACGTCCTCAGGTAGTGGGATTGGATACCGTGGAACATTGAGTTGTGGGTTGACAGTTACAGCATAATCACCACATGACCGTGTTGTGCCGTCAGCCTTTGGAACGTGAACCATAGGCGTGGCCCAATCGCTGAACTCTACCCTTTCGACATTGCCTTCGGATTCCAGGCGGCTGTACTCTGCTTCCACTGCTTCTTGAAGGGCGTAGGGTACTGGGCGTGCCTTGCAAAATTTTGGCTGAGCATCATGCTTCATTTCTAGCTTAGCGGTGATACCCTTGATTGTTCCCAGGCCAGGCTGAAACACATTGGAGTGGGACTGAATTGTAGTGTGCATTTTCGACCTCACAGCTTGTGACAGGTCAGAGTCAGAGACACGGATGCTGCATATTTTCTTCCAGTCGAGTTTCACTTGGGTCAGCCAATCTCTCCCAAAAAGGGACGGTCCAGAACCTTCCACGACTAGCAGTGGTAAGGTTGCACTCTGGTCTTGGTACTTGAAGTGCACATGAAATTGACCAGTGACCTGGACTGAATGACCAGTGTAGGTGTGTAGACGAGTGCTGGAAGGTTTGAGAGGAGTTCCCTTGAAATGCTTGTTGAATGTCTCTTGTGAAATGATAGAGACTTCGGCCCCAGTGTCTAATTCCATGAAGAGGTTAACTCCACTGAGCTGAACTGGTATTTCAATGCCATTTTTCTCTGTACAGAGGTTGTACAATGAGAACGAAAATGGATCCATTGCATCAGATGCAGAAGTGCCCTGGGGTGGCTCTGGCTCTTCAACCTTGTGAACCTTCGCAGATTTGCTTTCGCATGCCTCAGCAATGTGACCAGATCTTCCACAGGAATGACAAGCATACTGCCTGTATTTACACTGCGATCGTGGATGACCAGATTTCCCACAGCTCAAACATGCTGAAGTGCTGTTGTGTGAGTTGTTTGGAAGAGAATTTAACTTGCCTTGGCCCTTGCCAGGAGACTTTGGACGTGTGGGTGGACGGGAGCGTCGGCGGTTTCCTTTTCCGAGTTTGTTTACTGGAGTCGAGCCTTCGTGAGAGGACGCAGCGACATCTTTTTCAGCAGCTTCGAGGCTGAGGGCGTTCTTCAGTGTTTCATCAAAATTGTGTTCCTCTGTCAGGAGTTCCTTTTGAATCTCTTTACTTTGAAGTCCACAGACGAGTCGATCGCCCAAGGCCTCGCTGAGGTGAGCACCGAACTGACATGTGGCCGCCAGATGTTTTAGGTTGGCTGCGAACGAAGACACGCTTTCTCCCTCGCGTTGCGTGCAGTTGTGAAATCTGTAGCGCTCAGCAACTACCAGCTTTTTGGGTGCGAAGTGGTCCTTCAGGATAGTTGCCAGCTGAGCGTACGTTTTCTGTGAAGGAGTCGACGGAGAGCATAGGTCCGAAAGGACATCGTAAGCCTTGGCGCCCATAACAGAAATCAGTGTTGCTCGGTGTTTGTGCCTGTCTGTCGAATCTGCTGGAACACCATTCGCGACGAAATACTGTTCCAGTCGCTCCAAATAGCGATCGATGTTCGTCGAGTCTGGATCAAACTCTTCTATTTTACCTAGGCTCGGCATTATCCGGTCCTCGTCGCCAGAATGTTATGTTTTCGAATGAGAAATGCAACTACAACAACACACAAGATGGCAGAACTCAAAACTGTATTCTCACGTGTACAAGACTGCGGGCTCACATCCGGGCAATACATAATAGTATGACGTAATGAACCATAACAAGGTCATTCCCCAGTATTGCATTGCGCATCCTTACTGCGCATAATTTATGGCGTCATTAGCGCACGTTCCTGCACGCCCACATTGAAAACATGGCGGATTTGGCTTGATATTGAGTTCTGTCAGTTTAAAAATGGCTATAGCTCACTAACGAGTTCGGGCACCCCAAATTTTTTCCCAGTCATTTTAATAAACTTATCATTGGCTTTGCGTGAGAAAAGCCTGATCTGATTTCTATTGTTGAAAATTGAATTTATAAGGAAAATAGCAGCTGCACTGTAGTCTTTTCTGTTTTTCAGTTTGATAGCCGTGGCAAGCAATTTGGCTCCAATATTTTAACAAGGATTCAGCTCTCTGTCAAAATCAAACTTAAAAAGTTTATTTGTGTCCGACACAAGTATTGGCTGTAGTTTGAGGCGTGTTTTCATGAGTCTGGTCTCACAAAGAGTTTACAATAACTTGGAATGCGTTCTTGTAATAAGCGTTATATAATGCTAAAATGTGACATTTTCAATGCCTCACTGCTCCTTAACGAGCATGGACTCCACCCCTTTTTTATAATTAAAGTTTTCATATGATAAATATTCATTGGACAAAGTTTGAACAAAAATCTATGTGCAGTTTTATTTCAGGGGAATTACCTTAAATGGATTGTATTCTTTCCCTAAATTTATCTGGGATCAATTTGATATGCCATATATCAATGGCCATGAATGGTGATATTTTAGACGTGCGGTAAATTCTTATGTCAAAACTTTAAAACTGTGAACGGCTAAGATCAGCAGACCCCAAAACACCCAGTATGAATACAGTTAATTCTTAAATACAAGCTGCCAAACTTGGCAACTTTATCTCAAAATTAAATGAAGTTACATGTCGGGTAAAAGAGAACTTGCATGGTAACCATATTTTGGCAAATACGATATATCTTTTCATGTGTGTTTTTCTGACCCTTTGGAAAAACCAGGAAATCCAACATTGTGGATCCAAGATGGAATTTGCTGGATGACATGACGTAATGACCACGTGATGTGAGGTCATCATACCTTATTGCTTACCTCAAAGGATACATTTTCCAAAGGATTAGTAAACCTCTCAGTTTCACCATCACACCTCCAATATTCTTGAGTTATAGATGGGCTTTGTGTATGGGACGAAGAGGGGAGTCCCTCACCCATCGATCTTAAAAGATAAGAAAGTCCAGTCTGCTTAAACTGTTTCATCACATTTCCGGATACCGACAAATGAAATAGTACACTAATTCGAACTAATCGTAAAAATCTATCACCTTCACCTTCATCACCTGTCCTCCTCGTGCCTCGTGGCACATAGTGTAGTCTGATTACGGGTAAGATTTTCTCTGGCTGTGGTAAAAACTTGGTGATTTATTGATGAGCTTGACGTGATTGTTGACTGTTTCCCATCTTTCAGAGTCTACTGATAATAAGGAGTATGGTTCCACTTCCAAGGCGTTCATATTTTCTCTCCATAATAACGAAAAACTTGCACCCTTCAAGAGCATGGTGAGAAACTCAACGAGAGCTATCTATAGATATCAATGGTACGGACCAACATTTGGAACTCAAGACCTGCTCATAGACAAAGACGGAAATTCGGGAAGCAACAAAACCATTACAAACTTTGGCATCGATTACTTTCTTCCAAAGAATGTCACCAACCGCACGACCATCTTGGCTGGAGTTTACCCATTCCATCCTGATGAAGTTGAGGTGTTTTATTTAAACTGATATAATGAGAGTCGACAACCGAGTGTTTCAATCCCACTAGAATGTAGCGCTCACGGATAAACAACTTACACTCATTTAAATTGTTTTTGTGAGTTAGCACTCCAAGAACGCTTTACAATCATCTTCATGGGTAGTTCATACTTTTATGGTTGCTATATTGACAAATTGAATATGTGAGCACTTCGTTAACGTCCGAAGTAGTTTAGGTGTGAACGAGAGTAATTGTTATTAATAGTAATAGAGCGGTTTTCAATCGAGTGTTGAAATTAATCATGTTAATTACTTTGGTTTTGTTTGTTTTTTTGCTACTGGCTGAGATAGGCCGAGTCCGTCAGATTGGTTAGTAGATCGTTTGGTTTTGATTTTACGACACTCAAATTAATACCGCTTTAATTGTATGTATTTAAAATAAACTGAGGTCTTTACCTGATTATTCACTTTGATGCTACACAGTGCTAGCGCGCTTGTGCTGGGGAACGCTTGTACTTGTGTTTATTTTTGATTTTATTTTTCTCACCTTTTACTTTTGTAGAGCTATATCTTCTCTGATGATATAACGCGATCACTCTTTTTCAACATATTACAAGCTTTGCATATGAATGAAGTAACGACGCATGTACTATTTCATTCTAACTTACTTTTGTCTTTTAATAATAATAATAATAATAATAATAATAATAATGACTTTATTATCGTGTCAATTCCATCTAGCAGTGGAGAATCCCCACTGCTAATAGGGGACACCTAACTAGAACTATCTAAAAATAATATACAGAAAAGACCTATAAGAGAAATTAGAATTATGAGTTACAACGATGGCAGCCACTACATTCATTTAGGATGTTGCCTAGATCTAGCCTCCGTAAGTGGGTCTTAAACTGCTTGAGATTTATCGCCGATCTTTCTTTATTTGTTTATGTGATCCCTTTGTGCTACGTTTTTATGTGGAGGCTCTTTTGATTCGCCCGAAATGTAAAATGGTCTGTTAATACTTATACTAAAACAAATGTTAAAAGCGGCCCTTAACGTACTCATAGGGTCCTCGATTGCATTCTTCATTGCTTATTAACCCTGCTGTTAATGTTACATTTTTTTTTTGAGCTTTGAAAGAAAGTGTTTGTAATGCATTGTGAGATCGATTTTCTGCCAGTTTAAGTTACAGCTTTAGGTGTGGTACTATATATGAAGTGTACTAACTTCCTGGTATATATGGCCTTAATAAACCTCTACCCTTCTTAGTTACTGTGTTATATACGCGAATCTCATTCCCCCTACCTTTCGGACAGTGGTCTCCCTGGTTATGAGGCTAAGGAAAACTAAAAAGGGCTAGGTGTCAGTCAAACGGTTTTTCTTCTGCTGCAGTGCTGGTTGTTCATACGTTGGTAACACCTTGACGACCGGTTAGGTGACATTTATTTACTCTCATACTACCAGGACAATTTTTCCTTCCTTGCTGGGGTCTCATAAAGCGACAAAAAGAAAAAAAGGACACCTTTCATGTACCAATTGAAATGAGCCTTAATAAAGCGTTTTTCGTTTGAATTTTCCCATCGTCATTCCGGCCCATGGCCAATAATTTTATTAATAGTACTACTTAAGGTGGCCGAACACAGTTTTCAAGAGCCTATGCCTAATTCACCATTACTTTTAAGCTATTTATGCTTTGGCGCTCGTTCTTTGCAAGAGTCAAGGTTAACCACAGAACAGTTTATTCTCGCATTTTGGCTAAGGTGTGTGCTGTTGCCATGGCAACGGGGCTGGTTAAAAACAAGGTTTAAAAAATGGTTTTTGCTTATTTAAAAAAAATCCAGTCGTTAGATTTTTTCATCTTTTGCCTACTACGAATTGATATTAAATCCCTTCTGTCAACACTGTTTTAATAAAATTTTGACATAGGCGATTTTCGTAATTCGCCGTAAATCGTTTTCACCGCAAGTTCTGTATTATTAAAAATTCCCGATGTCAAAATTCAGATTTTTTGCGATAGATCTTCACGTGGTTTCTGTACTATTTTTTTGCCAAATTTCTTGAAATTCTAACGACTGAATCGTCAGAAATCCGCAAGTTTCTGCAAAAGCAATCGGTCTCAATTTTTCGAGCAACTGCGCATGCGCTGCATTTAACTGGGTTCTTTCGGTAACAAAGGGAAAACTGAGAATTGCTGGTTTCTTTGCGTCGTTACCTTTTCTAACATATTTTTGTAATAAAAGACTAAAGCCATCAATACACTGCGCTCAATAATAGAGAAAAAAAATAGCACAGATAGTGCGGGTGTTGAGTAAATAAAATGATCGCTCTTTGCAATCCTTGTGCGCGCGCTCAATTGCATCAGCAAAAGCGCGCGCGAAAACTGTGTTCGGCCACCTTAAGAAAAGAAAACATGTATCGTGTTTCGATCAAGTTTTATATAATTAGTCAAATTAAACTCGCATTTTGATTGGTTCTCACCTATGATCCAATAGAGGACAAACGCATAGATGACGTCAATACTACAAACTTTTCCCCTCTGATTCTATTAAATGGCGGAAAGTTTTGAGAATTTAGATAATATTCTACGCGACTGGGCGAAGGAAAATTAATGTAGAAAAATGTCTTGTCGAGGCTGTAAATAGGTGCAATAAGCAGGAAGAAGAAAGCAAAGCTCGTTTCTTTATAGAAAAAGACTAGGAAAAAAATACTCGAGCAGTCGACTCAGTCGAGCGACACTGAACAACACACAAAATGGGTCTTGAAATTAGTATTTCGAATCAAGAAACCACGGCTTTGCTTTGAATTTAGCAAAACCAATAAACAAAATGTTTAGGAGATTCATTTATTCAAAAAAAGAAACAAAACATCACGCACAACACATGTTCCAGATTGTTTCAGGGCACAACAGCAAGCAAATTTTAGCTTACTACAGATTAAGGCCGTCGTCTGTATCACAGCTAGAAACTGTCTCCGACACTATCTCAAATGTACTTGAGAATCACCAACCACTGAGGACACAAATTGCCACCGTAAGTAACGCGCCTTTCATTCAAAGCTCGAATGTAGATGTCAACCACAGCGACTTTTCAACTTCTCTAATATTCAAGGCAACGTCCAGGTTTCTTTTGGCTCACAGGGGTGCTATCTATTACTGTGTATTACTGAACAGACACACGGCAAAATCGAATCTATTTGTTAAATAGAAACACTAGTGGAAGTTTGGGGAAAACAGAAATACCGTGGGAACACGAGTTTCTATTGAACAATTAGATTATGAGCTCGAGATTTCTATCTTGTGAAAGTTGACGAGGGCAGCGCCCTCGTCAACTATCACGCATAGAAATCGAGAGCGAATACCATTTATTTCATTATAAATCTACTAGTCGTTCAAAACGTTGTCTAAATCCTGTTCACAGACACTTCGAAAACGCCAATAAGCGGCCATCATTTTGTTAACAAGGGCATACTTCTACGCTACTCACTATCACAGAATAGATAGTGAGTAGCGAAGCCAATCAGAGCACGGCATTCATAATAGAACGTTAGTGGATTTATACTAAAACGCGATAGAAACACAGAGAACACGTGTTTCTTTCAGAAAATACCGCAGCCAAAACAGAAAGCAACCTGTTTATCTTGATCATCAAAATGTAAATTCTCTTTGCTCGCACCATCATTACGTAAACAGCTCTTGCTAGTTCTGTGTTTCTATCGAGTTGTTCATTATGTCAAGACCTTGGGATACGTTTCATAATGATAGAGTAGTCACGAGGAAATGTTCAAGATGTCACTTGATGTAAAATCTAACGGGTTATTTGGAATACGAACTCAACGGATTTTAGAAGGTGGAATAAAAAGAGCATTAAAAACAAACCTGGTTTATTTTGTACCGCGGGGAACTTTGATGCGACAACCAACAATACCAAGGGGACAATTTCTTTCGTTTCGTCACTGCTCTTGTTAAAAGAAAAATCAATTCCTGATTCGCGTAATGGAGTACATACTGGCCAAATTTGTAACTGGTTAAAGAACATTCCAAAGGGTGTCAAAATTGGTCCAACAGGTCCCGGTCCAATTTGACTTGGGAGTTTGTCAACTATTATCTCTTTTTAGGGTCTTTTAAGCAATTATTTTCAACTGTCTAAATTTCTTTTGCATTTTATTTTGCTCCCGAACTGTCCAAATTTTCCGTTTAATGGTTCACATGTCGCAAAAAATCAACAATTCTCTGATTTTCTGGAAACTTTCCCGGAATCTTCCGTACCACTTACTCTCTATTTCAAAAGTTACGGTCGAATGGAAAACGCCCAAAGTCTTATAAAACCGACACTAAACAGCATTGATGGTGCCAACTACAGGAACCTTGCACGAGAGGAAATAGTTGAGACTAAAATTAATATAAATTAAAATCAATACTCTTTTGTTTATTTACAAGTTAAAGACAAAGTTACGGTCTTTTCCTCGAGTAAAACAAGACAAAGTAAAGATACGGATGGAGACTGATTTTTTCAGCAGTCTTTATAACATTCCAGTGACTTTTATCGTGCAAAGCTCAGATTTTTTCTAGTAGAGCTTACTATCATTCAATTAACTCGTTGCAAAAACTACTAGGTGACAGTGAAAGACCAATGTCGACCAAACGCTTGAATTGAACTTGCACTCAAGCGTTCGTCTCACCAATCGCGCAAAAAGGGATCCTGCATGCATCCGAGCAGTAGTGACTGATGGCACTAGTAACGAAATTTTATGAAAAAAGTGGAAAAAAGTGACCGCAAGGTGCCCGAAGTCAATATATACTGTACAAGGAGGGAACAAACATCAGTGATGACAACATTCTCTGTAATAACATCATTGACGACAACTTTCTGTATCGACCTTCTTCGGTGACGTCATTTACAACGTCGCTGTTTCCGGTGATGCCCTCATCAATGACGACACTGTTGTCGTTGTTAGCGCTATCTGTGGGATTGTAAGAGCGCCGAACGAGCGTTTACTAAGGCTTTGAACGCCTCCTCTGTACCTGGAGCTAAGCTCTTGTCTGGGTGAATAAGAATGGCCAGCTTTCGATAAGCACGGTTTATGTCATCCCTGAAAAACGTAACGAAGTAATGTCAGTGCCTCTTAAAATCTCGTGTGTAAGTCAGTAATTACACTACTTCACAACTCCTAGCAAGAAAGATAGATAGATAGACACTTTTAATTAAAAGGTGACATTTTCAGGGTAAAACTTTTAGGGTAATCCCTTCAGGGAGCTTACAAAGCATCTCTCCTATCAATGGGAGCCCTGATGCTATCACCTAACATAGAATACAAAATAATAGGATATACACAAAAATAAAAACATAAATATAGGACAGTACACAATGTATATTACAACAAATATCAAAGCCTGTGACTACCATAGTAACATCTTCAAATTTATGTACATATACAGTACCATCAGTCATTTCTATGCCCAAAATGGGCAAAATCGATTCCCTATTTGAGAATCTCAGGCCCGATTCAAACGTGAAACTTTGAATGTACCGTATCTATGTACAAGTAAAGTGCGACGTCTGAATCAGTTAGGATTGACACGTTGTACACGAACGTCGTGTTGGCCCCCAGATTTTAATTGCCCTATTGTGTAGGTCAAGGTTTGTCAAAACTTAACTCCACTGTTCGTTCTGTTTTCAACTTCTTACCTTACCACAGCCAAATTTGCAATTAGCCAATCACAAACCGTGTCTACTGTCCTGATATCCTGCGATATCAAATCACTGGCCTGATTAGTCTATCATAGCATTGTTACTTGGCCAAATTCGGGTACGGTAAATACCTACAGTTATCGTACCTTTTCTTGGTACGTTTCGGCGGAATATCGGGTTTGTTTGGTGTCACGAATGGTGGTTTGGGTCGATCAAACTCGCCCGCTATGCGGCCGTAGCCTCCAAAAAAGGTTGGATAGCTATAAACACTACGGAACGTAACTCATCTTACCTGCTTGCCCCGGTTGTCAGACCGAGTCTCTCGTAGTTATCCTTGGCTGTTTTAAGCCTGTGAATGGCCTCTGCCTGTTCCTTGGTGTAACCGAGAGTAGTGGATGCATTAACCTGAACAGGTTTGCCTCCGTTTTCTATCGTTGCCAAAACTGCTTTGAACAAGGTCTGGAAGAAAGTGAATAATTTCCTTACAATGCGCTTACTTGTGGGGTACTACAGAAAACATTGCGTGTAGATTCAGAAACCTAGCTAGAAAACCTAGCAGCATATTCTTACTCTAAGCAGTCCTCTCCCCAGTCCCCATCCTGCCCATCCCGCCCATTCCCCTTTCTCCTCACCCTTCTCGAGGGTAACTACGGTAACCACTCATTTCGCCCGATAGCCAGTTCGCCCATTGTCAGTTCACATGGATTGAGTTTAAAGACAGATGAGCTTAAAATTAATTTTTTTTTAAAGAGGCTAACCGAGCAAAAATAAATAAATAAATAAATAAATAAATAAACAAATAAACAAATAAAATAAATAAATAAAATAAAACAACAACAACATTGTGGGCATAGTGAAACAGATACAAAACCATTGACTAAGGAGCTATAACCCTTTGACTAAGGAGCTAAAAGTCCGGTGAAACCAATTATTGGTCCGGGCGAGCTAGCATAGGGCGAACTGGCTTTCAGGAGAAACCGCCGCAGTTCGTAACTACTACTTGTGATTTATCCACAGACTCGTGACACAAGATTCACTCTTACTTGGAACATATCATTGATTCCATCGCCTGTCTGTGCTGATGTCTCAAAATAATGAAATCCATGACTGTCTGCCCACAGTTGGCCTTCTGTATCATCCACAACTCTCTTTCTACTATCAATCTGTAAGAAGAGTTAGTGGTTGTGTTACCATATTCAGGAGTTTTTCGTGTCTTGTTTCATTTCGTTTGGCCGGTCAGTAAAATGAGGACTCGGGGCCGCGGTCTGTGGCAGAGTTGAACGAGATTATAGGCTGATATAGCAAGAGAACAGGAACGTCACTTGACGACGGCGCGCGCAGTACAAATACCCAAATATGGCCAGATGACGACTGCAGGGCCCGCGGAATAACCTGGATTCTGTTCTAATTTGACCATATTTGGGTGTTTGTTCTGCGCGCGCCGTCGTCAAGTGACGTTCCCGTTCTCTTGCTAAATCAGCCTACTGACAGGAGGCGGCGGCAGGCAGGTTCCGCCATCCTGCACATTCCAGTTCACGAGTTTGCTAATTCAAGGAAAAATATGATTTCATAGCTTGTATACAGCTGATTTGAGATGGGTTGTCGGAATAAAGTGTAAACGTGCATGCGTGACAACCCCTACGCTACAATGGGTACAACTAGATAGCGGATAGCTAGATAATCAAATATAACAACATGGCAAATCCCGTACATTTTTTTTTTCGTTCAGAATTTTGGAGATAAAGATTTTTCTCGCTACACTGAATTTTAGAAGAATTTTCCACTAAAAGTCATGAAACACTGACAGAAAAGCTACAGAAAAATGGTGTTAAGTGGAAAATCTAATATGCTTCACGAGAAACCCCAACCTCGTCCCGAGGCCAGAATCCGGCTGACCCTAACCCTGTTGCGTCGCGTTGCAATTTTGTCAAAAGTTGCATCGCAAAATTTGACAATGAAAAAGAGTTTCACTGTGCCATTTCTGAAATGTAACTAGTTGCACGTAAAATTAAGGATGTTTTTACAAGGTCAAACTGTTGCTATAGTAGCACACAGTGTGGCCAAAATAATAACCAGGTGATCAGCAATGATTGGGCAGTTTATGATTCCATGATCGTAGTATATGATTAAGAGTGGTTATGATGACCATCAAAATCTACGTCTTGGAAAGTGCTGGAAAGCTGTTTTGAGCCGACCTAACTGGGGATTGTTGCACGGTTAGTGCCCTAGGGTACATGTATATTGTGAGAGTTGAGGTGCCAAAACATTTTTTCAGAGGATTAAATACTGTGTGCAATGACTCCCTTCTCACCTTGTTAGCACAGACAGCAAATGCAACGCTCTCAAAGTCAGCAGGACTTCCAATATCTTTCTTTATCTCCTCCAGCCAGCTATCGAGTGCATCAAAACTCTCTCTGTTTCCAACGTCATACACTAGCATGGCACCTTGGGTATCCTTATAGAATTCATTGCGAACCTTGAAATAAAAAGCGCGTACGGGTATTTACTCAACACACTTACGTCAGTCCTAAGACGTGTACATTAGCTTTCTTACTGTAACTGTTCCTTATTATGTTAGTTACAAGAATATGGCAGTAGATCAAGTAACTGTAACTCAAGTCTGCTCAGAACACATACTCCCTCGTTACAGTACATGATAAATGTTTAGCAATTAAATAGCAAGCTCTGGGCTCCTATTGATTGACAGCAGCTAAGACCTGAGTTTGCATCTAATTGTTTTAGCATTACCCCCCCCCCCCAAAAAAAAAAGAACAAAAAAATAAATAATAATAGCAGCAGTAGCAGCAGCAGCAGTAGTAGTGGTAGTAATAATATATATATATTTTAACTAATACTTAGAGTTCATTAGTGGCTTATAAAAAATTACAACTGTAAAAATTCTCAGGACAATATATATGTCAGGAAAATACTAACTTACAAACGAATTACAAATTACACTCATTCTTTACAGCCCTTATAAATTTGTCTATCATCATTCGTCGAAAAAATTTAAATGAGAATAGTAAAAAATACTCTACACATTTAAATGGCAAAAACTCTACTTTAAAAATACACTGTAGCTATATGCAGGTCCACTTCTTGGCTCAGTGTTCGTGGCTTCGGCTAAAGTTCCCCAGAAATAGTATTCTCAATTGCCTTAACGAATATTTGTATGTCCTTTTTCGATATCTAAATCAACGTCCGACAGTTCTAAGTGGACTCTCCTAGGTGCTCGCGAGCTTCTTAAACAAAGTAATGCTGATCTCAGCAGCGCAAAAGATACTCTTGCCCTGATCCATGACATGGTAGTCGCATAACTTTTGCCCTTCTTTGTGGCAACTAACTCAGCAAGTCTACTATGGTATCGATTACATTCCACTGCCATTCCACCCGTCGTGAAAAAAACTAATGGCGTGAATGTAGCTTGCTCTACTTCTAACACACGGCTGGCATACTGGCGCTTCTTCTCTGTTTCGTGCTGCCTGAATATCTGGTCTGGATCCAAATCTCTATAGGAGTCTGCATTCGGATGGCATACTCTGACATCAAAAAAAGCCGACCTCTGCCTCTCCCAGAATCCCCCAGCAACTATATCCAGCCGCGCATCAGGGGCGGTGTTGGCTCCCCTATTCAACTCTTCTCCTGTGATGTCTTGCAAAACTGGTTCGGATTCGACACCATTGCATACCATGCTAAGCAGTTCCACCTCCAAATTCCTTAGTTCATTATGGCTTTGGATGATAAATCCGCCTCTTTTGCATATCATAGCGTGATCCACATTGAATATGTCCCCGCAAACACAAACAGAGGGAATATCAGGAACTTCCCAGTCGTACCTGAGTTTCACAGCGTCTCGGAACTCACTCTTATTTAAGTCAATCAATTAATAATACCTACAAAAGATAACCTTGCTAGGTACAGCACACATTTTGAGGAGGGTGCTATCAAGCTAAAAACTGGCTATCCCCTAGTGCCCCAGGACCATGGTCTGGTCTCGGCTCTAAGGACTCTAAGCAAACATTACGTGAGGACGATAATAATAATAATAATAATAATAATAATAATAATAATAATAATAATAATAATAATAATAATAAAAATAATAATAATAATAATAATAATAATAATAATAATAATAATAATAAAAGACTCACTGAAATGGAACTTGAAACCATACGAGCAAAGGTAAGGCAAACCACCTCCATTCCAGAGGAATTGAACAGATCAATACTTGGGATTGAAGACACTGACAAACAAGAGATGGTTGAAGCAAATGTGGACGAAAACACTTCCACATTACCTGAAAGTGCTGGAAGAGCACAAAAACCTACAGAAACGAAGCAAGAGGAGAGTATGATAGCAATGAAAAATGATACACTGAGAAAGTGGGAAACAGTCAAATACCAGGAAATGACTGAGAGGCCACTCCTGCCAAAGATAAAGAAAGATCGCCGTGCCCGTGATACAATTGACACAGCCAACAAAGCCATTAAAGAAATCAAAGAATGCATCGATGGACCACTCACTATAACTGACATAAACCAAATTGTATACGCCACTGCCTCGATAATAACAGAGAAAATAGGCCTAAAACCAAGACAACACAGTCGCATACACAAAAAAACAGAAGAGCCTGCTTGGAAAGCAAAAATTAAGAAAGAGATCCAAAAAAAGCGAAGTGACCTTTCGATTCTGACGGAAATACAGAACGGTTCAAACATCAGGGAGAGAAAAAGGAAAGAGATTGAGAAACGCTACGACATCAAAAAACCTGGGGATGTGCCAATTATCAAAGAAAAATTGAAACAACAAATACAAGCTAAGGCGCAAAGGATAAAGAGATTTGAAAAAAGAAACAAACATTTCCGGCAAAATGAGATCTTCAAAGAGGACGACAAAAAGTTCTACCGTGAACTGGGAAAGAAAAAGATTGGTGTGGATGAACCACCGCAGCCGGAAGAAGTTTTGGATTTCTGGAGTAACATCTGGGAGAAAGAAAAATCACATAACAAAGACTCTGCATGGATAAAAGGGCAAGAAGACCTGCACAAAGACCTTAAGGCCCAATCATGGAGAGCAATAAATGTCGAAGAGACCACCTGTGCTATCAACAAAAGCAGTAACTGGAAATCACCTGGAAAGGATAAAGTTTCTAATTTCTGGCTTAAACATCTTGTCAGCTTACATGAAGACCTAGCAAAAGCTTACACAAAGGTTATTGAACACCCCGAAGAAACACCAGAATGGCTTACTGAAGGTATTACATATCTACTACCAAAAACAGAAGAAACAAAAAACCCAAAGAACTATAGACCGATTACTTGTCTTCCTACGATGTATAAGATTCTGACATCCATCATAGCAGAACGAACATACACTTTCTTGAATGAACACCAGCTCCTACCATCAGAGCAGAAAGGCTGTAAGAGAGGGAGCTACGGATGCAAAGACCAACTCCTAATAAACAAGATGATTCTGGAGGACTGTAAGACCAAGAAAAAGAACCTATCCACAGCCTGGATAGACTATAAGAAAGCATTTGATAGTGTACCTCACACGTGGATAATAAAGTGCATGGAAATCTATAAGATCTGCCCTGTGACTGTCAACTTTATCGCAGAAAGCATGAAATGTTGGAAGACAACGTTACACCTCAACCACGCTGAAGGGTCAATAACATCAAGGCCTATCAATATCAAAAGTGGAATCTTTCAAGGAGACTCTCTCTCTCTCTCCACTCCTGTTTTGTCTTGCCCTTGCTCCACTGAGCTCATTACTAAAGGCAACCACTTATGGGTATGAAGCCCAGGGTAGAACAATCAGCCACCTCTTTTATATGGACGACCTAAAAACATATGCAAAAAGTGACAGCCAGCAAACCGGCCTACTCAATATTGTAAAGACATTCAGCAATGATATCAAGATGGAATTCGGGCTGGACAAATGCGCTAAAGTCACATTCAAAAGAGGAAAGCTGACAGAAACTTCCGATTTACAACTTGACATTGACACCTGTATCAAGGAACTAGACCAAGAGAACACATATAAATACCTATAAATGCCTTGGCGTGGATGAAGGTGATGGTATACAATATGCCAAGATGAAAGAAAGAGTGAGGAAGGAATACTACCGCAGAGTAAGGATGGTCCTAAAAACGGAGCTCAATGCTGCCAATAGATTTGAGGCAATCAACACCTTAGCTATCCCAGTGGTGACCTACAGTTTTAACATAATCGACTGGAAGATGAGTGAAATCAAGAGGTTAGACACAAAAACAAGAAAACTACTCACCCTATCAAAAATGCATCACACAAAAGCAGATGTAGACAGACTCTACCTCCCAAGAAATGCTGGTGGTAGGGGTCTTATCCAATTAGAAGCCTCCTACAAAACAACCACGATAGGGCTCGATACATACCTAAAGAACACTGATGATGCCCTAATCGAACTAGTGCAAGAACATGATGGCAGAAGGAAATTGTACTCTATACAAAGGCAAGCAGAACAATTCAAACAAGAACTAGACCTAACAATACCAGATAAACAAGCAGAAGAAACAACCACCAAATATGCAAAGAGAACCAAACAAATGGCACGAAATAAGACCCAAGAAAATTTAACAAAGCAGTGGGAAAACAAAGCCCTACATGGAAGATACCCAAAGAGAATAAAGGAGGCAGATGTTGACCACCACAAAACCAACCAGTGGCTCAAAAGCAGTGGACTGAAGGCAGAAACGGAAGGATTCATAATCACAGCCCAAGACCAAAGCCTAGCTACCAGATCATACCACGCCAGCATTATCAAAGACGGTACTAGCCCCCTATGCAGAATGTGTAACAAATACGACGAAACAATTGACCATATCGTGTCTGGGTGTCCTGAACTTGCGAAAACAGAATATACCCACAGACACGATAAAGCAGCCGCGTATATACATTGGAAAGTCTGTCACAACTATAATATAAAGACATCAGAAAAGTGGTATGACCATGAGCCGCAAACAGTTACAGAAAACGAGGATGTCACGATATTATGGGACATGCCAATACACACAGACAGGAAAATAACAGCCAACAGACCCGATATAGTGATTAAAGACCACAAAACGAAAACCTGTAAATTTATTGACATGGCAGTACCATCAGACAGAAACACATCCGTGAAAGTCAGTGAAAAACTATCCAAATATAAGGACTTGGAAATCGAAACAAGCCGAATGTGGGGCATGAGAACGGAAACGATACCAGTTATCATTGGAGCACTTGGAGCTATCAAAAAGGGACTAGAAACTTATCTTGGAAGAATTCCCGGCCAATTAAGCATCAGTGAACTACAAAAGATAACCTTGCTAGGTACAGCACACATTTTGAGGAGGGTACTATCAAGCTAAAAACTGGCTATCCCCTAGTGCCCCAGGACCATGGTTTGGTCTCGGCCCTAAGGACTCTAAGCAAACATTACGTGAGGACGATAATAATAATAATAATAATAATAATAATAATAATAAACTCGCAAACCTGTAGATCTATCAAAAGAATAAATAATAATAATAATGATAATAATAATAACAATAATAATAATAACAATATCGACAAAGACAACAACTAAAAACAAAAAAAAAACTGCAAGAACACAAAGTTGATGCCAATTTCAAAGATTGACAAGCACCTTGTTCCATCAAACATGCAGCTCATTCTATAACCAATGTAGCCAATAGCCAATTCGCACATCTCCCATCTAGGTGCATACATGGGTTTGCTTCCCTCACAAAATTTACTGCTGGACCAGGAGTCCAGGGGCACTTTCTATCTCATTTTGTATGGAAAAAAAAAAAAAAACTTTTTTTCTGGTAAAACCAAATGGAATGGGCCTCTCCACTATGTTTTTTTTCTTTTAATTTGGAATACTTTCAGGGGTATTCCTCTTTTCTCATTTCACAGGGGTGACTGGAAAATTACTGAGTACCATTTTCTTTCTTGTACTAATGCTGTGGTCCCTGATGATATATGTAGTCCTTTTGGTGGGAAATGAAATGGAACAGCCTTTTCCTCTAGAAGGTTTTCAAATGCTTCCACTTGATACACACTCATCCTGTCTCATTTTATCTGTCAAAAGTTTGGACTGTTCCATTTGGCAGAGAAAATTATTGAAAAAGAAAATCTCTGAACATTTTACAGAAACATCTCAGTGCCTTCAAGAACACCTGGCACTCTCTGGAGATCAGCTGGGTATGCTGTTGAATTGCCAGAAATAATTATTACTATTTTTCAAAAGTATAGGCCTTCCAGAGGGAGTTGTAACATGTAATTGGGCCTCTCTTATCGCTCTCCAAAGCTGTCATTGTCACTCCACCACATTCTTCATATCTTATTAGTGTTGATTACCTGCCAGTCAGTGTATGCACATTGTTCATTCAAATACAACATGAGCAAAAGGTTATATGTCATACCTCATAAAACACTGGATGTCCAGCCATGTCAAAAATGTTCACTTTTAGTTCTTTGTCATTTATTGACACCCTGCATAAAAAAACAAAATTGTCCACTGCGACTTTCTGACTAAAGTGTAAGTGGCATTTTATTACATGACTGAGAAAATTACTTCATTGTGATTGGCCGAGAGCAGGTCAATTTATCATTAATTCTTAATTTGCACTGCAGTGCAAATTAACATGCATGCATTTGCAATTTTCTCAGTCATGTAATAAATGAGCAGTTGTACGAGAGCTAGAGTAATTAAGAATTTACACTACTTGTGATATTGAAAACTTCTCTCACATTGCGTTTGCCTATAGATAGGTTTGTGCAATTTTGAGAGAATTTCTAGATACAGTTGTATCACTCGTGGTGCGGGGTTGTGTAAATCTTTGTTGCACTCGCACTCATACAATAACCTATACTCAATTACCACAAATATAGTTATATCATATTTACAGGTGTATTGTTAACAAATACCACTGACTCATTATAATTATGCATTACACATGGATTGGGACTCAGTGCAAACTCAGCTACCAAACAAGGTTTGCCATCAAGCATGTACTTTATTTTCATCATTCAAATTGTTCACTGTGAACATATCAGAGAAAATAGCCAATAATGTTCTTAATTTATGTCCAGGAAAAAATTCTGAAGGTGGAAAGTAACCAGAGAAAACTGTCAATAACTTCTCCAAACACCAAATCCAACCGGTGTGAGACAGAGAAGGATTGCGACAAAGATGATGGTCCAGTGAATGAAACAAACTCATAGATCTTTGCATTTAGTAATGCAAATACCCAAAGGGAATTAAGCGGCTTTTAACTCAAGTTAAAGTAAAGTGACTAACTTGTTTTGCTGAGATTTACATACATTACATGCAACACTTAAAAACTACAATTTTGGATATCAAATAACTATTGCTGTGAAAGATTAAATCCCTTCTCCATTTGACAGGCAAAGAAAAAAACACACTCAATGACCACATCAAGTAGTATTCGTTGCTTCCCTCTATCGACGCCTGAATTTCCTGAATCAGTATAATTAGGGAAATGTGACAACTGTATTGTGCGGTTCCAAAAAATATTCATTGTCACCCCTAGGAAGGTTATGGAAAAATTCCAGAGTGAGAGGGAATCTTTTTTTTAAAGGAAAGTGTGAGTCAAAATTGGAATATCCAGAGGGGTCAAGGGGAAGGGAAGTTCAAACCAAAAAGGTTCTCTGTGAGAGGGTACTAAATCAGTCAGTGTAAAATGCAGACTGCAGATCAGGGGTAAAAGGCAGACTGAAGGTAAAATGCAGACTGCAGACTACAGATTTTTTAACTGATTAATCATGTTGCCATTTCCATCATTGAGAGCTAACTGAAGTTAAACGGGCTACATGTAACTGGAGCATTACTTAGGCTATCATGAATTGATACATTGAGGCTAACCGGAGTTATATTCAGTCTAACCAAAAGTGATATTCAGGTTAACCCAAGTGCAAACTTTCACTATGATTAGCCTGAATAATTCTGTTTACAATCAGCACTCACTAATGGAAATATTAGGATATACAATTAAAACATCTGAAGTCTGCAGGTCTACATTTTACCCCTGGTCTGCAGTCTGCATTTTACCCTCAGTAGGTGTTTCACCCTGATGTGCAGTCTACCGTCTGCAGTACACAAGACTTCTGCGTTTTACACTGACCAGGTACTTAAATATATTTTCTGGAACAACACATTGCATATTGGAAGGAATAAAATTTGAAGTTGTTGCCTGTTCATCTAACAACCTAGACTAGCATACAAGTTATTTAACATCACTCACTTTGTTACTCCATAGTCAATTCCTATTGTTGTCATGTACTTGCTCACAAAACGCTTTTCACAATACCTTTTGATAATACAACTCTGCAAAGCAAACAAACCATTACTGACATGAGGAAAATTGTCTTTCAACAGGCTTGGTGAGTCTAAGGGATTAGGTGAAGTCTATGTTTAAAAATGAATGTATGTTTCTGACTGTTACCCTGCGTGATACACAACTGTAGTTAAGTCAGATTCACTTTGACGATCATTCACTCATACATGTAGAAGACCTGGGCTAATAGTCTAAAACTGTTATAAGAGACCGTGCATGAAGAACAGATGCGATAAAATGAGCCATTTAAAAAAAAAAGAAAAAAAAAAAAAAAAGCCCGAAACGTAACCCTGATTTTCTTTTTAGAAATAAAGATTAAATATTTCTTAGCAAATTCAAGCGCAAAATCGCATGCATCTGAGACAGTTTCTTCTGCTTGAAGCTGAAAGTAAGATTACATCTGAATAAAGGTTAAAATGTCTAACTTTCTCAGAGTTGTCCGATGTGTTGTTTGTCACTAAACTAACACATTTTCCACTTAATACGGCTCACAATAAAACATTTGAAAGTCAAACTATTACAATTGAAGCCAATGCACGGTATTAATTAAAACAAGACGTACACAGCTTACATGTATGTACAGCACTGACACAAAATTAAACGAATTAAACGTTTGTAAACCTGTGTAGTGACTTTCCCACAAGACTGTGATAACATAATTAAGTGTTAACAAAAAATCAAATGTTATACGTAGTACCTTTCCTGTTTCAGCATTTCCCATGCTAATGACTTTTATCCGAATGGCCGTCTTGTTGCGATGAAATTTATCCATGCCGATCAATATTGTTCAATCCGCTGGAAAGTCACTAATCTTGTTACATCCCTTGAAGCAAATTTTGTCATATTTCTATGACAAGTAAACTTTTCACTGCGTTGTACATTTCTAGTGTAGCACTTCAGGAGAGTTTGAATCACAAACAATTAGAAAATAGCTTGTGAAGTTGTGAATTTGCGTAAACAAACTCAAAAGTTCATGGAAACCGCGCCGACGCCATCTTGGTTACAAACTTCGTCACCAGTGTCAATGAACAGAAATTGTGGAGTAGGAACTGGGTTAATCGTCTTCTCCAATCTGGACCAATCTGGACCTCAATCTCTACAATGATGATAGGAGAATTATTTACTTCATTATATCACAGTCGGAACACTCTATGTGTTCGTGGTTAATAATTGTTTATAAGAAACGAACAGAGAATCTATGAGGGTTATGAATAAAGCTCTGAAAATTGCATATTTAAATTACATCTCGGTCTGAATATCCCAATCATAAGTTTTAGTGAAACGTTAATCAGCTCACGTATGGTGTTTTTTCGCTTTCCTGGGTCGTCTGAAGCGTCTTTTTTACGAAATTACTTTTGGCCGGAGACCGGTAAGACAAGAGAGGGAGGCTATCTCTCTCTCTTGTCTTACCGGTAGTGTAAGCTGGTGTAAGTCCTTAGCACGCATTACCTATACATATGAGTTGATTTCCACATGATCACTACGATCGGTACGTCTCCATATGGCGATCGTAGCGATCATACTACAAAAAAAAAAAAAAACACCCACAAACTGTTGTTCCCGCTCAAAAAAAGTAAAAACATTCCACCGTGTCTGCAAAACCTGTTTAGCAGGTTAGTTGTAATCCTCTCAGTTCCCATGAGCGCACGCAGTGCAAAACACTACCCGAAGTTTGGTTTTCGAGAATGTAAGAAAATTGAGATCTGTTCTTAAAAATTTTAGTGTTTAGCTACAGGATATTTTATGCCGGCATCTGTATTTTGATTATGATTCGTCCTGCAGGTCAGGCTTGATAAAAAAAAATGCATGAATCGCAAAATACATAGGGACAACTCACTGAAAAGTCTATATCATATTTATTCTTCAAATCGGCTTAATTCGAAATGATTAACAATGAAAATACAATAATCTTAAATATTACACCGCAGTGCTTGGTCTTTACCTTTTTTCTTTTAGATTATGATTTTGTTATTTCAGTTTAAGCACACGGTATTCTAACTGATTTCTTGATGTTACACGAACTTTTAATTATTCAAATCCAGCTGTCCGCTGAACAAAAAGTCAAATTAATGAACGCTAATCTTTCAAAAGAAATATACAAATGAACAGCCATATATAATTATTACTAAATTACTAATAGAAAAAAAATCTTTGTGGCTCCTGAGCTTAAATGACTAAATTAAATTGGACGAACAATTCATGTAAGATTCTATCGATTTCACGTAAGGCAATGTTCCTCAGTTGACAAAATATTCTTTACCCAGTATCAAAAACAATCGGATGAATTTCACTGATTCGATGAAAAATAGCGTCGAATTGTCCCTTAAAACAGATCAAATTAATAGAATATCCTCATCACGGAGATCAGAGTTTTCTTTGCAGGACAGTGAAAATAACCGTTTCGTTTTTTTGCAGGCAACCGCGCAACAAACTAGTGACACAGAACACATCGGGACAATTGAAATCAGTGCTGGATAGGGTCTGTCGGTATCCACTTGACTCAAGAATGCGATCGCTACCGAATAACTTGCAACTACTCCGACGAGGCACCGAGGCGACTTGAAAAACGACATGGCGAAGTTGGCAACTATAGCGCCGATGATTATGTCTCCTGTTCCGAGAAAGACGTGTGTTTGATTCTCGCCAAAGCGCACTGTAAACACAGAAGGCAGCTCCCAGGCGCTGTTCATTTCAAATAACTGACATAGCAGATTTCCGCAATCCCCGATGCTAAGGACTTGTGGAGTGGAGTGGTTCATTCGAGCAAGAAGGCAGACGTCATAAACGAGCGCCGTCCAAAGAAAAATCTGTAAAAAGGCAAAGTTCCTAAATTGGACGTGACTGGCCAAGAACGCAAACATGGCGATGATAATATTGTTGATAATCCATCGGAATTCGGTCTGTACTGATAAAAGCCAAATTGCGCCGAATGAAATGCCCAGTATATAACCCAGCTTGAGAGGCAGCCATTGGGCAAACGCGATCATAATGAAGCTCACGACAGCGACATGCTGTAAAAATATCATTACGGAAGGGTAATATTGGAGGACGACCACTGTCAGCCCCATCGCAGCGAAATAAGTAAAGTTCAGCAGTAGATACTGTGGAAGTTTAAGTTCTGCGCCTTTGGCAGCTTGATTTTCAACCGTTTTGTTTTCTTGACAATCTGTTTCGTCGCTCTTCGAAGGGTTACTCCATTGTCCACTTCGCCGCATCTTTTCGCCGTAAATTGCGCTAAGAAAGACCAAAGCGCTCACCGAAACATCCATGATCCAGAAATTGTAAAGAACCATTTTCAAATCGAGAATTAAACCAGCAAATAACTGCCGTTGCTTGAAAATTTTCTTGTTGGGCCTATCTCTAAAAGAAGTTTTGATTTGAAACAACCTATTATCAGAAATTTTCGAACCTGCTATGACGTCACGAGGTGAAACACTGGTCGGTAACAGGCGGTCTTAAATAATAGACGATCAACAGAAAAGACTTTTTATGGTTATTTACTGGTAGAACAAGCAGTGATCCACCATATTAAGCTAAGACATTGGAAACTACTGACACGGAACCATATTTTACTTTTTTTCTATTGTGGCTAAAAAAGTGCATTTTATCTGGCGATAATATAACTGTACTTTCACGTTTTGGGTCATGGTGAAAGTTTCTTCGCTTCCGACTTGATTTCTCGCACAGCGCTGGGAGGTGTTCTTAATTTTCTATACAGTTTATAACGGGTAGCGAAAGTTGATATCTCTCTCGGTAAGTGAGTGGTGTTAATCTCCAGCAAACACACGCTATTGCTTTTTACGTGCGAACATTAACACTATTTTTCTTCAGAGGCAAAGCATGCCGTTTACAAACAGTACAAAGCCTGGCTTCTAATAGAACATGCAAAAATGCAACGTCCACATAAATGTTGCTAAATCCGCTAGGCATAAGGCCAGTTTAATTAGTGCCGGATTATCATAGTAAGAACGAAACACGATGATCAGAGGTTTAATTAAAAATATTTTAATGTTGCTGACATATTCGATATATCAGCCATAAGATATAGTTAGCCTACAGATTGTTTTTTTGATCGATCTGTCATAAGCCAATAAACATATGTCGCTGTGAGTTTTCTATCGTACAAAGCGAACGAGAAAGCCTTCCTTCCATTCATTTTCACGTTATAAGATGCGTACACCTTGTCGATCTCTCCTAGCCGGCCAGACTCTGTTGAGCGGATTTTTCACCAACGAGGAGAAACATATTCGCCGATTATTCTGTATTCATGGCACAAAGCACCTGTGTTTAATTAATTTGCTAATTACTATTTGTGTCCACTTTAGATCGTGAAGAAAGTTTTTGAAGTATTTGTTTATTGTAACCAGGATATCAATTTGAGGTTCTCGGACCGAATTCCCTCCCTAAAAACGAATCAAACTATTGTCTATTAACAATAGATAACAGATTTCAACAGCTGGGCTACCACTAACGCCTCATAGACAAGAGATATGGGCTCCGTCCACGCTTCACGGGTGCCGGAGAAACTTGACAACCGGCGACTAAAGCGCCATTTTTGATTTGTCTTTGAGGAAGACTCGGGCGGAGAAATTACATGATTATCGCGACGTCATCGTTTCCGAGAAGCTCTGTTTTCAAGAAGTTTTCCGTCCGCACTGCAACGCGGAGCGGGCGTTTTCAAATTGCTCTGGTTTGAAGCGCGGCATCGAAGAGCTTCATTTTAGAGTGGACGGCAGGCCTAACCGTGGCAATAAAGTGGCGTTTTCAAATTTCTCTAGCCTACTGTGGACGGGGCCATACTCTGGATATGGTCTTATGATCTGTCGCTAAGAAACGGATCACGCCGTGGTCACGTGACGCCTGGAACTCTCGTGGTAATTTTTTGATTGGTTGACAAAAAACGGAAATTTTACCCGTTCTTTAACGAAGATTTACCAGTGAGCTGTAGCTGGCAATATTGTAGCCAAAGAATTGTGCTAAAATTCTCAATTGGCCTTTTACCCGGACCTTATAACAACTGTCTTTTTGCGCCTCGGCTCGTACAGCTTCAGGCCTTTTGTCGCTGATAATTTTTATGATACCTTCAGCTCCTTTGACAATAGATTGTCTATCTGAATCAAGGGATGCAGTGTCCCTATTGTTTCGATGCTTGTTTTTGTCCTTACCACCTGTCTGCTTCTTATTTCACTCAAATTGTTAGGAGAAATTAGAAGTTGATAGAAATGTGCAATTAAAATTTGAATATTTACCTTTTGTGATAGCAATAACATGGAGTCTGCCGTCCTTAGCGTGAGTTAAGCCTGATTTATTTTTTCTCAAAGACCTCGTAGTTTGTGTGCGGCTATTGGTGGCAGAACTGTCTGTTGTCCCTTGTAGAATTGTCAAAATACAAACAATTAGACAACGTGCGAACCCAATTTCTTTTTTGCTGTGCCGGAGCAAATAGTCAACAGGGCGCTGCCGAGTTGAATATCACTCAGCGAAAACAGCGGCGAGAATTAAGTATCATTTCCTTTCGCACAAACCGAAAAATTGCAGTGTCATTTCCATTTAAGTGAAAAGACATATAAAAAGAAATAAAATAATTTGTAAAATCATTAAGATTTACCCTTTCATCGATTGTCTCCGCAGCGCGCGATCGCTCTGATCTCCATGTGACTGTTACAGGACGCTGAACTGTTCTTTGGTGCTGATCGAAGCGTTCGTACAGTAGCGACATCAAATGGGAGCCATTATTTGACTCTTTTAAGAGCAATCGCGGGTAGCGTGTTCTGTCACCGAATAGACAACAATTGGAGAACCAGTCAGTTTCGAGTCGTGCAATTAACACGTCGAGTGCTGTGTTCTATAAGCGTGGATTCCATTTTGATCTCAAATTTTAAACGTCATGTTACCGCAACACCAGACCGTACCCTTGGTTACTTGTTTTTCACGAATTCAATAACTCATTATCCACTAGTTTATGTTGAAGCGTATTTTATTTATTTTTTTTTTTTGCATAAAATTTTCCTCCGAGCTTATAAAAATACATTATTACTGTTTTCTTGGTTTTCTCAAGGTGCTGAGTAAGGCAAATGAATGATATATTCTATTTAAGATACATTTTATTTTATGCAATTATCTCTCACGGGAATATCACGAGTCCACATTTCGCCGTGCAGCTCCCAGGTTGGAACGCTGCACTTGTATCGCAGGTTCGAAACCCGTTGAGGTCTGATTTTTTCCCCCAGCTTTATCACAACTTCTGTCGGTTGTGTGTTTAGCTAATTGCAATGATCTTTCGTCTAATTAATTCTTTATTCAGCTATTCAAATATACCAATAAGCTGTGTCTTAACAGCGATGGTCTTTTCTCTAATTAAATCTTTATCTGCAGCTCTAAAAAAACAACAACAACAAAACAAGAACATTATGCCGATAACCGAAAGCATAATGTTATTTTATCGCGAGGCATTTCCTATTTCTTATCAGTTTGCGCGTTGTGCTCTAATCTGGCAACAATAGAAGTCTCCTGTCCAATGAAAAATGGGCGCGTGCCACAGTTAAGTACAAAAGGTTGGTTATCTTGTACACGCGGCCCCTTTCTACTATTGCCATCATCGCAAGAAGAACTTTTCCGCTATTTAGCGTTCAGACGTATTTGTTCTCTTTCCATCCACTTGCTCGGTCACCGACCCGCAGACTTTCAACATATCTTATGTGGTATCTTACTTTAGTTTTTACTGGTGGCGAAAGTTTTAATCCCACCTTTCCTGAAGAGATTTTAATCTTTGTTTGTAACCTTAGTTTCAATTAAACTCGTCACATTTGTGGCCATTTATCCCAAACGATTTGTTTCTATTGTCGTCTACCTATCTCTTCAGCAAACTAGTACGACGCCATGCGGAGCTCTCGATGTCTTAATGTGTGCAAATGACTCAAGATAAAATATGAATTTCATTTATTAGATGTTATGTCCGAAATATATATGCCTGTAGTTTATCTTATTGTGCTCCAATCTTAAGCAAGCGACTTTTGGTATGTAAGTTAAAACTTTTTGCATTCTCTAATTCAGGGTAAAAAAGTTTGCTACCTTTATGGGAGGAAAAAGGAATAATTTAGGCCTTATCATAACTAGTCAGTGTGTATTTAACCGTGATCGTTCTTTTTATTAAATCGCTAAAACGCAGTTCAAATATATGAATAAGTTGTGTATTGACCTGTGATGGTCTCTCTTCCAATTAAATCCTTGTTCTGCAGCTCAAAAATTTTATAATGTCTTTTTTTTATGACTGAGATATACACACCTATGTTTTTTGTTTTTTTTTAATTTACTCCAAATCCTAAGGAGGCCATTTCCTAATTTAGGGTGAAAAAAAAAAAAAAAAATAAATAAAAAAACGCCTATCCGTATATATGTATGAGACGGAACAAACCATGGCCTTATTACACCTAGTGGAGTTGTGTACTTAACTGCGACAAATTTTCTTGTAATTAAATCTTTATTTTTTTCCCGCAACTCAAATAACTGAATTTAATATATTCTATATTATGTCTAACATAATTTTTTTTGTTTAATTATACTCCTTTACTAAGGGGGCTACAGTTGATAAAAGTAAGTTAAAACTTTTGCATTCTTTAATTTAGTGTACAAGTCCAGCTACATGCATGAGAAAGGAAAAAAAAAAACACACACACACAACAATTTAGGCTTTATCACAACCACTTAAATCATGTTTTTAGCCGGGATGGTTTTTTTTCTAATTAAATCTTTATTCGACAGTTAAAATATATGAATGTCATATATTACGAATCCACATGCATATGATAGCCTAGCTTGTTAAATTGTTTACGTTAGTTAAATTTTTTGAAATTCCCTAATTTAGGGTTAAAAGATAATTAAGAAGTAAATATTTGGAAAGTTTGTCGTGAGATGAACCGGTACCAGATGTTGTGACGTTTTTAACCATGCATCGTTGCATAATTAGCTAGAACATTGTCATAAAACCTCTTAAAAAGTCAGACTCGCTACACAGGAACCAAGTTATTGGCCAGAGAGTATCAGTCGACCACTATCATAGTTGGCGAGGGTTCATCTCTGTGGTGCTGGTAAGCGGGTTGTAATCTTTTTCGAATTAACTTTTCAGTCAATAGTAAAATTAGGACCGGAATTATCCTTGTTTTCGGAGTCTTTTGAAGACAAAGGTTGGTGTTAGTGAGGCTCATGTTTCTGTTCAATCAGCCTTCTGACCGGAGCTAAAAAAGTAACAAAGGACAAGCAATTAGTTTTGTCCTATATTGGAAACTTTTAGGATTGGGAGTCATCAACGCCGCACTGATGTCCCAAATTTCGGACCGAGACGAAGCTCGTTGCCAAGAGCGATCTTAACCTATTGGGGATCAGCCATCGAAAGAGCGTGACTGGAACGTCATCGCGCAAGAATTATCGCCTTTTGATTTCTTCTAAATTAGTTTTCCTATCCAAACTCAACTTGGGTTTACACGAAACAGTTAGTCTTTGGTACCGTTTTAATCAGCGTAGCTGGCGAACCCGTGAGAATCGAGCAAAATTATTTTCAAGTGAAAACAACAAACAAAAACAAAATCCAGCTCAGTGTTATCGTTTTCCAAACTACAACATGAAGGAGGGGGGGTGGGGGGGGGGGGGGGGCGTTGGGATTTCGGTTTTGCGGATTTGGCCAATTTTTGGTTCGGTTTCTCGGTTTTCGCACTTAAAAACTGCGGTTTTTCGGCTTTGGTGTCTTGTGCACTGAGTTTGCGGGTTTTCTCCAATTCAGTCTTTTTCTTTTAGACAAAAATCACCTTAATCATGTTATCGTGCTTTTTTTTCTAGTTTCACAAATTTTGCTACAGGTCTGGAGCTAATTTACAAAAAAGTAAGGCAAATGTTTAGATTATGATGAGTTCTGCATCAACGAAGGGATATGCTGAAAGAACATTGAAAATAAAACAAGTCTAGACTGATAAAAAATGAAATAACAGAAAGAGGTTCGGTTTTCGGATTTAGACAAATTTATTGTGGTTTTACGGTTTTTAGCGATTTCCTGTGCGGTTTTCGGTTTCTAATAGGCCCCTATGCCCCCCCCCCCCCACCCCCTCATCAAGAAAACTAGATAACTTCAAGAGAATATCCACCGGTACTTGCATTGCTGGTTTCGGTTTCCACATGACGTGGCCCAATTTCACCATAGCCTGCGTAGCAGCCATTTCCTTTCCTTTTCCAGGCGGAGAGACTTCTGCTACGCAGACTAATTTTACCGCAATCGAAAGTTTAGCCTCGCTGTTCTTTTTAGATATATTCGCGTTGAATTTCTAGTCTGAAATAAGTTTAACGAATTCGATCATAACTGGCAGTCAACGACACATTTTCCGTTAGATTAAGTTTCAGTCCTCGTGAAAATTTTCCAGAGTTGTGAAAGTCTTTTTCTGTCGACCTCACAGTCCAAAAATTCCATGCGTGAGACAAAATGCTACACTGTGTTCAAATTGTACTTGATTATAGTTTGCTTAGTCAATATCGATATTATTTTCCTTTTACACGACAGCTTCCCTATACGCAGAATGACTCGCTGCTGCGCTTTTCTTGTGCTTATTTGGGTTGCCGAGCTTCAGCTGACGTCATCTAACATCATCGACAAAGCTTATCCAGGAGACAGTATCGCAGACTTTACAGGAAAAGCTCAAGACTTGAGTGATACTGAAGATGCGCCTTACCAGCAATCTGACAAAGGATTGCTTGATAAGTTGCAAAAGCTCATTAAAGAAAAAAATCTCGAGCAAGAATGCACCGAGGAAGCAACCAAGAAAACAGGACACCTGCTGAAGGAGAGGGAAGAAAAAGACAAGACAATTCTTAGAAACAACTACCAGATCTTGCAGCATGGCGAAGAATCTTTTGCGTCAAGTAAAGAATGGTTATCAGCAATAAAGAGTGGGATTTGCACTGTGTGTTTGGTCAAGAAAATATGCAGTCACCCACCAAGCTTTTTGTCTAAGTATGTTTCTCTTTCCTCTTGAAAAAGCCTGACACTCAGGCTATTTTATATAAAACTCTTTTTGTTGCGGAATATGTATTATTTTTACTTTCAAAATGCAACGATCATGCATTAAGTAGCATAGCCCAAAGAGAGGGAGCCAATACGGCCAATACGAAGGCTTTATATAGATGCAATTAAGGGACTGCTGATAACTGTAAAGTAACCAAAGCCTTCCTCGAGTTTTAGCCGATCTGACTCCAACTCCACTCTGAAGTGCGCTTTTTCTGGTTCACGTTGTTTTTAGTTAGCCCCTTTTTGAAGTTAACCTAGACCCATACCATTTGTAAAATAATATGAAGCCAAAACATTCTTGAATAGGAAAAGTTCGATTTGAGGAAAACGCCTTTTGTTAGAGTTATTTGCTCACCATATTTCTTCCTTCATCGTCATCAAATTGCGTTTTCTAGATGAATGAGATTTAGCTCTCCCTTCTTTCATGTGATTTTCAAGACTCCTTTAACTTCGTCTCAAGTAAGAGAAAAGCCCATGAAAACGAAATCGGTACCTCATACGTATTGAAATTAACTTGTGGAAAAAAATAGCTAATAGAGCTTTCATCAATTTTAATTCTAGGCGTGCATAATGTTAAGTTGATTGCCTTCGCAGAGATACCGCAAAGTGCAGGAAGCAGGTACTCCGGTTAACGTCGAAGATCCCAAGCATTGAAAAAAAATTAAAATGCAACCCACACGAACGCTTTCGTTCCATAAATGGCACGTGTAATAACCTGAAGAATCCAACGTGGGGGGCTGCCCTAACTGCCTTTGAAAGAATCGAGGGACCAGATTACGCCGATGACCTTTCGGAACCCCGAAAATCTCAATCCAACAAGCCTCTTCCGAACGCTCGAGACGTCAGTCGGAAAGTACACGGCAGCAACGCAGATCACAGCAATCCTGATTCCAAGACACTCAGCCATTTGGCCATGATATGGGGACAGTTTCTGGATCACGACATCACGCTTGCACTTGGTACTGGAATCAACTGTGAACTGGACACCAAAGATCCGGAATGCGTAAATATAGAGATCCCAGAAGACGATGATGTCTTTCGGAATAGGGAAGTCACATTTATCGAGGTTGAACGAGATGCCCCTTTCAAACCGCCACACTACTGCTCATTGCGTCCTCGAGAACACATCAATCGACTGACGGCTTTCGTCGACGGCTCCCAGATCTACGGCTCGGAAGATGAACTTGCAGAAAATCTAAAGGGAAACGGAGGGATGCTTAGGGACATGCAACATCCTCACGGGTGCCCGTTTAAGAACCTGCTGCCTAGACAAGATCCTGATGTATTCTGCGTCTCCAAGGACCCAAACAGGCCCTGCTTTATGTCAGGAGACGAACGTACCAACGAAAACCAAGGTATGAATAAGGGCACAAAAGGCTACCTTGAGTGGAATAGTGTAAAACGCCGGCTACGATGGGCAGAATGGCCAATAGCGTAGGGAGCGTCCTTTTTACGGCTTAACTCATTTTCGAGCGGCGCTTACTTAAACGAAGCAGCACGTAGTAAAGGCACTGATCTTGTTATCCCGTAGAACTCTACTTCAGCGTTGAGTTCTTCGTCTCGCATCCTAAGGGAAGCTAAGTGATAATTATCTTTGCTGCCAAGACGTATAAAAATTCGCGCTACAAAACGCGCCTGCATACCCATAGCATCCATTTCTAAGTCACTTAGAAGTCGGTATTTCAGTCAGTGGGTTGGTCGGTTGGTCGGGCAGTTAGTTAGTCAGTCGGTCAATCGCTTGGTTCGGTGTGTAGAAAAGGAATCATGTTTATCACCAAATACTTTAATTTTTTTGCTCTAACAGGTCTTATGTCGATGCACACTCTCTGGCTTCGCCAACATAATCTCATCGCCGAACAACTAAGCCAGATAACCGACTGGGATGCGGCAAGAATTTTTCAAGAAACAAGGAAAATAATTGGCGCGCAACTCCAAGTGATAACCTACAACGAGTTTCTCCCGCTGATACTAGGGAAAAAAACGGTAAAAATTCAAGAGAAATGATATATTAAAAAGGAACATAGTAAGAGACTAGTGAATATAATTACGTCATTTTAGCATGCAGTAGCAAATTCACGAGCCTAAATTTCTGCAAAATCAATTTTCAGTACGGTCTAAAATTTGGATTTTTCGCATATTATCATTGTGTACTGCTGTTCAAAAATTTGTCGCACGCAAGAACATTAAAAAATAACAAAAATTAGTTGCATGGTAACGAAGGCAAAAACGTGAGGTGTGAAAAAATAAATCACGACTAATAGTAGTTTGAATGCCCGAAATAATTAGCTGAGGAAAGGGAAAGAACGCCTGCCAGCTAATATAAAGAGCTCAAACTTCCATTGACCCAAAAAGTAATTCTCTATACGTGGGCAAACTTACAACGAGTACAAAGCGAGACACTACTAAAAAGACAAGGAACTTATTTTGTACCAGAAGGCTGAAAAAAATGTAGTTTCTGATATTTGGTAGTGATCCAGTTCAAAAACTGAATCATGATTGCTACAAATTGTGGTGAAATTGATTGACTTTGTTGTCTCCTCGTTTAGATAAAGGACTTTAATCTGAAGCTCTTGGAAGGAAGAAGCTTTTTCAAAGGCTATGATAAAAACGCAAACCCATCAATCTTTGCAGCCTTTGCAGTGGCAGCTTTTCGCTTCGGACACAGTCTCGTTCAAGAGGAATTCCGAAGATTAACTGAATGTGGATTTCAGCACGAACCCTGCAGCTACTGCCCCCAACAGAAAGACAACTTTCTGCCAATCCCACTGAAGGATTTTGGCAATCCTTTCTACTTGTACGAGAAATGTGAAGGAGGAATTGACAGTATTTTCAGAGGACTGGTAAAGGATCCAGCGGCAAAAGTGGATGGGTAAGAATGCAAAAATCTACGAGTAGTATATATCGTTCAAGGGAGGCTTTATTTCAGGCAAATACTATTTAGATCGTTGAGGCATTATACAGCTTTTTCTGGACACTTCTTGGTTTCTTGTGAAACATAAGTCCGACACCTTCGCTTTCGATCTCATCCTATTTTGCGCTTCTTTCTTGGAAGCAGCCGTAGTCATTAGACATTATGTATACAGTCGAACGTCTGTTAAGCGGCCGCCTATTTGGCGGCCACCTCTTAATAAGCGGCCAGTCATCAATGTCCCAAAATTATTGTCGGTAAAGCACTGTAATTGAAACCTCCTATTAACCAGCCACCTCTGTTTGGCGACCTCGGCCACCTTTTAGTCGTCCAGACGAGGGTTTTTCTATTGTCTTTACCCCTATTAAACGGCCACCCAAAAATCAGTACACGTAAATTAAGTTTGTTTCGGAAAAGGCGATGGCAGATCGATAAGAGTCCGAAATAGAAGGCGACGATAGATAACATTCAAACACACGAATGACTCCATATTCACGATTAAATCAACCCGGTGGTGAAGATATTCAAGGTAAACAAACCTCTATTAAGCGGCCACCTCCCATTTTCCCGAGGGTGGCCGCTTAATTGGGCTGGGTTCGACAGTAGTAAAAAACGCTGATACTGTTATCTTTCTGTACCTACATAATGTTCTCGTTCTGCGAGCTTGACAGTCCAAGTGAACATTCAACGTGGATCTACTTTACAAATTGTAATGTTTTATAAATACAGGGAATGATAAAAAGGTGTCTTGTGTAGATACCAAGTTCCACTAGATATCATAATATTGGAAAATCGATAACGATAAAAGGCTCATCAGCTCTTAAAGTCACTAGCACATGTTTCGAGTGTTGTGTTCTCGTTTTGACATTGAAGCCCATAGGGTGTGTCAAGATACAGCCGGCCTCTTAAGAATATACGTATAAACGCTAATACTAATTAAAGATTTACGCCCTTTCGCTCCCATTGGATCACAGGTCTATGGAAGCCGCCCGCCAACTCGTTCTGTCTTGAACTAACCCCGTCTAACTTTTTTCCTTACCCGCCTCATCGTCCACGGCTGGTTATACTTAATACTATGGTTATACCGTTCATTACCAGCCTTAACCCTATATATAATACTACTCATTTATAACATGATATTTGTATTGGACGCTTTTGTTGGTTGGTTTGTTTGTTTTCTTAGAAAGTTTTCCAAGTCCATACAAGAAAACCTGTTCAGAGGCCCCGGTGATCTATCAGACCTTATAAGCATCAATATCCAACGGTCACGTGAGCGTGGAGTGCCCTCTTATGTCACGTTCCGTAACAGTGGCGTGTGTAACTTAAAAGCAAATATCAAAAGCTTTGAAGATCTCAAGAAAATTGGGTTCAGCGAGGAAGACATTAAAAATCTAAAGAAAGTATACGAGGATGTCGTGGATATCGACTTGTTTACCGGAGGTATGTTGTATCGTTACGATTTGTATCTAAGTGGCCCATCAGGCCGGAGCTTATCCCGGTTTCAGTAGCATGAAGCGACTAGGAGTATTTCTACTCCCCCCTGGATGGGATGCTGGTTCATCGCAGGGTTACCCCCAGCATTAAGTTCGCCGGTACCCATTTATACACCTGTGTGGAGAGAGGCACTGTGAGAGTAAAGTGTCTTGTCCAAGAACACAACGCAATGTTCCTGGCCTGGGGCCCGTTTCTAGAAGGTCCCGAAAAGTTTTCGCACCCGGAAAGCGGTAGTAAAAGTCTCAAAGCTTGTGATTACAGAGCTGTTTTATTCACATATTGTTAATACAAACAGAGGTTCCATTCCGTACAAGGAGTTTTAGGCGTGTGCACCTGTATGTCTTTAAATAGCGACTAACTAAAAATCGTTTTTCGGGCCCGAAAACTATTTACCCAGTTTACTTTGAAAAACGGAAACTCTTCAATGTGGCCTGGCTTCGAAGATCTTTCTTGCGAACAATGAAAATCATAAGCTGAAGTAAAGAACACATAACAATATGGATGGAAAGAATCTGACGAAAATTTTTACGTTCTTTAGGACTACTGGAGCCGCCCAGTGAATCTACAAAAGGTGGCGTGTTAGGCCCAACGTTCCAATGCCTCATTGCTGAGCAGTTTCGACTCTTGAGAGTGGGGGATCGGTTCTGGTTCGAAAATGAGCCAAAAGCTTCCTCGCATACGACCAAAACGGCATTCACGGCCTGTCAGCTGGAGGAGATTAGAAAGACGTCCCTGGCAAAAGTAATCTGCAATAACAGCGAGTACATTGCTGCCATCCCGAAAGAGGCTCTTAGTCTTGTGAAAGGGTTTGTCAGCTGCAATGAGCTGCCTGGTGTAAACCTGGAGGTCTGGAAAAGCAGCTTTGTGTGTAAGCCAAAATAAGCAGGTATTTGCAACTTTAGTGTTTCAAAGGTAACTCTATTTTCAATTTCCATGTGGTCTACTTTTTCTTGGTCAATAGGTCAAGTCGCGTGCTACTTTCAGAGATTTGAAGCAAATTCCAAAAACAAGAGTAATAATTGTAAACAAATTTATAGCTTGGAAAAGTATGCTTGCACCTTATCCTCCACAATCAGTAATGAATGGGATTACAAATCTGCTAATATATAAGACCATATTTTGACGTCATAAGGTCGAAAAACCCTATACACAAATCTTAGTTGGTATAGACCAAGTATTTATTTATCCTTTTAAACACCATTGTGTGAGGAGCTTCCTGACGTAGCAATTGTCATGTATTTCTTTTAGGTGTCTAACTGATTAGGTTGCTTTGCAATAGTGCCCACTGGGTTAATTAGGCCTTAAAATACCACTCCTTGTGAATATCACACCACTTGACGACGACCAGTTTACTCGAAGCTGTTTTTTCTTTATTGTTTATATCGTTTTTTTTTTTAAATAGCGTGCGACATTTTCTTATATTGTCTGGCTTGTAACCTGTGTTCAGTGTGTCTGAGATTCTTGTAAATAAACTCGATCATTGCTGGCGGCACCCTCCACTATTTGTCGTATTACTTGTCTCCTCTACTTATAATAGAAATGTTTTTTATTCGGCTGAGCGAAGCGAAATACAATAGAAATATTTACATCGTCGTTATGAATCAAAAAGGACAATATAATTTATTTGTTTGTTTTCTCTTTTTTGTTGTTTGTGTTTCTTTTTCCTGTAGATCACCAACTGGAAAGAAAAAAGCAAGCAAGACACAACTTAATTTGATTATAAAGTAGTAATCGACGATGCTGCACACCTAAGATATGAACATAGATGATGATTACCACAATCAAGGACTTAGTAATTCAATATATACAGTGCAAAATAATATCAGTAGTAGTAAAAGTAGAAAATATAGTAGAAAACACAAAGATGACAAACCGTATTTCTGTCACAGTTAGAAATGAAATTCTGACGTCAATAAACATTCATTTATCTAGCCCTACCGAATATACGTCAAGTCATTTTCAGCAACCTCAACATTCTTCGTTCTTCACAGCGATGCCTAGCAGCATTTTCTTCTCCTCCTCGTATATCATACCGCGGTTGCAAAAACCTACGTGACATACTGGTCAGGGCCAAACGCTGCGGACAAGCCCCACTCCCCCACCCGGCTCCGGGAGCCTTCCGTTGTTACAGATATAGGTGCAAAACGTGTCCTTTTATTTCAGAGGGATCCACATCTTACACTTTTTTCTCTACCAACGAACAAAGACGTACACGACATCACATCACCTGCTCATCTTCTAATCTGGTTTATATGATACAGTGCAATAAATGCAACGTTCAATACATAGGCGAGACTAAACGTCATCTCGGCGGCAGATTTGGTGAGCACAGACGCGCAATCCAAAAAGCCATCACACAACGACATAGTGACCAACCCACCGCCGTTTCAGATCAATTTGCCCTTCCTGCCCATTCTTTGGACAACATAGAACTAGTTGCTCTCCAACTCATCAACTCAAATAGGGACGCTATTCGCAAGGAAGGAGAAGCAGTTTTGGTCTCCAAGGGTAAGACCCTTGAACCTTCTGGGTTAAACAGGCGTGACGAAATTTAATGTCTTTATTGTTATTATTTTTTCTTTATCCGCTTTAGTACACGTTTCCTTTTTCTCTATTTTTGTCAACCTTCATGTCACATATTTCCTTTAGTATCATTTGAAAGTTAGTAATCGTTTTATCCATATCTACTTAGCTCCAGTGTAGCTCCTGAAGAAGGTTAGTCCTGTCTAACCGAAATATTGGGCATTAAATTTACCCTTTTCAGCCCTCCGGTCAGCCTTTCAATTTAGAAAAAAGCCTTCTATGCAAGTGTTTTTTCCGAGCCTATCGTGTTCATTGTACCTCCTTAACCATTGTCACGTGCTTCTTTCGAATGGTGTAATTACTTTAATGGCAGAGTCCTTTCCCACATACTGTGATAGGGATCTGACGATTGGAATGGTGATAATGATAATAATAATGATGATGACGATGACGATGATGATGGTGGGGTGACGGTGGCAATGGTAATGATGGAAATGACGATGATGATTATGACGATGATGATGATGATGATGACGATGAGGTAATTACGATGATGTTGGTGATGAAGTGACGACGACGGTGATGATGACGACGACTGTAAGGATGTTGTTGAGGACGATGACGATGACGATGATGATCATGATGATGATGATGATGATACTGATATTGGTGATGGGTGATGGTGATTGTGATGGTGATGCTGCTCTTGGCGAGGACGAGGACGATGACGATGATGAGGGTGAGGACGATGATAAGATGGCCAAGTTTGAGTCCCCTGCCAATAAAAGGCTAGTTTATTCGACAGTTTGTAGTTTCGAAAAATTTGAGGATAATTTTGGAAAAAGTTCCTAGAGAGCAAGGTCTTGTTTTCCAATAATTTTTTCCATACAAATCTGCTTAATTTTCTGAATATCCAACCCGTCATACAATCTGTCTTTTTAATGCCAGGAGTCTGAAACTTAGCCAATTTGATATTTTCGACATGCTTTTTTCCCATATCGTGCATTTTTGTTTTCAAGGTATAGCCCATAATTTTATGAAAAGTAGGTAACGTGATGGCCCAGCTGCAAGGGGCCTGTTAGCAGCGACAGAAACCCGCCATTTTCGATTTGTGCTTGAGGAAGACTCGGGCAGAAACTATTTTGTTATCGCCACTTCATGGTTTTCGAAAGGCTGCGTTTTCAAAACATTACCGTTAAACCTAGAATTAAAAGAAGAATTTTTAAATTTCTCCAGTTAAAAGTGCGTCATCAAAAAGCTCCGTGTTTGGTTGAAACGTTTTCCAGATTGATCCGGAGGAAAGGACTAACCGTAGTTATAAAGCCGTGTTTCAATAGACTGTTTTCCATATATTAACATTAAGCTTGGAAATGGCGATTACTAAAATGGTCTAAATGTTGCTACGTTGCGAAGATCGTTTTAAATAAATGAGTTTTTAAGCACTTAATGGGGTATTTAGAGGCACATTATTCCCATTGTTTCATCCACATAAAGAAAACATCTATAATATTATACCAAAGCTAGTAAGTAAGTAAGTAAGTAAGTAAGTAAGTAAGTAAGTAAGTAACAACTTTATTTACAGAGGGTAACACATAACAGTAAAAAACTGACGAACCAGTGGCCCTCTATCCTAAGTTAAAAATTAAAAACTATTTACACTTATATAGCTAATGGTAATTTCACAGATTAATTGTAAAAGAAACAAGAAATACATTACACACTCGCCTCGCTGCACCCGCATGTCACTATCTTTTACTGAGACTATACAACGAATACAAATAAGGCGGACAAACCGGTCGGCCCGGGACGAGTTGCATGAGACCGAGGCTAGGAAGGCCTCGGTGTCTTGTTTTGACGATACTGGCCCAGAAAAGTCTCGCTTCATAGTCGATCTGGTCTGTTCTATTTTGCCTCGCCTGCGAGATTTTGTATTCCAGACCCGGGGGGTATCCCTTATATGGCTATATAAGTGTGTACGGTCCCAAAGGGTATGGTTTTTCAGCCGACTTAGTCGTAAAAGGGTATCGATTTTTGCCATTATATTTTGGTCACAAATAGGGTATGGGTTTGTCTGGGTATGGGTATGTCTAACGAAGCTACTTTTTCATCATTATCGATAGGAACATCTACAAAAGCCCTTCACAAATTATGTTTACGGCAATTTAACATTGGTCTGAGCCAATTAGGGAACTCATTGAACTGAAATAGGGAACTAACAAGGCATGCCTAAAACAGGGTACTGATTTGATTAAAGGTCAGGTCGCAAATAGGGTATCGAATTTTTTGTCAGGTCGTAAATAGGGTAGGGAAAATCCGACAGATTTTGGTCATAAAGAGGAGGGCCGCATAACCCAATCCTCTTTTTCTGAGAGTAACCACCCTGGGGTTCCTGAATGCCACCAGAAGGGATACTGTTCGCTTCTAAGAAATTAAAGGTAAGGAATTAATTATCGCGTAAGAAAAGTTTCTTCGCTAGATTTCAGGCTGGGAGATCCTTGAAAATCATTTAATGATATTTCACTACATTTTAGTATGTGTTGTATGGTGAATTGTATGTTGTATGATTATTGTTTAATGTTTATCGCATTCTTTTCCTTTTTATTGAATTGTAAACCACTTCTTTTAACTTAATTAGTTTAGCTTACTTGTATTGTCACTTAAAAGCCCCATCAGGGGAGAGTCAATAACTATTGCTATTGTTAAACCGAGGCATGTAACTCGTATCGAGCCAACCGTGTTGTCCGCCATATTTGCATTTGGTGTATAGCAACAACTTCACGGGTATTTTGAATCTTCTTCCAAAAGCGACGCAGCTAAGGTCCTTGGTTCAATGGCAGTTCCAGAGGCCATGTACGAATGAATGGTCTGGCGCTTTTGATCGTCTAGGACGACGTGAGTGATTTATTGACATAGTGAGTACATGTACGTTATCAGGGTAAAGCTTGCAATTCACCAGGTAAACATGTTTACACAAATTTAATAACTTGTTGAAAGTAAATTTAATTTCGTGACAAGGAAACAAAAAGAACTTCAAATGTCATACAGGTAAAAATAATTGTCGACTTAAATGGTTCTAAGTCAGATGTCTGAAACGATATATTCCCGAAAAACGAAGATATCTGTTTCCGTGCTTGACGAATGCCGTTCTCTGATTGGCTACGCTACTCACTATCTATTCCGTGATAGATAGTGAGTAGCGTAGCAGTGTACCTTTGTTAACAAAATTACGGCCGTTTAAAACACAATAGATTGACAGATCATATTTCTGTCACACTTAGAAATTACGGGTTCATTGAGAAAGGAAATTAAACGTCCATTTATTATCGCTTTAAAATAAGCGACGAAGGCTTCTTTGGTGGCACTTCCTTCATTCCTGTAACGTACTTCTTTGGAAGAGTGTGATTAATTTAGCGGCCGTGCTCTTTTTATCACACCGTGAGGGGATCTGATGATGAAGTTGATGATAATGATAGTGATAATGCTGATGATGATGTCCATGAAGAGGAGGGTGATTTTAATAATAATATAATGATAATAAAGATGATATGTATGGTGATGATAATGACGATGGTGATGATCACAGTGACCACAAAGATGATGACGTTTAATTTGTTGTGATGATGATGATGACGGTAATGGTGGTGGAAGTGACGATAATGATGATGAATATCCAACCATTCATTCTGCTTCACAAGTGAGCTAGATATTCAACGGCTGTTCAAAGTCCTTTCTTCGCCGCTGTCGTTTGCAGCAAGTTACAATCAACACAACCAGCAAAATCACCGCTACAGCTGCAAACGCTCCTGTTAAGATTGCAAGTATTATCACGAGTGTATCTGCAATGAAAGTAGATAAAAGTTTCTGTTACATTCTTATACGTGTAGCAAATCACATAAGCATTTAGTGCTTGAATAGGGACACAAACATCAGTTATATTGGGCTTGTTTGAGTGTTGGGTTTTGTACTACTGTAAGCGTATAGTCCTGCATTGTCCAGAGCTTATGACCTACTTCTCCATTTAGCTCTTATGAAGTTCCTACGCCCTGTGTAATCATGCAGTTATCATGATTGAATTCACATTACACCAATTAGATTTGATTTGGCTGCAATTCTGTTACGCAACATGACATACATTGCAAGTGAATATATGAAAGACCATATATTTGAACTGCGGAAAAATATATGAAGACATGATTGGTCACCGCAGTTATACACACAACTTACTGCTTAAGTTGTGTGCATAAGTTCAATTATGTCTTCAATCATGTCTTCATATCTTTCTCCGGAGTTCAGATATAAGGTCTTTCGTATATTCACTTGCATCTAAACCATCTACGGGTATATTAAGAACTCATGCAAAACGTGACCAGCACCCAGTTGGCTAGACAGTTCAGTTGGTAGAACACTGCACCGGTATCGCAGAGGTTATGGGTTCGAATCCCGTTCAAGCCTGATTGTTTTTCAGTCTTAAATCACAACTGCTTAAGTTGTGTGTATAACTACGGTAATGAATCTTGTCTCCATGGCATACATTGTAATACTAGCGAGAAAACGTTCAGACTGAAGATCTGAAGTAGGAAATCCTTCAGCGCGCTTCGACAACGATTCGCTAAAACCTAATTTACATTTCCTATTAATCTAATCCACGAATTTCGCAGTTTTCTGAGATTTCTAGCTCAACGTTATATAATTAATACCTTTTCCACCTTCCGTTTTAGTTGATGTCGTCGGTATTTGACTTGATGTAGTGGGTTTGAGTGTTTCTCCAATACTTGGTAGAAGCTCATTCCACAACGCCATCTTGTCTGCACGCATCTTAAATCTTACTGTCAAATTTGGACTCAGTCCTAGGTACCCTTCTCGGTCAGCTGTGTACTGGGGCCAAGTCACACCTACAGGCGTCGGTTTGTTTGGATTTCTAGCATTTTAATCAAAAAGTAATTTTAATAGAGGTCCTTAGTGACATCACAACAGACATATCGCTTTACAGTCCTCATTGCGGGTGGAAGTTTTAATATAAACTTTCTTTGTTGGGAGCTTTTAACGAAGAAAAGTAGTAGGTGGATGGTTTTGAGCAACGTTTCAAGTCTGGCTCCAAATATTAATATATGAGAAATAATCATTAATTAATTAATTCACAGTTAATGCTATGAATTATGATGCACGCACATATAGCTGAATTAAGTAAATAGCAAGTTACATTCAGTGGTTGTGATTTTCTGTAATCCGCTGATGGACTTGTAAAATCATATCCGGTTATCGCACGAAAAGGAAGGAGTGGGAAGATAAACCTCTCTTCTGGTAGTCTTCGTTATTACAAATCCCAAAACCTATATATATCTTGTAAATGATCTTGAACTCGCTCACCAAACCAGTATTTTGAGTTTTATATGACATGACGTGTGCAGTTTCAATTTAGCTGCAGAATTTCCGTCGTCCGAATTTAGTGCTAGTTCCTTTTGTTTAAGTTTTGGCCATGTGAAGATTATTCCGAACAATCCAAGTCCTACTTCAAGCCTTTGACTCTTGCCAAGCTAAGATGTTTACTTAAACTTGAGCATTTTGACTTTGTTTGCCTACGTTTTCAATATGATTATTTCGAAGAAGCGAACTTTTCATTGACAATTTTAGAAAACAGATTAAACGTTTTAGTTCAATTGTTACTCAACTGATTGTGGCGTGTTAGGATCCTAATGACCTTTGTTTTCCTTCACCGTACATTGTGAGAACTTTTTAGTCAATCACAAATAAAACATGTTTTAGCACCCAAGTTGTTGTCGCCATGTTATAAAAGAACTCATGCTATTAGCTGTGGGTTTATCGAGTTATGGATGCACTTACGAAGTTTGTGGAGCACTCAAGAAATTTCAACCTGCTAGAGTTGCTCTCGGCTATCGCCTCGAGCAATTCTTACGATTCCTTTGTGCTCTCCAAACTTCCCGCGCTCACCATAACTCGATATACCCACACAAAGCATGAACCGACTCTTCAACCACATCAAAATGTGTTTTCAAATTAAAATGATTTTGTCAGCCTTCCAGAGTAAAAGGCTATTACACAATCCAGCCCCTTCCCCATCCCAGTGCAAGGTTTTAAATTTATCATATCAAAATATGTTTATATAAATGTATTCTAAAGGCAATTAAGACTCCTCCCCGCCTCCCCCCACACACACACATCCAGGGTTACGTCTGAGAGTTAAGACTCTTTGGCATCTATTATTACACCACAAAGGAAGATCACTCTGGACATGTATGACTTCACTTTTGAATGTCATGCTGTAAATGTTGTTAACACTTACCCTGTTTTGGCGAAATTACTCCACAACGTCATAATATCCTTGCTCAGTTGGATTTCAGCGGCAGTTTTGAGATTCTCAGCCATTACAAGTGGGTCGCCAAAAGTGTAAAACACATCTGCTCTATGATATACTCCTAACCAGGGCGGTGTAGGGAATGGAATGGCAGGGTATACCCTGGGTGCTATTTCAAGCTGATAAAAGTAAGTGGGAGATTGTTTCTTTGCGAATGCTTTGGCTGACTTGATTGCAGGAGCTTTAAACGTTGCATCCGAGTTTATGTCGATGAACTGTTGCCGTAGTAAAAAGGGATCGGTGGCATTCGACCAGTCGGTGTATTCATAGACGAGCAGCTCGAGCACTTGGGAGTCTTGATTTCGAAGCCAAGTTCGTTTACTAATCTCCTGTTTAAACAAAGCTCTTGGCATGCCGTTGGAAATATTGACGCCTTTCATGACACCTTTTGAAAAGAGAAAGTATATAAGTGTAAAGCCCCGGCCAAGCGATCGTAACATATCAATACATTATATCGCAGCATTGTTGGCCTAGCATTTGCAAGCTCCGGCCAAACGATTGCAACATTTCAGCACAACATGCCCCAGTATTGTTGGCCCAGCATTTGCAAGCTTCAGCCAAACGATCGCAACATTTCAGCACAACACATCGCAACATTGTTGGGCGCAACATGTTACGCGCGTTTGGCCACCCTGTTGTGATGTGTTGCGACATGTTGGGTGTTGTTGGCTCAAATTTGAAACTGGTCAAATTTTTCATGCAACATTGGTGGATGTTGCATGATTTTGTAGTCGTTTGGCCAGTCTCGTGCAACAATGTTACACCTGGGCATGCGCACTAGTTCGATTTTTAATACCCAACATGTCGCAACACGTCGCAACACATCACAAAAGGGTGGCCAAACGCGCGCAACATGCTGCGCCCAACAATGTTGGGATATGTTGCGTTGAAATGTTGCGATCGTTTGGCCGGGGCTTAAAAGTTTATATTTCAAGTAGTAATTCCTACAGTTCATTGTAACAATTAACAGTATAGATCATGCAACACGTTAATTGGCTTTTAGGAAGGTATATGATCAGATATTTCATTTTTAAGATATTAGTGCCAACCTTTAACACCAGTGATAAAAATTGAGCCATCTTCCTTTGCCACTCCCACGATGATGTTGCTTCTGTTGAACTTGCCGGCTCGAAGTAGTTTAACAGGAGAATCTGTTAATAGAAGACAATAGTAACAAGAAACACCAGGGTAGAAAAAAGTAGCAAAACTGTTGAGTTTGTGGAATTTTCTAATTCCTCGCTATGGTTTTGAAACAAATTATCGATAAAGTGAAGTTTATCAAAAAGATTTTGACAATCTTTCTATTTCGGTTTGACGGAAGTTCCGCACATGAGACGAAGTACTCGGATGGTTTACCATGCACTTTTGAAGCGCTCATGAGGAGGACATTTTTACAAAGAGACAAAGGGGAGGTCTGGATATCAGCTAGTAGTTTAATCGAAAGTAGTTAATTGTAAGTGATAAGATAAGATGAGATGAGATGAGATGAGATGAGATGAGATGAGATGAGATGAGATGAGATGAGATGAGATGAGATGAGATGAGATGAGATGAGACGAGATGATAATCATAAACACAGCTGCATAAAAACTTGCTTTCAGCAATCGTTTCAATGAATGTATGGCAGTCAGAAAAGATAATTACATGACTACATGTAAGACCGACCACTTTATACCTGGTAGGAAATATCCGTCCACAACTGGTCCAAAAGACAACAAAATTGGATTTGAAAATACTTGTAACTGTGCATCCAAAACTGCTTGAGTAGATTTCGTTTTCACGCATTCTTTCAGTGAATTTATTTCACATCCCACTGCTTCGGCAAAACTCCTAGAATGCCACAAAAATTACAATTACAAAGGAACCCGTCATTGCATAAAATTGTGACCATCGTTAAATTATCTTTTGTGTCATTGACATTGTCACCGTCGTCAACGTAGACGTCGTCGCCGTCGTCGTCATCGCTTTGATCACAGTCCCGTCCCCAGTATAGTGATAGATTCAATTTGATATGATTTCCTAAATGTGTTCCTAAATACATAACGGCTTACAACATTATGTGTTGTAACGGATTACATTTTTACCTTGCTCGTACATCGGCCTCATTTCTCTCCATCGCTGAAGAAATAGCTGCAGCTGTTCCACTTTGCATGATGACGTTTTGAAACAGACCGCTAGCCAATGGAGACAGCATTAACAAGGCAACGCACATGCCACCGGCCGATCCACCAAATATGGTGACTTTGTTAGGATCCCCTCCAAACCTAAACCATGGGAAATACAATGTATTATAAGAAGCCATTATTGCATTTCCTTTATTCACTGACTTCATTGGGTCTTGGAGGGGGGAGGGGTTGCAACTTCAATACCAAGGTCTATAAGGTTAGAATTTATGCTTCGTGATAAAAGCAGTAACAACGTATATTTTCAACGTATTAACTCGACTCCTCAGGAAGAGAACGTGAGAAAAGTCACAAAAATGGTTTTGCAAGCAATGTACACTTTGTCGGTGACTTGGAAACAAGACGAGCCACGACGCCTAGGTGAACAGACCAAAACAAAAAGTTAGTAAGGAAAAAAAGCCAACTAGTGCTGTCCGCAAACTACAATAATGCTGAACTTCATTACAAAAACTAATTGATGCTTTGGCTTGTCCGCAACGTCGTGTAACTAAGGGCTATGCAGAACTACTGGTGCGAGCATAATCGTTAAGAGGAAACGACTTCTCAGTGCTTAAGTGAATATTAATCAGCGATAAGAAAAAAAATTAAACGGCTCATTGCATATTTAGATTCCTGTGCGTCAAGTTGTTTGTGTGTATCTCGGATTTCTGGAAATTTGCATAAACCCTTCAACGTAGGGCGCTTGCTAGTTATACAATAAAATGTTTCCTTCCGTTCAAATGTTTCGGGGTAAAGTGGAAAAGATAAAACCTGGCAGAAGCTCTTCGCGCGGCCATTTAAATATTTGTACTTTTGAAAGCACAGGCAGCCCATACGTTGAATACGATCAATACGTGACATTATGCTGTTGGCCATTGCATTACAATTTTAGCCGTTTATAAGACAATGTATGAGAATGCTTCGAAAATTACTCTAATTTTCGAAGCATTCTCGTACATTGTCTTATAAACGGCTAAAATTGTAACGCAATGGCTAACAGCATAATGTCACGTATTGATCGTATTCAACGTCTGGGCTGCCTGTGTTGCAAGGTAAATAACTGTATAGCAAAGAACGTTCTCGTATGATATTGCTCGAAAGCAAATTCCTTACCACAAAATTCATCATCGGTCGCCGCCTTAAAAAAACTCTGATCAAAACCTACATACTCACATAAAACAAAAAGATTTATGGCTGGCTTTGGTTGACATGGGACTTATTAATATTTTACCCTACAATTATGCATTGTACTCGAGGCTTTATAGTAAACAACGCTGTTAACAAATGTCAGGCTTGATCCTTTCGTATACTCCAATGACAATAATCTCACAACGTACCTTGCGATATTTTTGTTCACCCATTTCATGGCCTCTATCTGATCCAGCATGCCGTAGTTTCCTTTGACATTATCGCTGTTCGAGCTCAAGAATCCAAAAACTCCCAAACGATAAGCAGCCGTGACGACAATCACATTCCCCTCAGTTGCTAGCACGCTACCGTCGTAGCCTAAAGTATCACCCAAAATAAAGGCGCCACCATGAATCCACAACATCACTGGAAGAGCAGAACTGTTTCTCGCATTAGCAGGGACGTACACATTAAGCAAAAGGCATTCTTCGCTCATGAGAGGGAGTTTGTTAGGACGCAGATTCGGCTGAGGACAAATCTTGTCAATCTTGTTTGCTTGCAGTGTTGAAGTCCACTCGTCCGGTGGAACCGGGTATTCAAAACGTTCCGCTTTGGCAAACGGTATCCCGAGGTAGGTTATAACAGTCTTGTTCGTTGACAGTGATATCACAGACCCGTTGACAGGTCCATAAGTCGTAGTCACGATCGTGGAGGCGACTGAGTATCCGCGAAAAGGGAAGAATGACAGCGCTAAGAAGTAGAGCAAGGACGCGAAAACTGTATAGGTGGTCATAGCAATTTGCAGATTAAATAAGCCGTTTTAGCTTTCATTAACCAAGTGAGTCACGAAACGGATAATCGGGCAGCTTTGCTTAAGTGCTATAAAAAGATCTATGTGCATACTATTAAATATATTATGCCCGTCAGTAGCTTGTACGTCTGAAATGGAAGTGTAGGTCACGCAACACATCGGCACAAAAATAGCGCTAGTTCGCCAACTGCAGCAGAATGGTTACAATGGTTACGTTAAAAGCCTGAAATAATATCAAGGTGAAGACATTTGCTTGTTTCGAAAACGTGTTGATACGTTTGTTATTTATTTTTACGCCGGTAAATGAATTCATAAATTCACTACAATGTTTTCACAGACTTCATGCGTCACGAACTACTTGTGTTTTTACCACTCGTCACGCATCATGAAATCTTTTCATCCTACAGGCCATGCGCGCCCCGTTTTCGTAAAATCTTCTTCACAGTTTTACCACTCCTTCAATTTGCGAAAGACCCTGGTTGAAGGCATGCAACTTCTTCGGAAGATTGAATTTGTTTGCTTTTATATTTTTAGGAGTATCAGGGCTTGGGCACCAATACTTGAGTGGGGGTGTGCGAAAATCCCTACTCTTATTTAAGATCAAAATTGGCGATTTTTCCCTATTTATGACCTGACCAAAAATTCGATTCCCTATTCAAGAGCAAACCCTGTTTCAGACTCGCTTTATAATTAGTTTGCTAGTTCAGACCGATGTTAAAGGCAATAGCCGTATCGATAATGATGAAAAAAGTAGCTTCTTCTCAAAATAATATACAAAGCGGCTAAAAAAACACACCCTTTGTGCATGCCTATATAGCCCATATAAGGGAGTACCCCCGGGTGGGGGTGGGGGTGGAGCTCACCCGCCGCCGGTTTGTTTGTACGGGTTCAGGCCTACATCAACGCTTATGATTTAATCTATTTGCAAATTGGCACCAATGAAAGGATATAAAATAGCATTCGGTCACTCTGGAGGAGAAGGCTCTCCCATTGTAGTTTTAAATAATTAGATAACACGTTAAGACATTCACAGGTCTTCATCAGAAGCACAGAAAGATAGAGGTCGCGTGGAGTGGAGCAAGAGCGGAGTGGGGGGATTGAGTTCGACCCTTTCTTTCTCCAATAAACCGTTTAAAGAAGAAACAACAACAAACAAACAAAACAAAATGAAAACGAATAGAAAAAGAAGAAGGAAAAAAAAAAGAATCCAAAAAAGAATCAAAACAAAACAAAACACCCAAAAATCTAGAAAAAAATAAGAAAACAAATTTGTGATTTAAAAACCCTTTCAGGATGAAGCCTACTCACTAGTGTAAGTCGTGATATAACCATCCTTTTATTTTAACCTCAAAGCTACAGCCATCTCTTTTGCCAGTATGAAATGTCTTTGTCTACGTCTACATATGTATGCTTATGTCTATATCTCCATGTCTATGTCTAGGTCTAGGTCTAGGTCTAGGTCTAGGTCTATGTCTATGTCTATGTTTATGTCTATGTTTATGTTTATGTCTGCGTCTGCGTCTAGGTCTAGGTCTAGGTGTAGGTGTCGGTCTAGGTCCAGGTCCAGGTCTAGGTCTAGGTCTAGGTCTAGGTCTACGTTTATGTCTAGGTCTAGGTCTAAGTCTAAGTCTAGGTCTACGTTTATGTCTACGTCTGTCTATATGTCCATGTCTAAACCTACTCTATTTGATTTCGTTCTACATGAAAACCTTATCTAAATCTAATCCTTTTGACCCTGGTCCTTGTGATAATGCGGATGACAAGACATGATGATGATGATAATAATGATGATGAATGTATATATATATATATATATATATATATATATATATATATATATATATATATTCTATTTCCTTGTGGTGAATGGATTTCAAAAAGCGCTCAACTCTTAGAGGAGCATAGTATATTCATTAAATGTAGTTCAGGACTTCATGAGTGATTCATCGTTTTATTGCTACAGACCTGTTTCGTATGGTCAACAAGTGACCACACTCATCAGGCAACATCAACGAATGACCGGTTAATTTAAATGCTGGCGGTTAAATACAAATTCAAATAGTTGCTATGGTGCTGATTATTGCGTTACGTTATCTTAAGGTTTTTGAGTACATATCTGTTTCTGTGAGGGCACGAAGTTGCTAATTCATTACGTTTGTTGAGGCTACATAGGTCTTTCCTGCAGATTATTAGAAATTTTTCGTAAAGACATAAACTGCATTTTTTTAGTTACGTTGTTGTAAGGCTTGGATTTTCTGAGGACTTTCCATGCTATATTGAATATAGCATGGAAAGTCCTCAGAAAATCCAAGCCTTACAACAACGTAACTAAAAAAATGCAGTTTATGTCTTTACGAAAAATTTCTAATAATCTGCAGGAAAGACCTATGTAGCCTCAACAAACGTAATGAATTAGCAACTTCGTGCCCTCACAGAAACAGATATGTACTCAAAAACCTTAAGATAACGTAACGCAATAATCAGCACCATAGCAACTATTTGAATTTGTATTTAACCGCCAGCATTTAAATTAACCGGTCATTCGTTGATGTTGCCTGATGAGTGTGGTCACTTGTTGACCATACGAAACAGGTCTGTAGCAATAAAACGATGAATCACTCATGAAGTCCTGAACTACATTTAATGAATATATATATATATATATAGATAGATAGATAGATAGATAGATAGATAGATAGATAGATAGATAGATAGATAGATATAGTTAAGTGTAAGATGAGGCGTCATGAAGCAAACTTCTAACTGTTCCGGCTTTTAATGTGACGTTTCGGCCTTCGGCCTTCTTCAGATTGGAACAATATTTACAAGTTAAAAAATAAAACGTTAAAAATCCTAGTAAGTTTACAGATTTGCATGTATATATATATAAGATCAGAAAAATGTAAATATAATTACACAATGCTATACCACCTGAAATAATAGATTACATAACAAGCTAATGTCAACTTACAAGAACGCGCCGAGTGATAAGACTGACTATAATAGACTGACTATTATACACTTATACACTTAGTAATTAAGGCGCTCGCAGATACATTGTTGTAATCTCATCACTTGCGCGTTCTTGTAAGTTGCCATTAGCTTGTTACAATACAGAATTAGACTGACTATTATACACTTAGTAATTAAGGCGCTCGCAGATACATTGTTGTAATCTTATCACTCGGCGCGTTCTTGTAAGTTGACATTAGCTTGTTATGTAATCTATTATTTCAGGTGGTATAGCATTATGTAATTATATTTACATTTTTCTGATCTTATATATATACATGCAAATCTGTAAACTTACTAGGATTTTTAACGTTTTATTTTTTAACTTGTAAATATTGTTCCAATCTGAAGAAGGCCGAAGGCCGAAACGTCACATTAAAAGCCGGAACAGTTAGAAGTTTGCTTCATGACGCCTCATCTTACACTTAACTAAAATTCACATTGAAGCACGGTATCTTTTGATCCTTCTACTGGAAGTCACCGTTTGGAAAACCATATTATTCTGCCTATATATATATATATATATATATACATACAACAGACAGATAACGCAAAAACCATCCATTCTGCCTCGTTGCTTTCGTTTGCAGCAAGTTACAATCAACACGACTAGTAAATCACCACTAAAGCAGCAAACACCCCTGTTAAGATAGCAAGGACCAGTTTGATATTTCCTGGAAAGGTAAAAAAAAAAAACAAAAATTAAAAAAAAAATTAAAAAATAAACACTATTTTCCAATTTTACTTGCTAGAAATTTCACCAAAATCTTTCGGCAAGTTCTTGCATGGCGAGTTTTCGTCCTTTTAGACACTCCTATGGATTCTAGCTGATTTCATATTTTTCGCGAAAACTAATTTTTTACTTGTGGAGGTTGGTAGAATAAGCCAGCGTACGCGCAAAAGCAAACAAAATGGCCTATATAGTTACTACAAAACCAATCGAACAAACATATCAAAACCCAGCAAAAAAAATAAAAGAAAAAGAAAAAGAAAAAGAAAAAAAAAGAAAGAAAAAACACATACACAATAAAGCGAGATATATTAGGCACGTGCCGTACTTATATTTTATTACAATACCTTTCTTGTCGTCAGCTTTACTACGTTCGCTCCATGTGGTCGGTTTTACTGATTCTTCAATACTTGGTAGAAACTCATTCCATAAAGCCATCTTATTTGGACGCATTTTGTACCTTACTGTCATATTTGGACTTAGTCCCATGTATTCTCCTCGCTTAGCACTGTACTGGGGCCAATGTGTTCGTAAGGGCTTTGGATTGTTGGGATTTCTGAAATCACAAATGCAAAAGTAAGCAATGTACATTGCAGTGATGGAAATGCATTTGTGATATTATATGACAATCTTCCACTGAATGGCAATGGTAAGGTTGATAAAACTAGCGTTTTAAGTTTTCAAAATTTTGGTCCTTGTGATATTCAAGTCAATCCATTTCAATGGATTGAATTGTCTTTACGTAACGTCTCCAGTGCAATGATCAGTAAATAGCGAAACTAAATCCCGAGTGGGATTTTCGGAAATGTTGCTCCTCGTCAAAGATTGAAGCCTAATATCCGAAAGGTCATTTATTTGTGATTTAGTTGTCGTTGTTGTTGTTTTTTTCACGAACATGCCTAACGCTACAAGTGAATATATGAAAGATCATATATTGGAGAAAGATGAACACATCATTGATCATCGCAGTTATATACACAACTTAAGCAGTTGTGAAATTAAAGCCTGAAAAAATTCAGGCCTGAGCGAGATTCGAACCCATGACCCCTGCGATACCGGCGCATCGTTCTACCAACTGAGTTATCAACCTATAGTTGCTTGTATTTTTTGCCACTACTGTTACTTACATTTACAATATGCGTTCACGATGGCTGATTACATTGTTCCCACAATAGCTTTTTTGTCCTTTATATTTACCTTTTAAGTTTTGTAATACGATAAAACGACTGTCTATAAACCAGAAATTGTAGTACTCGCAAGCGTGCAATATCACTTGGCGCGTGCTTAATACTTCCCTTCTCAAAAGGTGTCGAAGATTCGACCTGTAGTTTCTCTGACCATACACAGTTTCCGCGGATGTAGTTTAATTTCCTCGAGCTGGATCAAATCCAGGGTACTTTATACTGGCATTTGTAAAGTCAAGTAACCAGTACAGTTTTTTAGAATCAAATCTCTCATGCGTATTTATCTGTAATATGAAATTTGTGATAGCCAAAAAAGAAAGAAACAAACAAACAAGCAAACAAACTGTAAATAATCTGTAGACTGTATGCGAGGGATCTTTTACCAGCGTACGCACAAGGAAAAAAGAAACGATTAAGAGGACTGCGTAGCATCCCTTGTTGAATATATACCTACCCTGTTTTCGCAAAATTACTCCACAAGGTCATCATATCCCTGCTGAGAGTGATTTCCGCGGCAGTTGTAAAGTTCTCGTGCATTATCAGGGGAAAACCAAACGTGTAAAGAAGATCAGCTCCATGATATATTCCCATCCAGGAGGGCACTGGAGGAAAAGTAGCTGAAGGTCTTTTGGCTGCAATTTCAAGTTGATATACGTATGTTGGAGATTCTTTCTTTACAAATGCATTGGCCGACTGAATAGCGGGGGCTTTAAAGTTTACATCTGTGTTTAGGTCAATGAACTGCTGGCGTAAAAGATGAGGGTCGGTAGAATTTGACCAGTCTGTGTACTCATAAATCACAAACTCGAGGATTTGAGAGTTTTGATTTCGAGCCCACGTTCGATTTTTGATCACCTCTACGAACAGATTCCTTATGATGCCTTTAGACAGGTCAAGTACTGGTAAGACACCTAAAGAGAAATAGAGTAGTAGAAATAAGTGCATGAATAAGCTTCCTCGAATAATAGCGACTCACTCATTCACTCAGTCTCTTTTAGTCAGTCATCAATCAGTCAGTCAGAAAAGTCAGTCAGTCAGTCAGTCATCAGTCATTTAGCTAGTCAGTCAGTCAGTCAGCCAGGCTGTAGTCATCAGTCAGCTGTTAGTAGGTCGGTCAGTCAGTCAGTCAGTCAGTCAGTCAGCCAGTCTGTTGCCATTAATCAGTCAGTCAGTCTGTCAGTCAGTCAGCACTCAGACAGGCGGTGAGAGCGGCGATGCCGCGAGGACGCTGTGGGAGAGACCAAAAAAAAATTTTTTTCCTCATTTTTCCCCCAGTCCACTCGCGGCTTCGCCATTCGTTTTCGTGGATCACGCAAGCTTGCGCTCTTTATGGTCCTTATCCCAACCAAATAAACCACCAGTTATGCAGGATATCAGACAGACAGTTAGTAGTGTTAATACTACCGTTTGCGTTACTTTTACGTTACTGCAATGGCGGTCACATCTAACATTAATATTACCCTTACGGTTGCGACCATTCCTGTTACTACTACAGTTACCAAATATATTATAAATCAAGAATCAAGGGCGGAAAATGAAAACGATATTTTGATTGGGTATTTCAGTGACCTCGCATTTTAACACCGTCAGTACAGATGACTAGATTTTAGACTAATTTGTGTACCCATTATGATAGCACAAATGAACTAAATTAATTAGCACTCAACTCTACCCCACTATAAGTCATAAAATCAAGTGAATTCAGCTCAACCTGGAACACCAGACGCAAGGACTGTTCCATCATCTCTTGTGAATCCAATCATGATATTGCTCTTGTTGAACTTGCCGGCCTCGAGGAGTTTTACCGGGGAGTCTGCAACAATGGAGATTGTAAGATGCACAAAGTGATACGAGATTCGTATACTAAATAGTTAAACACTTTCAATGACAACATTTGTTGTATTTTCTTTGAAAGTTTCTCCAATATCAAGGATGTCCACCCTAAAGGCAATGCGTCAAGAGAGACGCAGCGGGAAGCAAAGGAAACTGCGAGTAAATGGAACCCGACTCAATTACTGATGCTTTGCCGGTTACATTGACTTTCTTAAAAAAAAAAAAAAAGCAAAAAAACTATCGTTCATTTTGCCCGAAAGAAAAAAAGCTCACTAATACATGTAATGTTCGTCTGCCGGCCGTTAAAAATAAATAAATTATACTTTAAAACTACTGCATGGGAATGAGTTCCTTTGAGGCTGCTTCAAAGGAAGCGATGAATCTTTACCCAGAATGGATTCTTCGGTTTCTTTAATGCACCTTGACCCAAGTGATCTTGGATCATGAATTCATCTTGTCCCTGCGAATGGCAATTTTGATTATAGATTACCACGTACCTGGCATAAAGTAACCATCCACAACCGGTGCAAAGTTCAAAAAGTTAAGATCATCAAACACTTTGACCTGAGCAGTTAGAAGGTCTTGAAAGGATTTTTCTTTCGCACAGGCTTTCAGTGAAGACATCTCACATCCCACAGCTTTGGCAAAGCTCCTGGAGGAAAAATAAAAAATAAAAAAATCAATCAATCAATCAGTCAATCAATCAATCAATCAATCAATCAATCAATCAGTCAAATCAATCAATCAATGAATCAGTCAGTCAGTCAGTCAGCCATTTAGTCAGTCATTCATTCAGTGAGTCAGTCAGTCAGTCAATCAATCAATAGGTAACGTAAATATAAACTAAAAAACGTAACAAAAATGGAAACAATTAAACATAGACAACATTAAATGTTACCTGAAGACAGGCATATTATAAGAGGGCAGCAAAAAAAAGAAAAAAAAATGCCGAAGGCGAATAAGGTCGTTACCTTGCTCGTAATTCGGCTTGATCTTTTTCCAAAAATGCGGGCAAAGCTGGTGCCGCTCCACCCTGCAAAATAACGTTCTGGTACAAACCGCTGGCCAAAGGCGACAACAGCATCAGCCCAACACTAAATCCACCAGCTGACTGACCAAATATAGTGACTTTCTTAGGATCCCCACCAAACCTATAATTTGTAACAACAATTTGATAAATAGTAAATAAATAAATAAATAAATTTAGACAGTTAGACAGATAGATAGACAGACAGACAGACAGACAGAGACAGACAGACAGACAGACAGATAGATAGATAGATAGATAGATAGATAGATAGATAGATAGATAGATAAATAAATATACCCGACAGTGCATATTAAACCCGTGTTCAGTTCTGTTGCAGCCAACACCTTTGGCTTCGTCTACAAACGATCTGGGAACGAGTATTTTTTTTTCTTCTAATTAGACTGTATAGTTTGTCATCTAGTGCAAACAAGAATAGTCACGACCAACATTTTGATGTCACTAAGTATGGCATCATCTTGAAAAGGTAAACAACAAAATATATTTAGTCAAGGTTATTAAGTTTTTTTTATTTGTAGGAACCTTGGCTAAAACACAGTTTTGTTCTAAATCATAAGTTTGCGTTTGTGTTAAACAGTGAAAGCAATTAGAACTCGATAGTTTTTGTCTGTTTTGACTACTGGGCGTTTGAAAGCCACTGTGTATAAATATGGAGAATTAATCCGACGACAGGTCGGAAAATTCGGATTTTCTTTTATTGTGTCAAAAAGACCCCTTTGGTGAAGTATTTTCAGAAATATACTTTCAAAGTTCCAGCGACTTCACATTTTTGTGAAATCTAGGAAAGTTTGAAATACCGCTCAATCAACCAAGATGGCCGATGGAATTTATGCAAAATTGCGCATTTTCAACAGGCCAGTACAGAAAGAAGGGAACTTGCCTGGATTTCATGTTCTCACAGTTTGTATTTACACTTTGATCAATACTCTGAGCTAAAAGTCATCTTGAAGTAAATACCTTTTGTCTACTTCTTGGCCGTTTGAAAAATACAACTTTACTTGTAAAATTTCAACTGATTTTAGAGGGTCATAACTCTTCTAGTATACGAATCTCTCAACAAATAAACGGTTCTAAAGGAAGAGCTATGCTATAGGTATACGATATCTAAATGGCTAGTTTGGACCGTGAAAATTAAGCGCGCTAGACGAAAAACTATAAAGGGTATTTTGACCAACTGCGCCTTTTTTGGACGAGCGAGCAAGAACTTTGATTTCGCAGTCATCTTTATGAACATAATTCGACATGTTTCATAACACAAATTATTCGTAAACATCGTGTATTGTAGACTTAATCAATACTTTAAATGATACCTCAGAATAAGCCTTGGTTATAGATGACAGAGTCCTCTAGAAATCAGCCGGCGCCCAAGCAGACGATTTTGGCAAAATGTCGGCCCTTAAGGTGGAACGGTAGTCCTGCATTCAAAACTTGAGCACCTTTGGCGAAGAAATGGAGAAAAGGCATCGCTACTTCTTCCTTGGTTTTATAAATTCTCTCTTTTTACTTTATAAAAGGGGAACGAATCCCGACTGCAACGATTAATAGAACGTTTGCTCGGAACGAATCGCAAGTGTTTATGTAACGTTTGTGTACACAACATGAACATGCAAATTATTTTCCTTGTCACGGTGTCACGCCATGCAATTCACCACGACAACACTGACGCTGGTTGACCAGTCACAGTTTTAAACCGCTGCATTTGAACTTTTCCCTCTACATTGTTTAGACAAAGATACATAGGGAAAATGGCCAAAAAGGAAGTAGCGAACGTCTCTCGGTTTTATCTGTCAAATTTACGGCGATTTTGGATTGTGAAAATCCCGTTCACGACTTTATTAGTCTTTATGGCCCGTCACAAGAGTCACGTCGTCTTCTCACGTAGATTTCTATGGCACTTTGCCATCCATAACCAAGGCCATTGATTAGGTATGATTTAAATTATTGCTTACATGTGTGATACACAATGTCAAAGAATAATTTGTGCTATGAAACATGTCGAGTTATGTTCATAAAGATGACTGCGAAATCGAATAAACAACAATTGTAAATAGAATTTTATACTAGTTTGATGTATTTTATTATTAAGTCATTTTTTTTATGTTAGTTAGGAATTTTTATAGTTGAATTTTTTAAACATTTAGTATACAACACAAGTAATTCAGCTTATAGCTGCAAGTTGTGACTTTAATAAACGATTTATCGAAGTTCTTGCTCGCTCGTCCAAAAAAGGCGCAAATGGGCAAAATACCCTTAATAGTTTTTCATCTAGCGCGCTTAATTTTCACGGGCCAAACTAGCCATTTAGATATGATATACTTAGAGCATATCTCTTCCTTTAGAATCGTTTATTTGTTGAGAGATTCGTATACTAGAAGAGTTATGACCCTCTAAAATCAGTTGAAATTTTACAAGTAAATTAAATTGCGATAGTTGTATTTTTCAAACGGCCAAGAAGTAGACAAAAAGTATTTATTTCAAGATGACTTTTAGCTCAGAGTATTGATCAAAGTGTAAATTACAAACTGTGTGAACATGAAATCCAGGCAAGTTCCCTTCCTTCTGTATTGGCCTGTTGAAAATGAGCAATTTTGCATAAATTCCATCGGCCATCTTGGTTGATTGAGCGGTATTTCCAGCTTTCCTAGATTTCACAAAATGTGAAGTCACTGGAACTTTGAAAGTATATTTCTTAAAACAGTTCACCAAAAGGGTCTATTTGAAGCGATAAAAGAAATCCGAATTTTCCGACCTGTCGTCGGATTCTCCATAATTACAGGCAGTGGCTCTTAACTTCAGCTGTTGTTTTCAATCTCTCGCGCCGCAATGTTTATTTTTGTAAAATTGTGACGTTAGTGCGCGTTCGGACGTTTCCAAAACCGTGCATAATTGCGTGAGTCTAGAGATATAAAAAGGCCTGTGATCGCTTATAATTTATATTCCGATGACTATTTAAAGTTCCAACAAGTAATTGATTCGTTGATTATTTCATAAGATATTTTGAGTTGTCTCAAGTTTGATAACTATTTAACAATTATTCCATGAAACCGCGTTGGATATGAAGTGATAAATAACCAACGAGCGCGTAGCGCGAGTTGGTTATGATCACTTCATATCCAACAAGGTCGAATGGAATAATTGTTTTAGTATATTCTTAATCGGGTTTTTGCCGCCGATTTTTATTTCAACAATTTTACAGAGCGGAAAATTTTTAAACTTGGCGCACTGTTTTCCATATAAGGTAAAACTCCGACTAATGGCTCATAGTCGGAGTTTTTGAGCCAATCAGAGAGCTAGAAATGCAATAGTCGGAGCTGAGAATATACTAATATCAGTTAGTTGATAAATGTCAAATTAGGGATCTATAATTTCAAGCATTTTTTTTTTGTTTTTCTATAGACTCCCTCATCACTTGTTTTGTATCAACAAAATAGTAATATTCGGCGATTTATAGTATATAATATTGTAATAGGTGATGGAAGCAATAAAGTTGAAAGTTGAAAGTTGACAGTAATTGTCCTCCGTAGACTCAATATCGAGATCGCTTACTGCGCATTGGTGTCATAAATTACCATAAAGTAAACATGACGACGCCCAGGAGATTTAAACTGACAGAGATATAAAATGCCGGCAAGATTAATTAAAGAGCACCATGAGATATACTTTGGAACTTGCTTTTCAGCTGAGATTCCCTACATTAAAGAAACTTTGTAGAAGGAGACAATAAAAGCAACCGACTGACCTACCTTTCAATGTTTTTGCTCACCCACTTCATGGCCTCTACCTGATCCAGCATGCCGTAGTTTCCTTTCAGATTGTCGCTGTTCGCGCTCAAGAATCCCAAAACTCCCAAACGATAAGCAGCCGTGACAACAATCACGTTCCCCTCGGTTGCCAGCACGCTACCGTCGTAAGATGTAGTATCCTCAATGATATATGCGCCCCCATGAATCCACAACATAACTGCAAGCTGAGAGTTGCTTGTGGCATTGCCTGGGACATACACATTTAGCAGAAGGCAATCCTCGCTCATAAGCGAGAGTTTACTCGGCGCATCGAGCAGACTAGGTTGTGGGCAAATCTTGTCAGTCTTGTTTGCTTGCAGTGTTGAAGTCCACTTATCCGGAGGAACCGGAAATTCAAAACGTTCCGCTTTGGCAAACGGTATGCCGAGGTAGGTTATAACAGTCTTGTTCGTCGACAGTGATATTACTGACCCGTTGACAGGTCCATAAGTCGTATTCACGACCACAGAAGCGACTAAGAATCGGCAGCAAAGGCAGAGTGACAGAATGTAAAGTAAGCACATGAAGAGTGTAGATGCGGTCATCGCAACGCACGGACGAAGTTTTCAGTGTTCAGAACGATACCACTTATTCTATAAATCTGATCAATAGAGCGGCTGATGTATTCAAATGCTACTATGACGACCGTCATGGCACTAGTTACTCATTGCCTAATGACATTCTTTGCAATGCAGCTGCACTATGCATGACTTGATTTTGTTGTTTCTCGAAATTGCAGGCAGAATTACCTACCATGCTAGGGCAGTTTTCGTATTCGTATTGCTCTATGTAATAGCTAGTGAAATATTTCTTTATGATCATTGGATCGAAGGCGGCTCTTTACAAGGCAGCAAGGATAATAACCTCTTATATGGAGATTTGGGGCACTTTTGTTTTGGTTTTACATATCAACAGTATGTCACCTAGTCACATATTAATATGAGTTTGTTTAATCACCGTGGTTTCTTTTTCATCAATTGTGGTGCCGGTTTTCACTGTCACGCAATCAAAAAATCGTAACCATTCAATACATCAAGTCAAGAATCTGGGAATGATGTGATAGAAGATTGATATATAAACCATTTCTCCAAGATTTTTGGCTTCCCGTTTCTTCATTCGCGCGTTATTCGGAGAAGAGTTCCACCCAAATTTTCGGCTTCCCGCTTCTTCATTCGCGCATTATTCGGAGAAGCGTTTCACGCAAATTTATAGAACTTTGTATCAAGACGCTAGTTGGTGCTCTTAGGAGCCGTAACTGCCGTAAAGTAACAGAAATTAAACATCCATCATTGATACGAAAAGTTAATACTCTGTAGGCCGGAACATTGAAATTAAGAGTAAATGCGAGTTTAAAAAAATATATATATATTTGACAAAGAGAAGTCAGGCACAGCTTTTCTGAGTTGTGAGTTTATTTTCGTGGGATCTTGTGAATCTTAACATAAACGTCGAAGAAACTTGCACAAAAATGCATTCAACTTCCGCTCGTTTGAAATGTACACCATTCTTTCCCAAAGACGACATGAAAGTTTTTCGTCTGTAGGCGAAGCACCTTTGGGGGTATATATTTTATTCTTTGCAGCACGTCCATGAAGTAAAACACCCTTAGAAATTTTAATGTGGGTTCGAATCGCGTGTGTGTGACATGAATGAAGGCTCAAGTGTTGTTTAATGAAACTTTGATTTGTGTTCATTCAAAACGTCTTCTAATGTGTAGAACCTATAAACATAAAATCATAAATCTAAAAAACAATGGCAGAACTATCTCTCGCGAAAATATCATAATATTTGACGCAAAACCTGTGTTATAATTATAATAAAGTAAGCTTTATTAATTAACACGACCGCTACTAATTACAATACAGTTTGTATTGATTGTCAACAGAATTTCATGGACAGTGATTCTGAAGTATCTTGGTCAATAGGGGAATCCTTGTTTACAATATTTGCCCGGTTTCTGATGGAGCTACAAATAAATCAGTTCTGAATATTGAAAGGCCATAGTACGATTAACCCTGCCAATGAATATGAGCCTCATGTATTGAATACGTTTTGTGCAACACGGGTTTAAAAACTCAACATTTTACAAAGAACGTATGAGCTCATTAGTGCTTTTGCCACCCAGAAATTTTGCAGTTTTTGAAAGACAATATCTCCTTGAATATTCCACCAAAAGAGCTAAAATTTTCACCATGTTGAAGTTTCTCTAGCTCTTTAGCTGCCTGAAGTCAATTCTTATCTACATGTTTCCTTCTTTACGCAAAGCTGTATGCAATTGAGCAAAAAATGTAAGCAATGACGTCAGCATGAATCCCCCTGTTGAATATCGAAAGCTCTACTTTCTTCTGACGAGAGGCTTTAATTTTTTTGTAAGCATGTAACATCTTTCTGATATGGAACCTTGTCCATTTGCCTGTCATGTGGGCCGCCCAGTCTATAACCTTTTTCAACAGGTCACTAAAACGGAGTACTAATGGTGTAGAATAAAATACAAATAGAATACAAAGCCAAAAGTCCTTTTCTTTGGTCTGCCTCGTATAACTTGTTTCAGGGTGCCAAAAAATCCACTAACAAACTAAACAAGTGTAAAGCAACAGTAACGCTAGATAAAGTAAACAGTGTGCGTTTTCACTATCGCTATTTTTATGAATACAATACGATCTGACTCCATCTGGCCCGATTTGAACCTACTTGAGCATTATGTTTGTGCTTTATGCCTGTTTGCTTGTTCTCGGAAAGTGCGTATTATATGTTAGTTTAATCGGTTCATTGTGATCGCCAGATTTTTTTGAGATTTATATTAGGGTTGCATTTATTTATTTCTTTGGGGGGAGTTCAGTATTTACGAACTTTATCAAGAGTGTTTCCTGAAACCTTGTTAGAACTATTGATTCGACTTACTTCCTACCGTTTAATCCTGGGAGTTAAACGGAAGTAGCGTAACGCCATAATATCACTGATATGCTCTTGTACTCAAAATATAATGTAAAGTAGACATAATACAAGCGTCACCCCTTCTGGTAGCAATGCTGATGATATTCGATGTGGCCTCATCTCACCTATGTTTCCATTTATACAGTTATATATTAATCTTATCATACCTGGAATGAACAAGTTGTCTAGCCCTTTGTGATGTATACATGCACCTGCTTGCTTTCTCGCAGAAAATGCCCATGGAGGGTAGTTTTTAATGGGCTCCTTGCGATCTCTGAATTTAATCCCCTCCTTGCCCCCCGCCCAAAAAAAAACTGGCAAAAAAAAAACAACAACAACAACAACAAAACAAAACAAAACAAACAAACAAATAAAAAACGACTCAACCCTTTATTTTAGCCTCAAAGCGTGCAATCATCTTTTGACAGCAAGATATCTACTGTAATTGATTTCTTTTTAGAGAGGTTTTCAATTGAGTGTTGTAAACCAAACCAAAAGGGTACTGACCACAAAATCAACCAATCAAAACTCTGAGTGATTACATGTAACTGACGCGAAGCGCGGGAAAACGTGTTCCAACAAGTCACGACTGGCTTTGGTCTTACTTCTGATTGGATGAAAAAGTGGCGCGAGTTTCCAGTCGTGTAGCGTACGTATCGGGCAAGACAAATTACTTTTCGAAACTAAAATTCAAAGCGTTCTGTATGAAGACCTGATCTTAATCTAATCATTTTAGATTCTGTTCCTGTTAAAAAATGTGGAGAGTAAAATCACAGCTAAAGTAACAAACACCCCTGTTAGGATAGCAAGGACCATCGTGATATTATCTGGAAAGGAAAAAAAAGTCATTTTTAAATTGTGTTTGCCATAGAGTCTTAAGACACTGCTATGAGCTCTATCTGAATTATAGTTACTATACTGAAAACTAAAATATACAACAAATAGAATAGAGCAGAAAAGAAACACAATCAAATGATATACATTTCAAGAAATTTCTTTGGTCAGTGCTTGGAGAGTTTTATTCATTTTAGACCGTCACTTCTGTGGACTCTATCTGATTTATAGTTACTGGTGAAATAGAATAAAGAAGAGAAAAAACACAATCAAATGAGATACATGCAGTGTATTTCGTACTTAGATTTTATTATTATACCTTTCTTGTCGTCAGGTTTTCTAATTGTTGTTCGCACATCGCTACTTCTGGTGGGTTTTACTGTTTCTCCAAGACTTGGTAGAAGCTCATTCCATAAAGCCATCTTATTTGGACGCATCTTGTACCTTACTGTCATATTTGAACTTAGTCCCATGTATTCTCCTCGCTCAGCGGTGTACTGGGGCCAATTGGTTCCTAAAGGCGTAGGACTGTTAGGATTTCTGAAATCGCAAATGGGAAAGTAAGGGTTGTACAGGGCAGTGATGGAAATGCACTTGTGACATAAAATTTGAACCCTGCACTGAATGGCAAGGGTTAGAGATAATCTGATAGCGTTTAGATCGTTTTGATACACACTAACTTCCCTTCTAATAAAATCACGCGTCTTTATCGAACGTGGCAATAATCACTAATCAATAGCATAATCAATACACACTCGGTTATAGCAGAGCCCTATAACCGAGCGTAGTTTAGCGAAATTGTTAATTTCGTCAAAGGCTGAAGCCTGATAGCCGAAAACGCATTAGGAAAAAAAAAAAAAAAAAAAAAAAAAACCTCAAACGATTGTAGTTCTTTTCATGGCCATGTTCAAGTCTAGTTACCCATTCTTTTTTTTTTTTTACTGATCTTGCTTTCATTTGCCATATGCATTCACGACTGCTGACGGCTTCTTTCTTCTTCTTTCAAGGTTCGTAATACGGTAAACAAATATCTATAATTCAGAAAATTGTAGTAACTACTAGCTAGAGTAGATTGTCTCTGCGCATTCTTAATCCTTCCCTTCTCAAAAGACTGTGAAGATTCGATATGAAGCAAAGGTCCATACGAGTAACGCAGCTCTCTTGGAATAGGTGTAATTTCTCTGACCGCTGTTTCATCAGATGCAGTTAAATTTCCTCGCACACGATCAAATCCAGAAAACTTTATACGGACATCTGTAGAGTCAAGTCACCAGAACCGATATTTCTCGGAACAATTCTCGCATGTGAGGAGTGTTTTTACCAGCCTAACCACTATAAAACGAGAAATGATTGAGACCAATTGGTAGCTTCCCTTGTTAAATCTATACTGACCCTGTTTTGGCAAAGTTAGTCCACAAGGTCATCATATCCTTGGTGAAAGAGATTTCAGCGGCAGTTGTAAAGTTCCTGGGCATTGACAGAGGAAAACCAAACGTGTAAACAATGTCAGCTCCGTGAAATATTCCCCACCAAGAAGGTATTGGCAGTAGACTACGTGAAAATCTTTCGGGTGCTATTTCAAGTTGATATAAATATGTTGGAGATTCTTTCTTTACAAATGCATTGGCCGACTGAATAGCGGGGGCTTTAAAGTTTGCATCTGTGTTGATGTCAATGAACTGCTGGCGTAAGAGATGCGGATCACTCGCATTTAACCAGTCTGTGTACTCATAAATCAATAGGTCGAGGATTTGAGAGTTTTGATTTCGAACCCATGTTCGATTTTTGATAACATCTAGGAACAAATTCCTTGAGATTCCTTTGGAGAGGTCAAGGGCTGGTATGATACCTTAAGACAAATATAATCATAGAAATTAGTGCAATGAATGAGCTTTCTCGAATAATAGAGACTCACTCATTTACTCACTCACTTTTAGTCGGTCCGCGGTGGGTTGATCGATTGGTTGGTCGGTCAGTCGGTCGCTCGGTTGGTTACTCGGTTGGTATTTCAGTCTTTCAATCTTTTAGTCAGCCAGTCAGTCAGTGAGTCATCGATCACTCAGTGAGTCAGTCAGTGAGTCAGTGAGTCAGTATACAGTATAGTATAGTATATCTTTATTGCGCCTTACTCTCCAAAGGGAGGTATTGGTCTGTTTACAATAAAGGTTTAACATTAACTAGTACAATAAGAAATAACATTCACTTGATTCTTTTATAATGCAGTGAGTCAGTGATTCAGTGAGTCTGTGAGTCAGTCAGTCAGTCAGTCTGTGAGCAGTCTGTGAGTCAGTGAGTCAGTGAGTCAGTCAGTCAGTCAGTCACTCAGTCAGTGAGTCAGTCAGTCAGTCAGTCAGTCACTCAGTCAGTGAGTCAGTCAGTCAGTCAGTCACTCAATGAGACAGACCGTTAGTTCTGTTACTACTACCGTTAGCCTTACTGTTACGTTATTGCTATGTTACTGTAATGGTAGCCATTACTAGATCTGTTACTTCTACCGTTATCAGGTATATTATGAGGCAAGGGCGGATAATGAAAACTATACATCTATTTTGATTAAATATTTAGTGAACTCGCATTTTAACTCAGTGCCGATGATTAGATTTTAAGTTAATTTGTGTGCCTATGACGACAGCAAAATGAACTATATCAGCAACTCAGTCTTCCCACCGTAAGTCTTAAAATCAAGTTAATTCAGTTCAACCTGAAAACCCATTGGCAAATACTGTTCCATCATCTTTTGTGACTCCAATAATGATATTGCTCTTGTTGAAATTGCCTTCCTTAAGGAGTGTGAGCGGGGAGTCTGCAAAAATCAAATAATAGTAAAATGCACTAAGTGATAAGATATTCGCACATATTAACGCATATTCATTGACAGAAACTTTATTTTTTTTCCCGTCAGTTTTTGTCTTGTCTTGGATGTCCACCCTAAAAATAATGCGTAGAGAGCGAAATAGTGTGGACAGTAAATAAAGAGCTCAACTCATTCACTGATGGTTTGGTGCATTGATTTTCTTAAAAAAGAATGTCTTCTATTTTGCATAAAATAAAATAAAAGTAACTAGAATATGAAGTGTTGGTACACCGCTAAAAGAGACGTCTAAAGATTCCAGGAAATTATACTTTAAAACTACGGCCCAGGCTGCGTTTGTTTGAGACCATTTAGATCATAATCAATGATCCAAAATCACTTGAGGTGCCTTGTACTTCAAATAAATGGACGAATCCTTGCCTAGAGTGGATTCCTCGGTTTTTTTGATGCACCATTAGTTGTAAACCAAAACCAAAAATAAAGGAGCAGAGTTGAAATCGTATCAAATTGCCATACTGGTTGTCCCGGCAAGAGACAACTTTGATTATAGCATAACACATACCTGGCATAAAGTAACCATCCACAACCGGTGCAAAGCGTAAAAAGTTAAGATCATCAAACACTTTTAGTTGAACGGATGAAAGGTCTTGAAACGATTTCTTTTTCGCACAGGTTTTCAGGGAAGCCATCTCACATCCCACGGCCTTAGCGAAGCTCCTGGGGAAAAGATCGAAAAAAAAAACCCCTACCAAATGTAAAAGAATTGGAAACAACCATACAAAGAGAACATTAAATATTACCTGAAGAGAGGAATGCAAAACTGCTGAATGCTGATAAATGCTTTACCTTGCTCGTAATTCAGCTTCATCTTTTTCAAACAGTGCTGACAAAGTTACTGCCGTTCCACTCTGTATGATAACGTTCTGGTACAAACCGCTGGCCAACGGCGACAGAAGCAACAGCGCAACACTCATTCCGCCACCCGACTCACCAAATATGGTGACTTTCTTGGAATCACCACCAAATCTTGAGCAAAAATAAATACTGAAATAAACACAGTGATGACAGCGAAGAATAATCCCGTCCCCAGATCTCTTGCAGCCTTCAGCTTCTTCCACAAGCGATCTGGGAGGAGTGTTAATGTGTACTGCAGTTTGTTACCCACTGCAAACAAAGGTAAATACTCTTTTTCTTTGGCCATGCTATTAAACTTAACAAGAAATAACACGCAAGTTGCGGTGATAAACATGGCAATGAGACGCATTGCTGTAAAACAAAAACATAAACAAAAACAAAAACAAAAAACCAACAAACAAAAAAGGGATATATCTTATTCCTTGACGTTTGTTACGTTTGAACATACATCTTTAGTAGTGACCGTTGAGAATAAAAGAACGACTGAATTTAAATTCAAGATGAGTAACTAATCAATATTTGGGAAACAACAAAAATGACAAAAGCGAAAAATGTGCATATCATTAAATCATGCAAGCTAATGAAAATAAAGCTTTTCGTTGCTAACATTATTATTATCCTTGTTCCTTTATGGTTTATCATTACCTCTTTGGCGTTTCTCTATCTTATTAAACTGTTATTTTCAGGTTTCCTACCATTTAAAGGTAATTTTGTATGAGGCCAAAATAACTCAAAATACCGTGACCGAGCTCTTTTAATGACCAGTTGACGTGACGTGATCTGTAATAGGGGATGTGCTTGTCAGCTACTGGTGACAAGCTACTGGCACTGGTGCTCTAAAATGTTTAGTTTTTCTGTCATGCAATCTACTCGTTGTTTCTTCAATCATTCGCACGCTCCCTTGTTGTTGTTTCGACATTTGTTCGTCACCTTGTCTGTTGCGCTCATCTTTGAATGAACCGAGAAAGTTGTCAAAGTTGTGACGCGTGATGCTTCCGTGAATGAATTTCGCTTTAATCGAGGCCTGAGGTAAAAGGTGATTTAAATAGGTGGATTTTAACTCAAGATTGCAGAAGGAGGCAATAAAACCAGTCGACTAACGTACCTTTCAATGTTTTTATTCACCCATTTCATGGCCTCTATCTGATCCAGCATGCCGTAGTTCCCTTTCAAATTATCGCTGTAGGAACTCAAGAATCCAAAAACTCCCAAACGATAAGCAGCCGTGACAACAATAACGTTCCCTTCGGCTGCCAGCAAGCCACCATCGTAAAATAGAGTATCCCCTATGATATATGCGCCGCCATGAATCCACAACATAACTGCAAGCGATGAATCGCTTGTGGCATTGCCTGGGACATACACATTTAGCAGAAGGCAATCCTCGCTCATGAGCGCGAGTCTACTAGGCTGTCCGGGCAGACTAGGTTGTGGGCAAATCTTGTCAATCTTGTTTGCTTGCAGTGTTGAAGTCCACTGGTTCGGTGGAACAGGGTATTCAAAACGTTCCGCTTTGGCAAACGGTATGCCGAGGTAGGTTATAACAGTCTTGTTCGTCGACAGTGATATTACTGACCCGTTGACGGGTCCATAAGTCGTATTGACGACCTCAGAAGCCACTGAGAATCCACAGCAAAGGCAAAGTGATAACACGTGAAGTAACCACAGGGAGAGTGTAGATGCGGTCATCACAATAAACAGGTGAAGTTTACCGTGTTCAGAACGATGATTACTTAGCTGTAAATCTTATCAATATTCACCGACCGATTTATTCAAATGCTACAATGACGCCGTCACGGCACTAGTGACCCATGACGTAATGACACTCTTTGTAATGCAACTGCAGTACGCGTGAATTTTTTGTTTGTTTCAGGAAAATACAGAGGGTTAGGCAAGTTTTGCTTTTCTTAGTTAGTTCTATATAAAAGTGAGATGTTTCTTGATGTTCATTGGCGAGAAGGCAGTAAGGGTAATGATCACATCTATGAATTTTGTTTTCGTTTTGTAAATTGAAACAGTCTCGTAATATTTGTTTGATCACCGTTTGACTGTGGTTTCTTTTCACCAATTGTGCCCATTAAACCAGGCCGCACGCGATGCAAATGTTGGCTAATATTCGAGCTTCCTTCTAAAAACAATCTTTGTAAAACAATAAACACTAAAAAAGTTAGCCTTTACCCTTAAAAATTGCCAGCAAATGTGAAAATATTTGGCATGAAATGTGAAGGCAAATGTTACTGCTCTATTACTATTTTGAGGCTACTGAAACTATCGCGGTCACGCAACGTCTCAACAAATGTTAGTTTATAGAGGGGACCTCTTCTTGCTAACCAGAAAACCGCTGGAAAACACTGGCATGGCTTTGTCATTATGTTGTATGTGTCTTTAAAACCTCGGTTGTTGACTGAAAAAAAAAAGAGGGGATTTTAGCAATAGACTGGAGTTGAAAGTCACCTAATGAAATCATTCAAAGTACACTCTTTTTTTTAATATAAGAACGTCTAATTTTAGAACTGAGGCTGAACGTTCTTATATTTTTCTTTTTGCGATTTGAGGCTGAAAATGTTTTTCAATTTACATGGTATACAAGGCCAACTACCTTGATAATACTTCAGACTTTGTATCACCTGGTGACTTTGATGGTTTGGAACACAAGTTATTTTGGAACAGTTATAAATAAGAACTGCTGATTATTACAAACCCGAGATGTGTGTCATGTAATAAGACAACCATCATGGTTAATGTTATACAAAACATGCCCTTAAGTATTTGGGTTAATTTTACATTTTTTGTTACTGTTATTTTATGCTTGTCATCTAGTACATACAGATTAGAAAAATACAAACGTTCTTAATCGACTAACAAAACAGAAAACAGAAAAGCCTAAAGACGTAGGCCACTTTCTCAACCAAAATTTTGATTTGTGCGATTGCCCGAACAAAAATGTCACAAAGCGCGATGCTAGTGGAAAGAATGGCATGCTTTCATGTTTCAAATGCCTTTTAATTTAAGTAGATTGAGTAGATTGGGGAAAATGTCAAATATGCCTAAAACATGTGTTTTTACCAAAAAGTTCCCCGTACCCGTTTCTCGCACCCGGAAAGCCGTGGCAAAATCTCAAACCTGATGATTACAGAGCTGTTTTATTTACGACTAGAAGCTCCCTTCATACAAGAAGTTTCAGGCGTATACACCTCTCTCTGTTTTTTTTTCTTTTTCTTTTTCTTTTTTTTTTTCGATACAGATAACCAAGAACTTTCCAGGGCTTTCGGGAAACGGGCCCGTTCCTCGAAGGTCCCGAAACGTTTTCGCACCCGAAAAGCCATAGCAAAATCTCAAACCTTATGACTACAAAACTGTTTTTTTTTTCTTCACCTATTCTTAAGAAGAACACAGGTTCCCTTCATACAAGAAGTTTTAGGCGTATACACCTCCATGTCTTTAAATACTGATTAACTAAAAATTGTTTTTCGAGCTCCAAATGTTTCCGGGGCTTTCGAGGAACGGGTCCCTGGAGTCAATGGATTATTGCTCTGTCTTTTCTTCATCGACTACATGATTAATGTATTCTCGCAGTTCTTTTCTCGTCTCTTTCGATTGCTGCAAAGAACAGTCAACACGACCAGTAAAATCACAGATAAAGCACCAAACAGCCCTGTTAAGATAGCAAGAACCATCTTAATTTTATCTGGAAAAGAAAAAAAAATATATACATAAAAATTAAACGTAAATTTCAAATTTAATTTGCCATAAATTTCAGGAAAATTCTCTGATAAGTGCTTGGCGAGTCTTCTCCTATGGGTTTTATATGATTTCATCAGTTACTAGTGAGAACCACAACACAAAGCAAATTTTATATGCTGTGCTTGATAGAATAACCAGCGTACACGCAAAATGCAAACATATAAAACCAGCCAAATAAACAGAACCAAACCAAAAACACGAAACACAATCAAATGAGATACATAAAGTACGTTTCGTACTTAGATTTTTTCTATTATACCTTTTTTGTGGTCAGGTTTTCCAGTTGTTGTCGGCACATCGCTACTTCTGGTGGGTTTTACTGTTTATCCAAGACTTGGTAGAAGCTCATTCCATAAAGCCATCTTATTTGGACGCATCTTGCACCTTACTGTCATATTTGAACTTAGTCCCATGTATTCTCCTCGCTCAGCGGTGTACTGGGACCAATCGGTTCCTAAAGGCGTTGGACTATTAGGATTTCTGAAATCACAAATGGGAGAGTAAGGGAATTACAGTGCGATAATGGAAATGCATTTGTGTCAGTACATTACAGTCCTGAACTGAACGGCAATGGTTAGTGGTAATAGTAGCGTTTTGATACGTACTAACTTCCCTTCCAATAAAATTCACGCATCTACATCTGCAGACTCAAGTCACTAGTACAGATATTGTTCGGATCAAATCTCTTATCTATTTTGCCAGCCTAAGCACTAGAAAACTTTAAATGATTGAGAAATTCGTAACGCCACTTGTTGAATATATATATTTTAAATTTTTTTTTAGACTTAACAATTTTTAGCTTCTGCATATTTATTACTCTTTTACTATTTTTACTCAGGAACAGTCTGAACACCACCTGAGGGTGAGGATGCCTCCTGGCTAAGGATATTTTATGACGATAATGATAATGATGATGATGATGATGATGATGATGATTATCATCGTAACTATTATTTATATTTACTTACCCAGTTTTGGCAAAGTTAGTCCAGAAGGTCATGATTTCCTTGCTGAAAATGATTTCTTCGGCAGTTGTAAAGTTTTTAGACATTAGCAGAGGGAAACCAAACGTATAACCAAGGTCAGCTGCGTGAAATATTCCCCACCAGGAGGGTGTTGGCGGAAAGCCTATTCCAAGACTTTTGGGTGCTTTTTCAAGCTGATATAAGTATGTTGGAGATTCTTTCTTTACAAATGCATTGGCCGACTGAATTGCGGGGGCTTTGAAGTTTGCATCTGTGTTGATGTCAATAAACTGCTGGCGTAAGAGAAAAGGATCGGTGGCATTTGACCAGTCTGTGTATTCATAAATCAATAAGTCGAGGATTTGAGAGTTTTGATTTCGAGCCCACGTTCGATTTTTTATCGTCTCTATGAACAAATTCCTTGAGATGCCCTTAGAAAGGTCAAGAACTGGTAAGAAACTTACAGAGAAATAGAATGGTAGAAATTAGTGCAAGGATAAGCTTCCTCAAATAATGGCTACTCGCTCATTTACTCAGTCAGTCAGTCAGTCAGTCAGTCAATCTGTCAGTCAGTCGTCAGTTGTCTGTCGCCAGTCGTCGTCATCTGTCGTCAGCTTTCAGTTGTCATCGTCGTCCTCAATCAGTCAGTCAGTCAGTCAGTCAGTCCATCAGTCCGTGAGTCCGTGAGTCCGTGAGTCCGTGAGTCCGTGAGTCCGTGAGTCCGTCCGTCAGTCAGTCAGTCGTCAGTTGTCTGTCGCCAGTCGTCGTCATCTGTCGTCAGTCGTCGTCATCTGTCGTCAGCCTTTAGTTGCCATCGTCGTCCTCAATCTGTCATCCCGTCAGGCCGTCAGTCAGTCAGTTAAACCGTCATTCATTCAGTCGTCAGTCAGTCAGTAATCATGTAATGTCAGTCGCCAGTCGTCGGTCGTCAGTCGTCTGTCGTCAGTCGTGAGTCGTCAAACGTCAGTCAGTCTGTCAGTCAGACTTCACTCAGTCGTTTAGTCGTTAGTCATTCAGTGAGTCGTCAGAGGCCAATCGACAGTCATCAGTCGTCAGTTTTCAGTCGTCAGTCACCATCGTCGTCAGGCGTCAGGCGTCAGTCGTTAGTCATCAGTCCTTAGTCGTCACTCGTTAGTCGTCAGTTGTCAGTCGTCAGTCAGCCAAGTACTGGTAAGACAAAAAAAAAAAGAAATATAATGCTATAAATTAGTGCATTCATAAGCTTCCTCGAACAATGGTGACTCACTCATTCACTCACGCTCTGTAAGTCAGTCAGTCAGTACCAGTCTGTACCAGTTGTTTAGCTCTAAAAATAGCCAATTAAATAGCACCTGGATCAGCGCTGAATTGACTGTTTTATGAAAGGGCGTTGCATGGTTGTTAGTGGAGGTTTGAGTGTATTTACAAGGTTCAAAGTAGGGGGTCCGGGGGCATGCTTCCCGGGAAAAATCGAATTTTCAGAAGTTCAATAACATTATTTTAGACACTCTGGGGGAACTTTAATTTTACATTGTTGTAGATGCTGTCATCACAACGCCCGTTTTCAAATAGAAATAAAAATGGTGACATTACTTTCAAGGGAAGTCACTCTTGGAGGTTCACCTATATCCAGCAACCAAATTCTTAAAAGTACTAGGGGATGAGTTCCTGCTGCAGAGTATCTAGCATAGTAGGGGAGTCCGGCAGCTTGTTCTCCGAAAAAGTTTGAATTTCGAGAGTCCCAGAAACGCTTATTTTGGGTATCTGGCAGAGCATTTGCACTATTATAGACACTGTCATTACAATACCTATATTTAAGTAAAAATAGACAAAAGCATGACAAAAAGCTAACCCTGCCTCGGGTTTTTTTAAACCGGAAGTTATTTGTGGATGTTGAGATATATTTAGCAACCAAATGCTTAGAAGGGGTTTAGTTCCTGCTGCAGGGTATCCAACAAAGTAGGAGGTCGGGGAGCATATTCACCCGGGAAAATTTTAAATTTCCAGAATCTCTGGAACACTATTTTGGGCAGAACGTTTGCTCTGCTGCGGAAGCCTTGAATAAGGTGATATTTTCAGTGACCCCTCCCTCCCCCTTTAAGGCATATTTTTTTAACTGCCCCCCACCACCCCCTCCCCACCTTATAAAAACTGAACGGTTCCTTAGGGTCAGCGTTTCCCTTACGACTGCCGTCACCAAATATGTTGTGAAACATGAGTGAAGATTTAAAATGATCTTTTGATTTGGTATTTCAGTGAATTGGCGTTTTAACACAGGTTCGATCATTAGATTTTTAGTTCATTTGTTTGCCCATCACGATAGCAAAACGAACTAAACTAGCACTCAACTCTACCCCACCACAAGTCATAAGATCACGTAATTCAGTTCAACCTGTAACACCATTGGCAAAGACTGTTCCATCATCTCTTGTGACTCCAATAATGATATTGCTTTTGTTAAACTTTCCAGCTTTAAGGAGTTTGAGGGGGGAATCTGCAACAATCGAGCAATAGTAAGATGCATAAAGTGATAAGAGATTTTCACATATCTTAACGTATTCACTGATGCATGTGATGTTGGTCTAAAGTTACAAGAAATGTCTGAACATGAAAAAAAAAATAATCAAAATAAATAAATAAATAAATAAATAAATAAATAATAACAATACTTTAGGAGGACTATAGCCCAGGGGTGCGTTCATTTAAGACTCATTTCAAATAATCCGGATCAGGCCAAGATCAATCATGGAAAATCACTGAGATCATGGTACATCAAATGGAGTGATGGGCAATCCGAAGAATCTACACTGTTCCTTGCTTGGAGTAGATTTCTCGTTTCCTTTGATGTAGCACAATCCGAGTAATGTTGGATCACTGATCCTGGTCGAGATCATCCTGAGGAACTTATCTTTAGTCGGAAACCCAAAATAGAAATATCGAAATGAATTCGTATCAAATTTCTTTACTTTCTACTGAATGTAACATTGATTGTGGAATAGCACATACCTGGCATAAAGTAACCATCCACAACCGGTGCAAAGGGCAAAAAGTTGGCAAAATCAAACACTTTTAACTGAGCGAATGAAAGGTCTTGAAATGGTTTCTTTTTCGCACAAGCTTTCAGTGAAGCTATCTCGCATCCCACGGCCTTAGCAAAGCTCCTGGAAAAAAAATTGACTAAAAAACTATAGGAATGAACAAAGAAAAAAATAATAATAACAAACGTAATAAAAATGGCAATAACCAAACAAAGATAACATTAAAGGTGACTTAGTCACAGTTTCCACCTCTTTCTAAGACCTAGATTTCGATGGTCCATTACAACCACTCATTATCAGTTTTCAGAGCCACCTTAAATTTTCGACAATTTAAACTGCTTCTAAACACCATGCAAAGAATTGTTTTTTCGTGAAAAAAAAAAAAGAAAAAAAAAAAGCCCAACGTTACGTCTTGTCCTGCTTATCAATATTCAACAACAGAAGAAAAAAATGGATTCTGCATCGTGCCGTTTTTCAATTTTTATCATGCACTTAAAGCTAAAATTAGGGTTGTTGTGGGCAGGTCATTGTATTGCTATAATAACCTATTCTGCCAAGAAAAAGATAATAACGTGTTCAGCAATGATTGGCCAGATTTTTGAAACTATGAGAGCATAAAGAATGGTTATGATGTCCCATCAAAATAATCTAAGTCTTGTAAAGTGTCGGAAACTGATTTGAGGCACATTGTTTTACCTTGCTTGTAAAAACCCTACCAAATGTAAAAGAAATGGAAACAACCATACAAAGAGAACATAAAATGTTAGCTGAAGAGAGGAAAGCAAAACTGCTGAATGCTGATAAATGTTTTACCTTGCTCGTAATTCAGCTTCATCTTTTTCCAACAGTGCTGGTAGAGCCACTGCCGGTCCACTCTGTATAATAACGCTCTGATACAAACCGCTGGCCAACGGGGACAGAAGCAACAGCGCAACACTAAATCCACCAGCTGACTCACCAAATATGGTGACTTTCTTAGAATCACCACCAAACCTGTAGCAAAAATAAATGAATAAACACATTTATGCCTAGTACAAACTAATGTCATTCCCAGATCTCTTATAGGTAACGCCTTCCAGACGTGGCGGAGCGAGTTTTGAATTGAGGGGCTCACAAGCGAACGCCAGAGGCGCTAACTTTTAGGGGGTCTGGAGATATTTGTAAATTTTTTGTATTTTATGTATTTTTTGCTTGAAATTTGGGGAGGTGTGTGTTGGGGGGGAGGCCCCGCCGTCCCTGCATTCGCCATCGCCAAGCGATCTGGGAACGGTGTTAATGTGCACTGCATTTTGTCACGATGTGTAAACAAAGGTAGCCACGAATGACATTGCGATGTCACCAAGTATGGCATCATCTTGAGAAGTAAAAGGTGAACAACAAATATTTTAAGTCAAGGTTATTCATTTTTGTTTACAAAAAAAAAAAACCTTTCAATGTTTTTGTTCACCCATCTCATGGCCTCTATCTGATCCAGCATGCCGTAGTTCCCTTTCAGATTGTCGCTATTTGAGCTCAAAAATCCAAAAACTCCCAAACGATAAGCCGCCGTGACAACAATCACGTTCCCCTCAGTTGCGAGCACGCTACCATCGTAAAATAGAGTATCCCCAGTGATATATCCGCCGCCATGAATCCACAACATAACTGCAAGCGAAGAATTGCTTGTGGCATTGCCTGGGACATACACATTTAGCAGAAGGCAATCCTCGCTCATAAGCGGCAGTCTACTTGGCATACTAGGTTGTGGACAAATCTTGTCAATCTTGTTTGCTTGCAGTGTTGAACTCCACTCGTCCGGTGGAACCGGGTATTCAAAACGTTCCGCTTTGGCAAACGGTATGCCGAGGTAGGCTACAACCGTCTTGTTGGTCGAGAGTGATATCACTGACCCGTTGACGGGTCCATAAGTTGTATTAACGATCGCAGAGGCCACTGAATATCCGCAGCAAAGGCAGAGTAACAGAGTGTGAACTGAGCTAACGAAGAGTGTAGATGCGATCATCGCAGTGCCGGAACAAACGAAGTTTTCAGTGTTCAGAATGACGACAACATATTCATAAATCTGATCAATACACCGACTGAAATACTACATGACCATGACAACACAGGTCACTCATGACGTCATGACACTCTTTGCAATGCAACTACACTATGCGTGATTTTTTTTTTCTTAATACAGACACAATTTCCTATCATGTTATTTTAGTTCTAAATGATAGTGAGGTATTTCTTGATGATCATCGCCGAGCAGACGGTTCTGTATAAGATAGGCTTCAGGGTACGGTAATGATCCCATGTTGAAGACTTGGGGAGTTTTTGTTGTCATTTTGTATATTGAAACAGTCTCATAATATGTTTGTTTGAGCGCCGTGTTTTTCTTTCAGCAATTGCGCCTATTGAGCCAATCCATTTAACATTCCTTTCTATGAGTTGCATTGGTGGTGATGTGATACCAGTGTCGATTCGTGGTCATTTGAATGAACTTTATTGAACGGTGGACTTTATTAACCACAGAATTTAAACAGTTAAACACTAGTTACCTTGAATATGTATTGATTAACATGCCTTCTGATAGGTGATATTAGTATTCCCGGTATTGACGGGCGAGAACTAGCTTGTAATGGAGCCTCGTGAGGGGAAAAATCACTACAAAGGAATTTTCTTTGTTTCTTTCTTTTTTTTTTTTTTTACGCATACGAAGTCGCCCAATCTGCCCACGGAAACAAAGTATCGCATTTAAGTTAACACTTGAAGCGTTTTAACGAGATTCCACGATAACAATTGGGAGCAGGGGAAGGTTTTTTAAAGTTTGTCATGTCAAAAAATCATGTGTGGGAGAGAGAGGGGAGCACGAAAGCGCGCTTGATGACGCATTTGGGATTTGAGTAACGGTACGATCATGTTGAGAAACTGAACAACTTTGCAAAAGACGCTAAAATTCTCCGATTGTCTTAAAAGTATTCGAAAACAAATTCAGCCAATTTATATAAGAATCTTTCGAATTCGTTTGTGTCTGTTTGGTTTCGAGGAAGCTGCGAAATTTAGAGACTCGGGTGAAATTTCGGATTGCGTTCAAAATGTTTAGGCAAAGAGTTGCCTCCCTTGTCAGTATTATATGTAAGCCAAAAAAAAATGTTTGCACAGCGCGAAAAGGCCTGAAGGTCCGGTAATACGGGCAACATTTTCCTTCAACTTGTCTCGCAACATTGTTGCATCGCCAGTTGAAATCCGTTGTTGCCCGTATTACCACGTTTGTGACCAACTAGTCTCGCAGCAAAATATAGTGTTGCAAGTTGAGGCGACGTGTTGCGAAAAGTAGACTTGAGTTCTACTTTCTGCAACAAAGTTTAGTTTTGTTGCTCGTATTACCACTGAAGCTTCAACTTGCCTCGCAACAAGTTTGAATTCAACGCTTGTGATTGGCTGTCAGCGGAGCGCGGCTTCGCGGCAAATTTAAAAGAAAAACATGGCGGATGGAGAAGACGAGCTAGAAGCTGTTGAAGTAGACCAGAAACTCTCAGAGAGTCAGAAATTTGCCCTATACAAAGAACTCGAGGGCTATCGTAGCCTTTGGGACACCTCCTATGTCCCTTCAAAAAACAAGCGGCAAAACAAGCAGCAAAAGGAAAAATGCCTGGGGGAACTCTCACAAAAATTCAACTTATCGCTGGTGTATCTGAAACGACAGCTTCACATGGAGAGGACTTCGTTGGCACGGGAAATTAAGAAGGAAAGTGACGGCCAGAAGTCCAGGTGAAAGTTCTTCGAAACTTTAAGTTATATGAAAGAAGATGTTCTTCGTTCGCTAAGGGCAAAAGAAGAAAGTGAGTGGACGGAGAACGAGACAGAGCAGTTGACAGAGTACTATAAACAAAATGACTTCCTATGGAATCACAGCCTCTCACCCTACCGGGACAGAAACTTGAAGGAACTGAGCTACACAAAGCTTTCCGAGCTTCTCCCTGGTAGAAGCCACGACGACATTAAAAATCGGTGGAATGTGCTTAAGAACATTTTTAACCGAGAGGTCAAAAAAACAAAAGAAGACAGTAAGGTCAGTGGAACCGGTACGGATGCCGTGTACGCATCGCAGTGGAAATATTTAAAATCTTTGATGTTTATCAAGGGAAGTGACGACGTCGACCCTGCTGTTTCAACACTTTATCCTACAGAAAATGAGAGACCGGCAAAGAAAATTAAAGCTGAGAAGGCGAAAGATGTTGAATAGGTAGCTATAGACGTTCAATTTATTGTAATTTAGGCAAAACGAAAAGCGTCCTTAAATAACTCTTCCTATTTCACTATTCACCTTCACTTTGGTAAGTAATTGTTAATTATTGTTATTACAATTGAATTAGGTAAAACTGGATCTTTACAAAGAAGCCCTAAAATGCCTGCAGACCCCTCTGCCACTTGCAATTGGTCAGCCAAATGTGGAAAATCGTAACGATTCCATCAGTACCTTTGTAAAATCGCTCGAGTCTACATTACGACAGTTTTCTAGTCGCCACCTGGCTATTGCTAAGAAAAGAATCAACGATGTAATTTTTGATTTGGAAATGGAATGCTTTACTCCACAATCCACACCTGTATCTGCAAGCAGTCCTCAGTCCACAGACCTCTGACACCACCCACCAGCATCATCATCTAATTTCAACAATGGAACCTTAAACTGGGCTTATTTGCATTGACACTCGCACATTTATAACCTGGCTATACATTTGTAACACATTTATAACGTAACCTGAGGTGCGAAACAGCATAATTTCAAACGTTATTTTGTGACTTCATTGTCTCCAAATTCTTTCAATTTTTTTTCATTTACCTTAAGTTATTAAACATAAAAAAAAACAACTAAATTTTAACCTTCTCTGGTCACTAACTTTCAATTTTCTTCACTGACACTTTTAACCTTTTGCATTTTTCAGCACTGTCTGGGATTAATTAACATGGAGGTTAACATCTCTTGTAAGAGCAATTTAGCATGCCCTCGTTCTAGTATTCATAACTTTGGGTCTCTTGAGCTGATTTTTTCTGTTGAGTGCCCTAGCTAATAAGTCAGACATTTAAATACTGAAGAAATGTACCCTTCAAAATGAGGTCATTTCTGGTAAAAAAAAAAAAAAAAAAAAAAAAAAAAAAGAAAAAATTATTACTGACATTTTATTAAACCATATTTGTATGTATTCCTTCATACTTTTTTAAAATGGAATGATGTAAATTATGTCCATTTCCTTAAAGATATATGGTTACAAATATACACTCTTCTTAAAAATATTTTATTTCATTAAATATACCTTTCCAAAATGGTACACTGATACTTATGAGGATCTTGAAAATCTCATTATTAAGTTATACAGTTATAAGTTATACAGTTATAAGTTATACAGTTAATTAAATAATGAAATAATAAATAATATGAATAATAATGAATAATAAATATTATATTATATTACGTGTGAAACTGTGAAAGATAAAAAAAATTGTGGTTCTAGCCACAAATTTGTAATTTTCTGAAAAACAAATATCAATAGCATTATGGATTTCTGTACAGATAGCGAACACACTGTTTTGTCACGAATCTAAGTACCTTGATAGAGTTATTGACATGAACCGTGTGAGAGTAATGGAAAATCATTCAGCAAAATGTTCAAATCTAATCTTCCAATATTATTACGAACTCACAGAAAATATGTTATTTCTTTATACACCATAAAATGGAAACCACAAGACATGACATTTTTAGATAAAATTATCAATATAAGAAACTCACAATATTGTTCCTAAAAATTCAATTCTCTAGCAAACAAGACTGCCAGCTACGGAGGGCACTATGAAAAGAACCTGTGAATTTCATACAGTGGCGGATCCAGACACTGAGGTAAGGTGGGGGCCTACTAGTCCGGACCCTGAGATAAAGAGGGGCCCCACTATTGAAAAAAATTTCCGGCCCTTTGGGGGTGGGGTGCCCTGGGCCCCTCCCCTAGATCCGCCACTTTCATATATATATAATTTTCAATTCTGATATTTGTTCATACTAGTTCTAAGCAAATGCATGGTCAATCAAGTCAGCATTGAGCAACACTTCATTTGCTGCGAGACAAACGATCGCAGCATGTCAACGCAACATATCGCAACATTGTTGGGCGCAACATGTTGCGTGCGTTTGGCCACCGTGTTGCGAGGTGTTGTGACATGTTGGGTGTTGTTGGCTCAAGTTTGAAAATGGTCAAATTTGAGCCAACGACACCCAACATGTCGCAACATGTCGCAACACGGTGGCCAAAAGCACGCAACATGTTGTGCCCAACAATGTTGCGATATGTTGCGTTGACATGTTACGATCGCTAGGCCGGGGCTTTACAAAAGAAGCGTGAGCCAATTTATAAATCGCTCACCAGGGTGACTAATACAAGACTGACGTCGATGCAAATTTCCACGCGGATTGGGAAATGTATGATATTTATTCTCATAACTCGACAGAAACACGGAAAATATTTGCCTTAATGTCTAACCACCGACAAAACGTGGCACGATACACGTGCGATACAAGTGGTAAAGATTTAACATATAAAGCCCACCGACAGCAAAAGAGATTTTGAGACAACTTCCCTTCTCTAACGGAAATATCACGAACACGATAAAGATTTAGTTTTGTAGAAATGTTAACATGGACGTGACAAAGTAACTGAAACGTGACAAAACAATCTCAGATAATGTCGATTAAAATTTGATGCATAGACATAAGCAGGAAATACGCTCTTTACATGCATGGTGATCATTTGTTTATTAAAACCCTTTAAGTGCCAAACGGACGTTTTTGTCCCCTGAGGGGTCATGCACTTTGTATAAACCACTCGTGACTTGATTAATTTAGGCGTCGATAGATATTCTTGATATCTAGTCCAATTTTTGTCTAATGCGCATGCTCCAAAGTAAATGGTACCTAATCCTTAGGGAAATCTTGCTCTTCGGTGAGAAATCGCCTTTTCCGCAAAGTTGAGGCTAATTCAGGGTCGTGGCAGCCAAAAAACCGAAGAAATTGGGCCCTTAAAGAGTTAACGTAAGAGTACGAATATTTTGTTTTGGAAGCTTATTACCTTTTCTCGTTGAGGTTTTGGGAAGAATTCCACTCTCAATAACAGTCCTGCAGGATTTACGTACTGACATGTTGTCCCCCATATCTGTGTCTATGTCGGGGTAGCGACGTTGTTTTTGCCAATAGGCAAACTCAATTTTCGCGGAATCCTCAAAACCCTCTCGCTGGTTCATTCGAGTACTGTATATCAACAATCAAATCACTGATCCATACAGCAATCATTTATTCTTATCCTTCGATATAAATATATTCCATCGATATAAATAATGCACCGACGTAACATACTTAAATTTAACTATTATTGCAAAATTACACAATATTTAGCTTAAGTAAATGCCTATTAAACTAATAATTAATACGGTATTATAAGAATGAAAACCTATGATATCACTAAAGCTGCTTTTCAAGGATGCCGTGTCTCATTCAAAGCTGCATTTTACGTTTAAATTCGCTCTATTCCCTCTTTGGGACTATGCCCGGGTTACTACACCAAGGTCTATAAGAATAATGTCTACAGACGCACGCCCGACCCATGCTTATACCATGTGGCAGCGAATCCAACAACGTACAGTAACAATGTTGACGATGTTTACACTCTTACTATGAAATGCATACAAATTTTAACACGAACCACATTCTGTTATCTTGTTGTTGAAGAAATAAAATACAACTGAAAAACTAAATGGTAGCATTTATTTCTACGGGGAAAGCCATGCATTTAAAGCATCCCGCGTGAAAGCCTTTAGGCTTCTTGTTTGGTGACGTCCTCGTTCCCGTTGTCGTCTGCCTCAGCTCGGTATGTATATAAGTACCTTAATTCATGAAAAAGAATAGACTGAATTGAATTGATTTTACACCACGTGTGAAAAAAAAGAAAAGAAAAGGAAATTAGAAATTAAAAGTGATAATTGAACAATAATCAGCGTCAAACAATTGACAACGTCATCGTCTGACTACAATTATCTCGCGGGCTACATGTTTAATGACACTTCAAACTCTTTTCCTCGTCGAGTTGGCTTGCAGCGAGTTATTATCAACACAACCAGTAAAAACACAGCTAGAGCAGCAAACAACCCTGTTAAAATGGCAAGCACCATCACGAGTTTGTCTGGAAAAAAGAGATAAATAATTATATCATTATAGCGCTTTCTCGTAAAAAAAAATGTTGCGGCAAAGAAGGAAATCTAAATCAGGTTTAACCCTGTAACGTACACGCAATTTATAGATTCAAGGCGGGATGGGAGGGGTGGCAGAGGGTGGCACCTCATCCATCTCTACCCCAATAAGATATGAAGAGAAAGCGTTAGTGTTAACAATCTTCAGACCATGGGTGGGCTTATAATTTTAAACTTTCTACTTTCATATATTTAGTAAAAGCTGCAAAACTTCGAGGTTTTACTAGGAATTTGTCCGCGAACAATTTGGCGTCAAATGCTTTTTGTTCTCGAAACTTGAATTGGTCCTTTCCCTTCCGCCTCGTTTGTAAGTCGAATCAGTGATAACTTCAATAACAGCTAGAGTATTGACATGTGATTTGACGTCACTATCCCGTATTCCTTGCCTTAAAAGGACACAATATTGGAAGTAGTATATGTACATACGCCCTTGATATAATCGACTTTATCGCGGGAGGTGGATTCTACCCATTGTATCCTCCTCGGTCGCAGATGATCAAAAAAGCCCGGTCAGAATAGGGTTAGCCACCCAAAGACAAATCCGTAGCGTCCATGGAAGGTGGGCAACAATGGAGTAGGGGACTACCCTTGGCCCGCTGCAGTAGCTGTGAGGCCCTGGTAGTAACCCTGAATAAGCTGGCAAATAGGGACTATGGCAAGTCTGCAGAGGGCTGGTCACACTCTCAGACTCAATCTCTGACCACATAAAACGACAAGGACTGGTGATGGTGGATAGGGTTAAATTTCACGTAGACATACCTTTTTTGTCATCTATTTGTTCAGTTGTAGTCGGTATGTGGCTAGTTGTGGTTGGTGCTATTGTTTCTTCAATACTTGGTACAAGCTCATTCCAGAAGGCCATCTTGTCTGGACGCATCTTGGACCTCACTGTCAAATTAAGACTTAGTCCCAGATACTCTTCAGTGTCAGCTGTGTAGTGGGGCCAAATTGTCCCTACCAACGTTGGATTATTTGGATTTCTTCAATGCATGGGCGGAAAGAAAAAAAATAAGGCTTTCTGTCAATTCTATCGAATATACGTTGTCTTCTTACAAAGTTATAGGTGAACTATGCTTGCAAGAATCAAGAAAAAAGTTTGCAGGTTCACCACTGTAAGTAAAATTGAACTGAACTAAACTTATTCCATTTTCGTTCATTCATTCATGCTATAAATGTTTTAATGTGAGGCGTGGTGACCTCTAGAAACCATCAGGCTTTTAAAACAGGATTGACTAGAAAATCCTGTTGATCATCTATCGTGCTCTGCACGGATAAGGACTTCATGATCATTACTTCAAGACTCTACCACTGTACAATTTCATCTAACTGTGAAATGTTTCATTCCCCAGCGTCCAAAAGTTGAGGTTTCAAGTAAGATCCTTTATTTAAACACGATGAGATTAAAAGTATTACATGTTCGAGGAGTCGTGTGTAACTACCTAATGCCTAATTAGCCTTCAAGTTAAAGTGGATAATTAAAATATGCATAATCAGACTTGAGTCGATTAAGACACTCAGAATCGAACTGATGTTAACAACCTAAGTTGCCGTATATCCTACGCCGATAATGAATTATATCATAACTTGGTTGTACTACTTACCCAGTTTTTGCAAAATTTGTCCACAAGGTCATAATATCCTTGCTGAGTTTCTTATCTGTGTCAGATGTGAGATTCTTAGCCACAAGAAAGGGTCCACTAAAAAGGTAAAAAACATCAGCCCCGTGATATATTCCGGCCCATGGAATTGTTGGGTAACCAGGGAACACTTTAGGCGCTCTTTCAAGCTGGTAAAAGTAAGTGGGAGCCTGTTTCTTGACGAATGCCTTAGCTGACAGGATAGCGGGAGCCTTAAAGGAGGCGTCTGTATTAACGTCGAGATATCGTTGAAGCAAGAGGTAAGGATCGGTGACATTCGACCAATCGGTGTACTGGTAGATGATCAGTTCATGCAAGTGCGAGTTTTGATTTCGGGTCCAAGTCTGATTTTTAATCACCTCCTCAAACAAAGATCTCTGTATTCCCTCTGTAATTCCTTTGTTGGCTAAAAAGAAAATAAATAGATAATAAGTAACTTACAATATTTAGAGAGGAAGCCAAATCAGCCTTAGCTATAGTTTGCATGCGGGTCACCTATCCTGGTCGAATTGGAATTTGGAAATGTACTTTTAGAGGCAGGAGAACCAGAGAGCCCGGTGAAAAATTATCGGAGCAAGGCGAGAACCAACAACAAACGCAACCCACATTTGGCACCGGGCCGGAATTGAACCCAAGCCACATTGATGGGAGGCGAGCGCTCTCACCACTGCGCAATCCTTTCTCCAAACGATATAAGAGTATTTCCAATCTCTCAACATCACAATTGTCAGTTCTAAACATTTCAGGTAAGCTTTAATACTTGGTCATGATCAGTGCACGAGTTTCTCCTTCGTTACTTTGTCAACCCTTCGTTGTCTACTCTTCGTTTAATGTCGCACAGAGCTCGCAATATTAGAAAAATCCATTTCTTTTGCATAGTCTGAAAAACCTAAACAAGATTTTCGCACCTGTTTTTGGCCAGATTTCCAAACTCTTATCAAGTATCGCGTCGTAACGCCGAGCCACCTCAAGGGGCATAATGCGATAGCCAAAACAAAACAAAGAAACAAAACCAAACAAATAGACAAACAAACAAAAGAAAACGAAACAAAGCCAAAAATAACGGTTGTGAAAGTTAATTTATATTTTACTTCTAGTCCGTTATTCAAATTAGTTATTAACCTAGAACGCTAACAGCAAAGACTGAGCCGTCATCCTGTGTCACTCCAATCATGATATTACTCTTGTTAAATTTCCCGCCTTGAAGGAGCTTCAGGGAAGAATCTGCAGAAAGAAACCGATTATATTAATTTAGTACATCACAGATAAAATGTATTTTGACCTAGCATAAATTATCTGCAGACGTGAAGCATACGGGGATATTCCGTCCCCTGATCTAAAATAAGATATCAGACTATTAGAAGTTGGTTTAGATTCTCTTTAAGGATAGCTCTAGCTCCTATTTGGCACATTTAGAAACGAGAAGAAACATTGGGCAAGTATCATCTCGAAGCGGCTTTTGCGACCGTCACTAGGGACAAAAGCTATAACGATGCCACAAGCGAGGGGTCCCAGACGTTTCTTGTTTCTAAAGAGGCGAATTTAAGATATACTAAAACTCATTCATGTCAGCAAAATAAAACAGCAACATCCGAACACAAACAAACAAAACAGAACACAAAAACAAGCAAAGCCACAACAACAGAGAACCATTCGATGAGGAATTAGAATTCGAAAGAAAACGAAGATATAGCTTGGGCTACAACTTGTCAATATATAATCAACGTCAGAAGCGCTAGGGCGAGCGGGCCGGGCACTTAGACGCATTAGTAACAGGAAGATACAAACTTTTTCCGTGTTGTAAATTTTGTGCTGACTTTTTGAAGGTAATAGATGCCGGTTAGGACTCTTTAGGGATTTCTCTAAAAGCTAGCTCTGGCTCTTCTCTTTGCCTTTCATGCTGAGGGGAAAATATCGGAAGTTTTGAGCGGCTGGCCAAACAGTTTGGAGTCCAACAAGTTGACTGACTTGGATCCATTCGCGACTCCGCGTCACTTTCGAGCCAGAGTATTTCCCTGTGTTTATTTGTACTTACCTTGGTTTTTCCTTGAGTTTTATAAAATTCATACCTGGCAAAAAGTATCCATCTACCACTGGTCCCAAAGACAGATAATTCAACTGTGAAAATATTTTTGATTGTGCATTTAGAACCTCTTCAACAGTTTTCTCTTTTGCACAAGCTTTCAGAGAAGTAATTTCACATCCTATGGCTTTGGCAAAACTCCTAAAACAAAAAATATTAGACCCGTAAGAGAAATGTATCTTACTCGATCTGCATGGATAAGTGAAGGTTAAAAATCATCTCTGCCCATTACCTTGTTTAAGGGGCTGAATAATTAAGGTTTAACCTATGAATTAGTACTGATCATAATTCCAGTTGTCGGCTGAGAAATAAAGCGTTAATTTTCTTACTGATAGCTGATCTCATAATTTAACGTTTGTTGTCAATTTCGTCGTCAGACAATTGGACCTCTATTCTCTGTTTGCTAAATTTGGTGGGAACATGAAACTACTTTTGAAGTCATCCTAAAATGACGAAAAAATTAATGAAAACGTGATTGTTAGCAGGAAAGGGTGGTAAGGCCCCCGGATGTTATCAGACGCAATCCATTTTCGATTGCGTAAGGCGAATAAGTTCGTTTGAACAAAGATGGTGCTATGTGGTCTCAAAAACACCAAAACAAACGTGTCCTATCGAAGTAACGCGAGCGTCGAAAATCTTGTTATATATCGACAACAACAGTTTTACAAAAATCAAGACTTCGGAAATTAAACGTTCCATTGAGTTCGATTAAATTGTCCTATCATTTTTGTGTGAATTCGATTTCTTTCGATTGCCCAACTCAATCCGCGTTGAGTTCAAATGAGTTGGATCAAAATTCATTTGATTGTATAGGATCATGCTTATACATGTACCTTGCTCGTAAGTCAGCTTCATCTCTTTCCAAAGTTGAAGACAGGGAAACTGCTGTCCCGCTCTGCATGATAACGTTCTGGTACAGACCGCTGGCAAGTGGTGACAGCATCAATAGTCCAACACTAAATCCACCAGCTGACTCACCAAATATAGTGACTCTGTTTGGGTCTCCTCCAAATCTGGACAGTGGATTAAAATGAGAGGAAATAGAAGTCAAAACGCTTTAGCGTGAAAACAACAACAACAACAACAAAAAACAGATTCTGAGTCTGGGCCATAGTGGTGTCTAGCCGTACCCAGTTCTCAAAAATGTTCGCAATGCCAATCAAATTGATTCCTCCAAAATGTTTATTGATTTGTAAGTCACATATAACACATTTAAGGATATAAGGGGGCGGTGAGGGAAATATTGGACGCTGATAAGAGAGGAAACGGTAATAGGCCGTTCCGAGTTGTCTTATTTCTATGTGTCAAAACGAGTCTTCTTGTGAAACCATTCACATGCATTTTCACATGCATGGAAGGTTTTGCACCAGGATTCGTCAGAAACAGAGGCACAAAGTAACTCGGAAATGGCCTATTGGAAGGAGGGCGGGTTATGATAAGTTGGTTGTCCTGTGTGATGTATCGTCACGTGATCTTGTGGATCACGTGTTGTGTAAAAGTGCGGCAATAAACTCTTGAGGTTGAAGGGTGCAGACGTGTATTTTCTTATGCTCATATCATGGTGCCATGATCTCTTCAAAAGAAAGCTTACTGATTTTCAATTTCGACATGGAACGTATCAAACATCCCTCAGAATTGGATATTGATAGTCTCAACCTCGCACATGCGTAGAAAGAATGGAAGGAAGCCTAGGAATTGTATCAGATATCGAGTGGCCTACTCGAAAAGGACGATGCCATGCAAATAACAACTATCCAAAATATTCTCTGGAACAAAGCAACACGAACAAACCCCGGAGATGTTACGAAAAGGACTTTTAAGTTGAAGGTATTTTAACAGCGTTTGAAACGTATTATGTACCTCAGAAGAATACAACTACGAACGATACGTTTTCAGAAAGACGATCCAAGAAGATCGCACGTTTGACATATTTGTCACAGCTCTCAGAAGAGGGGCTGACTATTGCAATTTCGGAGCAATTAAGGATTCTCTGATAAGAGATCAGATTGCGGTGGGCATAAATGATTCCAAACTACGAGAGCGACTGCTAGTACGGAGACAGATTCGACACTCGACAAAGCCATCAGACTACGCAGAATCACGGAACAATCTATCGAACAGTCGCAAATCTTCAGTTCACCAGCTACACAGACGAGTAGCGTCGCAGCTGTAAAGAAGACAGAGTCACCGGTGGACAGATGAAAACCCAAACACATAGAATTGTAAAGAATAATGCCATGCAAATTTTGCGCAGCGTCTCATGACAGAAGAAATTGTCTGGCCTATAGAGCCACGAGTCACATGAAAGAAACCACTTTGCACGGTGCTGCCTCAAACTGAAGAGTGGCATGGAAGAGAGAAGAGTTCGTCACGCATGGAAGTAGAGGATAATGAAGACAATGAACCATTGGATGGTCTATACACCGAGGAAATTCAAGGTAGCTCTAGAAGGAACAATCAGCCAGATCTACTAGTTAATAACATTCCCATAAGTTTAAACTTGATACAGACGCAGAATAAAATGTAATTTCCTTACGTTAGCCTAATGATTTGAATGCTTGGGTACAGCCAACAAGCATGCTACTCAAGTCATTTGGGGTGGGGGGACCAGCTAGATACGATGGGCAAATGCTTTGTTGACAGACGGCAAAGGAAACTAAGGGTTCAAAACCCTTGGAGTGTTGTGTAATCTGGGATAATGTAAGACCTATCCTTGGTTCAGAATCACGTTTAGACCTAGAGCTATAATCACGTGCACGCTAAATAACAAAGTAGAACAACTAAGTTCCAGTGTTGATGAGGTGTAAGAAAAATTGACCCTTCTGGACGAATTTCAGGATGTTTTCAAAGGTTTAGGTTGTGTTCAGGGAGAGTATAACATTAAGTTGAAAGCTAATAGTCATCCTACTATTCAACCACAAAGGAATCTCCCATGAAGACTGATAGATAAACTCAAGGGAATTGTTTTCAAAACGATCTTGAAAGAAAAGATATCATTGCCAAAGTAGAGGAACCAGTTACATGGGTTAGCATTAAGTAATCGTTGAAAAAGCAAGAAATATTTCGGATGTAAAGCTCTGAGATTGTTCCTACACCCACCAGATCTTAATGAAGCCATTGAAATAAAGATTTCAAACCACCAAACCTTAAAACAATTTCGAGCGCTCTAGAAGGTTGCGAAGTTTTCTCGGTTCTTGACATGTCAAATTGTTATTGGCACCAAAAAACTTTCACAAGAATCCTCGTATCTCTGCGTGTTTAATTCACCTTTTAGCCGGTATCGGTTCAAGAGAATGCCATTTGATATTTCATGTGCAAGTTAAGTGGCCCAGAAAATGTTTGAAAAACATTTTGGCAATATCTCACGTACATTGCCAATTTTCGATGATATTATCATTGGAGGTAGAGGGGCTACTTTTTCCTTATTTTCTTTTTTCCAACCAAATTAAAGTTCATGATTCAAGGTAACATTTTCCAAAAATTAAAAATAAAATTAAAACGCGCGCGAGTTATTGGGAAAAAGACATTTTTTTAAAATAAAAGTTACTAAACCGTCAAGGTGTCATAATCCCCAAAAGGCATGGACTCCTCGGCGACCTTTTCGCAGCAAACGGTTTAATCCAGAGATCCTATATCAAATACTTTCAATTTGAGATTTCATGTCCGTCAAGAGTGCCTTTTGGCAATCACGCTTCGGCAATTGCTCCTCAGTTTCTTTTTGTGTTGTTGCACATCGCTTTTCTCCGTTTTGCCCTTTATTGTTGACCACCGGCCTAAAACGTATGCGCCTAAAGCGTGACTGTAACACTATCGCTTTACCGCGAAGCTCAACTTTCCTTACTGTGAACGCTAAGGGTTCTGTTATTTCATTGGCTGGCGACATTTTGAGTTGACATATCCCTCTGAGAAGGCGTGACATGTTTATAAATCTTTAGAAGGCGTAAACCTGCACTCCTTCTTGGAGAGAATCCCTCCTCTTTAAATGAATTAATGAGGTATGTAGAATGAACAGTTTTCCTTGAAATTTGGCCAGAACATTCACTGATAGATACGGAACAAAAATGTGTCGGCGAATTCTTTTATTTCAAATACTTTTCTCGTGGCGGTCTCTAACACAACACGTTACGCGAATTTTTCGATAGTGGAACTTGACAGATCTTTAAAAAGATAATAGAAATGAAAGAAAATGCTGACACGCTTTGAGAGATTGATGCTTTGTGATTAACACTGCACAGTTATTTTGCATCAACGATCGCATTTGACACCCGATCAATTCGCGGAATTTCAGTCGGTCGTTTTGGCGTTAACGGCTTCTGCCGCCTTAGGAAAGCAGTCGGCAAAAAAGAATATAATTTTATCGAATTCTACATTTATAATCTTTCTATTGATATATAGTTTGTGGGGGTTTCACTCAAAACAGCACGCGTACGATTTTTTTTTTTCTGGAGGACACCCGCGAAGGTTTGAAGTAACCTTATCTGCTCCGTTGCGATCCTTACTTTTAAAGTCTGATGTCCAATGGGCCACAGGCGGCCCAAGCTCACAATGTTAGGAGTTATCTTTTTTTTCACTTTTATGCGAACGTTCAGCATAACGTGACATATGGCATATTACATAACGATGAATTTGACTACGCGAAACGTGACTCTTGCCTTGCAGCATATGGAGGTGTTGTGTTACAACGGTTTGAACATAGTTAGTAGATTTGTCAACGATTTGTCATCAGCCAAACCAAAATGCTCCTCAGGTACCCTCGTGCTTTATTTATCAAGCCCACCAAGAAGCTGTTGACAAATCGTTGCTGACTACCCCCGGTCGGGCTAATTATGAGTATCGACGAAACGCAATACATGATCGACGAGAAATGGATAGTCCAACATGTTTAATATCATTGACAACTAAAGCATTGATGTCATTGAGCAGTCAAGCTTTACACTGATTACATGCCGTCATATCATTAATTGCGCTGTAATAAATTACTTTTACCCAATAGTTTAATAACATGATATTATTATTCAACAGCAGCGAATACCGTCTAAATAACAGTACAAATATACAGCGACATTGTACAGTTATTTCTACAGTAGAAAACCTGTTTGCCGTACGGGTCGGCGCGCGCACGCAAAACTGTCACACTCTCCTTCTTTCACTGATAAATTTATTGACTACACCAGCTGGATAATAAATCTCTTATTAGATGTTTCGGTGTGCAGTATCGCTTTTATTATATGGACACGAGTGTTTTACTGGAAAATACACCACTCGTAAAATTCATACGAAACCACATCCGGGACTCGAGTGGCGTATTTTCCATATCTTCACTAGTTTATCACCACTAGTGAAGATATCCATGATTTCTCTAATATCAAGTTTGTCTCTTAAATTGTACTTAAATTCGTTGGTGTAATATCGAAACATCTTCGGGTCTTCCTCGAAAGTCTCCGGCAATCTTCGGCACTCTTCAGCAATCTACGGAAATTTTCGGAAAATGTTCGGTAACGTTCGTGTGAACTTCGGACAAGTTTTGGAGAATCTTTGGAAATCTTCGGAAAGTGGTCGGAAATCTTCGGAAAATCGTCAAAAACGCCGTCATCAGTATGTCTATAATAAAAGGAACATTGCTACAGCGACCTGTATCAAAATGATATGATATTTGTCTTACATGATCCTCGTTTCAAAAGCAATATAATCATCTGTTTTGATGTAATACAAATCACTTGGAACAAGCTTTATCAGTTACATCCTCTCCATATTGAGGATCTTTATCTAAATATATTCGTTTTTTTATCACGGTAGGCTGTTTCGGAGCAAATCGCTGGTAGCCGTTCTAGGTTACCCACCCGTGACGCTAACAACAGCATATTCGAACATGTAATTCGTGATTCGGCTTTCGCGGATCCACAGCTGTCAGGTTTCTTTCTGCCATCTCTTTGTTCGCAGTGCAACTTTTATTTCACTTGTAGGGGTGTGAGTGGGGCTAGGGTTCAGTTGAAAAGTGCAGGACTCCAACGAGGTTTATCAACTCAGGTTTCAAACGTTTTGTTTTATCAACAATCAGAAAATTCAAAGGTAAACAACAAAAAGTGCACTTTTCGATACCCAATTGGTCCAGGGAGGTTAACAACGAAATTATTCTCACACACATTACTGTCCCAATCGACAACAAACTTTTAACCTACCTTGCGATGTTTTTGTTCACCCATTTCATGGCCTCTATCTGATCCAGCATGCCGTAGTTTCCTCTCAAATTGCCACTGTTCGAGCTCAAAAATCCCAAAACTCCCAAACGATAAGCAGCCGTGACGACAATTACGTTCCCCTCAGTTGCCAAGATGCTTCCATCATACTCTGTGATATCTCCTACAGTGAAGCCGCCACCATGAATCCACAACATCACTGCTAGTGCCGAACTGTCGGTTGCATTCCCAGGCACGTGTACCGCAAGTTGAAGGCAATCCTCCTTCATAAGAGGGATTTTAAATTTACTAGCAGGCCGAAGCGATTGTGGGCAAATCGTGGTAGTCCTGTTCGCATTCAGAGCTGTTGTCCACTTGTCCGGAGGAACGGGATATTCAAAACGTTCCGCTTTGGCAAAAGGGATTCCCAAATAGCGGATGACAGTCTTGTTTGACCCAAGAACTGTTACGAACCCGCTAACAGGTCCATAAGTCGTATTTATCGTCGGTGCGGTCTTTGAGGATACGCGCAGAGGGAGTATCGAGGATGCCATGAAGAAAACCGCCAAGGAAAATACGGCCATGACGAAGTCCTGTTGAAGTCAGCTAGCAATGTAGCTTTCAATACTGCATGTAAGAACTACCTCAGCGCTTATTTAAGGTATGATGAATCGGCAGAAACAAGCGACAGCCGGCGGCCGGAAATACGCGACAGCCGGAAATACGTCTGCATTCGTACCTTGTACAAATGTGACACGAGACAGTGTTGTGTTACGCTTCAAAGCAGTAAAGCATGAGAAGAATTAATAAATGAGTTGCCAGTAATCGGATACCCATGTTTGCGCAAAGCACTCTAGGATCGTCAGGGGGCAAACATTGCAAGTCGCAAGAAGGAAATGTATGGCGAAAAGTTGTTTCGACGCCCAAAAACACGGTTTTGGGGAAAGATCAACGCTTTTTCGCCGTTGTTTTATCACGAATGGGTTTTGGCAATGTGGATACATGGAAAATGTAAGTTTTTGTTTGAGTAACCGTGAAATAAGTGATAAAATTTACCGATAAACTCCCTTTCGCTTGCGTGAGGTTTATTGTGAAATACATTGAAGAGAATATTGAAAATTTCAATACACGCCTGATCTCGAGAGGCTACCCGGAGCAAATGGTAGAAAAGACCCTCCGAGAAGTTAAATATAAAGACAGAAAAGAAGCTCTAAAACAGAAATCGAAAATTGCAGAAGGAACTACTACCCTTTGTGTCGGGCAATTTCATTCAACCGTCAATACCAAACTTTGGAAAGCATAATCACGCACAAATGGCACTTTTGAATACAAATACTCAGAGATACATTCAAGGAGCCACCCTTGATCTGTTATAGAAAATGAAAATCGCTGAAATACGTGCTTGTAAAAGCAAAACAAAGGCTTTGAGCAACACAGTAGCCACACAGCATGAGTCGCGCGGACTCATTTGTCATTAAATCAACCCCAGACGGTACAATGATCGCCACCGGACTTATTCCCAGTATTATTTGTATGACTGAGCTTTCAAATAAGCCAGAAGTAGCCTGTACACAACTTAAAAGGCTTTACTGGGTTACTTCCTCTCGATTTATACCTAATTAATTTTGTAATATTTTCAGACCATTACGCGATGTAAATTTCACAATAAACCTGATGCATGCAACGGAGTTTATTGGCAGATTTTGTCACATATTTCACGGTTATTGAAACAAAAACTAACATATTCCACATATCAACATTGCCCAAATCCATTCGCGATAAAAAAGACGGCGAAAAAACGTTGATCCCTCTCAAAAATCGTTTTCTTGTACCTCAAAACAACTTTTCACCATACATTTCCTTCTAGCGACCGACAATGTTTGCCCCCTGACGATCCCAGAGTTCTTCGCGCAAACACGGGTATCCGATTACTGGCAACTTATTCATTTCATTTCTCCCCCGGTGGACTATCCCAAGGGGGCTACATAAAGGTCAATAGGAATAATTTAGGTAGATGCACGTACGTCTGGCCTGTGCGTAGACCATATGGCAACGAATCTAATTAGCATATCATACAGGAATCGCAACGCGGAAAATATCATGTGGTCAGTATCGCGCTTTCAGTTCGACACGAAAGGAAAGAAATACATGCTCCTCAGGAGGTCTTGTTAAAGGTAACATTGAATTACGCTGAGTTTATAGCGGGTACAAAAACTATTGATTAAGCTGTACCGCCGTTCTCGTACTCGAGAGCGACCTTTGGGAGCACAAGGTGTATTTCTTTAGTCCTACGCAGCGTTACTGCATTTGTGGCATTGAAGCTTTTGTCCATTTTCTTTCATTAGATGTCAGTCGCTTGGTTAATGTTGGTTAAAGCAATTCTGCGATCATATACCGGGTAATCGGGAACGGCATGGATTTGTTTATAACCTGCCCGCCAGTCTGAAATTTTGACAGATTTTCCACGGAATGCCTTATTGAAGCTCTTTTAACACTCTATGTTTGTCTGGAAAATCTAAGGGATACCGATTGCCTTTTTTGGTTTCTTATTCAATTAGAATTACTTGACGGATTTTTCTGAGGTCGAGTGTACTAAATTAAAATCGCCATGTTCTCGGCCCGGCCTGTTCTCGACACCTACAATTTATAGTCAGAGTCATGGCCAGAAATTTTTTGCAGAATTTCGACCGAACGACTTAGCAATGGGACCTCCTGAGATTATTTTATCATCATTTAAAAATGTGAAGCGATTCTCAAAACTGTGGACGAATCTTCGGAGCAATCGCTGCATGTTCGTTTGCGTTAGACTTACTTTGATAAAAGATTGCGTGACTCGCCGATGTTCCGCTACCGTTTCTTTTGGTAGCACATCACAACGCTTTATTAATTGTTTCAGTGCATTTCATGTTATCTGACTATTACTGATAATAGTAGGAGACCTTAGTAAGTCCTGTTAAACTTTTCTATATATGAAGATCTCCATAGTTCGATATAAAACTATTCAATTCGCAATAGCAGAAGGGTTTCAATGCTTTGCTGATTCTATTATGTACGCGGGTGACAAACCGGCTAACCACAAAATACAAAGAATACACGGTGAAGAATGATTCAGGAATATCGCCGATCCATCGAGGCAGGGTCTGATTATTTCCGAGCGCGACGGGGGGGTTTTCTCTTTTTCATTCCACCATTGTGTACATGATTCTGGAACGCTACATCATTACTATTACATAAAACACGTTTACGCTGTAAACAAGAAAAATTAAGCTAAATTTTAAAGCTACATTATTAATCCCCGGTTGGTCCTCGTCGTTTTTCGAAAAGTCTTCGAACAATCCTGCCCAAATACCGACTATACTCTTGAGTAATCGCTGAATAACGTTTCACTGCTGGAGAAAATCATCGCCAAAGCTACTACTGCCATTCTGTCTAGCTCGTGCTGTAACGCGCATCCTTCTATAAATAATTTTAATTATGCATAAAAACGTGCTTGCAGCGAAAGCCCACTATCTCAAACTAGCTGTAATTAAGGGACGCGAAATCCGATAGTAAAATGACTGAACATAAACCAGGGGAAATAAGTCGAGTTTAATACCTGAGTTGAATTTGCTATACACTAGCAGTGTTTTTGTAATTTCTTGCTGGAGATCAAATCGACAAATATTGTGAGGCAGCGACATCTGCAAATGTTGTGTCGGAAGAAAGATAACTCTTAAAAAAATGAATTCTTCCGTTGGTTGATGCACCCAATTACTAATTAGAATCCTTATTTCTACTTGCAGGATTCACGGACCACTCGAACCCAGGATCCAGGGGAGAGAGGCAAAACCGTCAGCTACAAAATAAGCCTGTCTCAATATGTTTTGTTTTGAATAACACGGTATTGTTCCTCGCTGTTGTGAAGCAGTCTGATCGAGTTCATCATATCAAAGACTGGCGACCAGAAAATCAAACCGAGTATGTTTTGCTGTAAGTTGTCACTTTCAAGACGACGGAAGCTAACACACAAACGATTGACAGCCATGTTAATCATCTTGCTCGTAGTTCTTGTTTGTCTCCACCTGGTTATTATTCCATCTGCGAGTGGCGGGTATAACGACGAGTGCTACTTAACTGATCAAAAACGTCAAAATTTGAGGATTATGGTGCAGAATATTTCGAGGGTGTTTGACAAGTTTGGTGTTCAGTATTGGCTCGACTATGGTGAGTTCTATTATTCTTTTAGTAATAGAATGTGTGATACAAAGCACACGTATACACTTTCTTGTCACTCATTTTCGAAGAAAACTAATCAGGCGAAAATGGGTCGGCATATTCATTTTGCGGGGCTTCAATTTGTTCATAAGATACGTTAAAAGGATCTAAGACACCGCATTAATTACTACAACTGAGTAGTTGTGATTTGCCACTTTTCCAATATGACGCATTTTAATTTTATTCTGTTATCATTTTTGTTATTTGTTTATTTCTAAGTTCAAGAGCTCTTTTCAAGGATTCTGTTATGTTTGTTGTCGGCTTTTCATTCAGGGGCTTTGGAAGGGAAATTATTACTGTAGTTTAATGGCCCTTTCCTGGGATCCTGTTATGATTTTTACCTAATTACATTCATTCAGAGGCCTTCAATGGGGAGCTTGTTACTTCAGAGTAAACACTACTAATTAAGTTAGATTTTTTCTCTTTAGTTTTTGCCACTCATTTGTATTCACCTTATTTGTATTCACATGTCACCCATAGTTCTGTATCTGTCTTTGATTGTCTAATCCTTTTCACCTTGTAATTTAGACCTTTGTTGTATTACGTAACCTCAATCTTAATATTTCTGCTCTGTATATAAGTCGGTGTTTCTGTAAATCGCAACCATTGTAACTAGTTTTTTAGTTTTTAACTTTTAACCTGAAGAAGGCCGAACGACCAAAACGTTGTACATTAAACCCGTCCAGAACAGTCAAGAGTTGGTCTCTTCCTCACATCGTACACTAAACTATATATATATATATATATATATATATATATATATATATATATATATATATATATATATATATATGAGTAATAACGCAGAGGCAAGATTTGCTGTTACTCCGAGTTTCGTGCTTACGCACTCATCAGACAGTATTTAATGATAAGCATTCCTATCAACTAGATATATATACACGGTATTAAACAATAGGCTAATTGCTGGACTAGTTGCATTACAATAAGTGATAGTTATACTGGAAAACAATAGGTGTGAAGACAGAAATTACGGGGACGAGTATAAACTGCGTGGGTGCAGTACAATATAAAGAAAGTGTCAAGCGTTCTTCAAGTAGAATTTGTTCTCGTGCCGGCATTTAGAAATAAGTTCTGATCTTTTGTTTAGTAGATTGTCGTTGCTATGTTTGATAATCATTAGTTTTTCTGTGAGGCAGAGGTCGCATCGTTTGGAAATGTTGTTGTAGGGTCTTGCACGGCTAATAATTGACCATTTGATGTTGAAGTCTTGTTTTTTGTCGTGTAGTTGCCAGATGTATTTAGAAAGCTCGGTGCTGTTGATGTGTTTTCTGTGCTTAAATGTGGATTTGTGCTGCGAGAATCTCTGTTTGAATGTTCCTTCTGTCAGTCCAATGTAGTTCTTGGTTGTGTTGTTAGTTGTAACTTGTGCGTTGTAGATTACACTGGAAGTCAGGCATTTGTTGTCAAGCGGGCATTGGTCTTTTTTGCGGCAGTTGCATTGCTCTCCGGTGATTGCGTCACTTCATTAAATTGATGTAATCTTGAGGGGTACCTTGGTTTTACTGTAAAATTTTGCCTGACAAAATAGAGTTCTGTGGAAAGTCTAAACATGCAGTAAGTAACGGATTCATTTAGCCTGTATTGTTAAACAAACAAACAAACAAACAAACAAACAAACAAACAAATAAAACCGTAGCAACAAAGATTTTGGGTTATTTTTGTTTGTATTATCATTCGTTTCAGGAACCCTTCTTGGTGCTTATCGTACGGGAGACATTCTGCCACACGACCACGATGCAGATATATCATTTATTTTAAGAACAGAGAGGTTAAATGCCTATTCGGAATTGAAGAGATCTGGAATTAAAGCAAATGGCTTCATGGCAATCTTTGGGAATGCGACCGCTGATTTCATGAGGTGGATACCAGCAAATAGGTCAACTAGCGGCAAAACAGAAGTGATGCTTCACAAATTCTATCCAGCCTCTTCAGGGGACAACTTTATTCTTAAATACCATCATACCTTGGAGACATTTCCTCAGTCGTGGGTCGTGCCTCCAGCGAGGATCAATTTCCACGGAGTCGATGTCGCAATTCCCAATTCCCCGGAACGTTTATTGGCTTTCAGATACCCTTACACTTACGGACTGTTCTGGTTTCAATTTCCATACAAATGGAAGTGCTGGGTGCCCTGTATTTTAAGATCAAGCAATGGATGCTAAATTACTGACTCAGCGGAAAGATGAGATGCTACTGAGTACAAATAATAGTTTTGTGTGGTACTATTTATTATGCTGAGTAAGATAGTTCAAACTTTTAAATGAATGAGGATGAAACCTTACTGTGTGGCAATTCAAATGAAAGCGATAGAGCAGTACTTTCTTGTGGTACTGTTTATTATGCTGCACAAAGTGATTCTAACGTGTAAGTCTTTGGATGAAGCCCTAATGTGTTACCATTCAGATGAAAGCTATTGAGCAGTACTTTCATGTGTGGTAGACAGGTCTGAAAAACCGCTGATTGGCTGGGGACTTTTTTTAAGGACGCGTGCGCAGAACGTTGACCGCTGACTTACTGCGGGGATTGGAAGCGCGATCGAGTGGCCATTGAACGGTAGTTTGTGTGAACTGCGCGTGATTGTGCTCTTTTCACCACAATGGTTATTTATGAAGAAAGACTGGGTTGTCGAGGATGAGCATAAAATCAATGGATTGCAGTTGATGTTTGCCGACAACGACGATGTTAGCCTGCGCTTGGAGGAGCACAGCAAATTCGGCGCGAAATTCTGCTACATCCTTGCACTGGTTTCTGTTTGGGATTTGTATATAATGGAAGGATCTCTGGTGGATTCGTTTCCTTTTAAATTCTACCCTGGTTCCAGAGGTTTTTCTTGATTTTTCTTTTCGCGAAGCGGCGAACACGAGTCGCGAAGTGGTGAGAAAGAAAAACCTTGTTTTTCTTTCTCGCCGCTTCGCGACTCGTGTTTTCACCACTTCGCGGCTCTCTCGTAGCTCTCTCGTGCGGAGAAAAATCAAGAAAAATCTCTGGGACCAGGGTAAATTCAGAAGCGCTCCGCAAATTTTGCTTCCTTTGATGTCATCAACCTTTTTCCTGTAATCGATCATCGAACTTGTCATCCCCTCGATTCTCTGATTCTCTATTTGAGCTTTCTTCTGGTTCGTCGTCGTCTTCATCTCCACTGTTTTTGTTTTCTTCATGCTGAGCTGTCATCGGCATACACCTCAGCTCATACAGTAAAAGTCAAGAATAAGAAATTGGTAAGCAGAATTCTGTATACATACAGTTAAGAAGGTCATTCATAACTTACATTGTACAACTTTCAAAAATAATAGTACATTATATTATGTCCACTTCACAGTACATGTTTGTGATGTTTCCACCTTTCAATAAAATTCCATACCAGTGGCCATAGCACCTGACCATGCAATGTCTTCATTACTTAAGAATTCGAAAACGGAAAAAACCAGGAGATTATTAACCATAATTATTTTGACAATTTTTTTTGAAGTTTTTCTTGAGTTAATTTCAACAATTTACCACAGGTTGAATGATTCTGTTACAGTTTTGAGGCAATTTATTGCTTCTAAAGCCTCCTCTTTTGAAAATTTGATTTTCCTACACAGTTACAAAACCAGCTACCTTCTAAAATTAGAGTGAAGGATTTCAATCTTTTTCCCTGTGAAAACTTCAAGGTGGTTCTGAAAATTATGTGCCATACCTTAGCAGCACAAACCATTTCATGTCCTATGTCTTGCTAAATTCTTAAAGCACACTGCATTTTATACAAACGTAGATTACTTTCATTCCTTAAAACTTTTTTCAGCATTTGACCAGTTGAACTCTTTGAATTGCAGAGGGAGATGTTGAAGGAAGTTTTGGCAGTGATAATTTCCTCTTTCAACGGATACAACACCAAGGAGATGCTGAATGTCAATAGCCCCTTGACAAGGGCGGACTGTGCCACCCTCCATGGTCACGTGAACATTGCGGTGACTCTTAGTGATATCATCTCCCAAATCAACTACTTCCATTTTGTTGTGACTTTGTACGTCCACAATTGCAGTGCACATATCCCAAGTGGTACTTGCTACGGAACTTGTGGACCAGATAGTGCTTGGCATGCAAAAAAATGTCTTCCTTGATGAAGAGCGTGAACTTTCTATTCTGCAAATTTTGGGTGAAACACTGTACATTTCTGCTCTCGGAGTATACAGTAACACTGAAACTTCTATCGTAACTCTTATTGGTATTACCTCCTTGTATTAATGCAAAGTAGACTCATCTTTTGTCTACGATCATTGATTGGACGATAATTTTGTTATGATCCACAACAAATTTTTCTGTTCTCTAAGTTGGGCACAAAGTGGAAATACCAAAACATTGCTGGCTCAGACTAACTAATTTAATTCCAGTTGATGACTATTAGCAATATGTGATCTCACGTTTATTGCCTCCCTTATTAAACAAATTTTGTTTTTGTACTTCTGTCTTCTTGTCTGTCGACCAAGGTCTTTTCATAGTTAAGTAATGGCTGTGGGTGGCAGCTGAACCCAAGAACCATGTACACATCAGTGAACTGTGACTGGCCCCTTTCATTTTGAGATTTGCGCCATTTGCCCTCTGGATTGGAGAGTTTTTCTAGCATGCACGCAAACACAAAAAGATGTTATGCCAGATATCCCTGATAAAATGCTAAGTAAACATTTTGTCTCTGAACTACTGTAGATACATGTATTTTACAACTGACCAAACAGTCCAGCAGAATGCTGATCACAGAAAGCTTCCATTTCAGTCAGATCATAGAGGTGTTTACCACCCTTGTGTATAGTGCTTGGTCAGTGCTCTGTGAAACTGCTGAACATGTTTGCCAAATTCTGGTTCTGCTACAAATGTTCACAACATTTTAAAGGAGCTCAGTCACGGTTTGCACATGTTGAAAAATTTAGCCTCAATTTTTCAAATTCGTTGTTTGTAATCCATGTTAATCTGCTCCATCCTTAGCCATCCTTGTTCCTTTATGGTTTATCATTGTCTTTGATGTTTTTCTATCTTATTTAACTGTTATTTTCAGGTTTCCTACCATTTAAAGGTAATTTTGTATGTGGCCAAAATAACTCAAAATACCGTGACTGAGCTCCTTTAATTTCTACCTGTATTAATAGTTGAATACAGTCAAGGATAATATTATCTTGATACCTTCATTAAACATGGGTTAGCACTTCAGCCCTTTTGTTGTTTATTAGCACTGATGCATGCTCAAATATAGTTAAAATTTGTAATGAGCCTTGACTACAGAGTGATGGTTGACTCTAGGGGGAAAGGTTTATAATGATCCCATTCTCAAACTGCAGCTTCTTTTGGATTTTGCAAAAACTGACTTATTTGTGTGTTTTCAATTTCAAATAAGAAATTAAATTTACATGTTTGGTCACAATTTTTCTTTTGACTTGAATGGAATGGTTGGAGCAGAGACTGGTGATGCACAACTTGCCAGTCAAAATAGGGTTTTAGTTACTTTGTGTTTTCTCCAGTAACTTTGCACTGACTTGTTCAAGCTCCTCAACTACATTGTGTATGCTTTCATGTTGTAATCTGGCGACATTTAAGTTAGCATTCTGCTGAATGATTGAAAAGGTCTAATGTAATTATTTTGATGCTATACCTGTATACCTGTGGGGAAACCAGATTTGATAATGATTGGTATTTTTTCTTACAGACATTTTCATTGAATGACACATTTTTTTCTGACATTCAGATTCATGAAGTAATCATCGGGTAGAATGCCTGGACATTATTAATTATTCATGACCGGCGAAGCGGCAAATTTGAATGTTTGCGTGTCGTGAAATGCCCTGATTAAGAGAAGAAAGGGTCCAAATTGGCCCAATAGCGTTGATAAAACTTACTGTTCTGGTTTCCAGGAGTTAAAACTTCAACTTTCACGCGCGGCTTTTTGAAGAAGAAGGTTGAATCTTCAATTTAAGCCGTTAAGTAAGTTGATATATGAGGTATAAGGAGTAGCTTTTTGCTCTTGAAAATGGGCAAAAATTGGCCATTTTTTGTATGGGGACCGTTCAAGGCGAATAAAGTAAGGTAAACATCGCCAATTACTGAAAAACTTCAAAGAGGCCAGCGAGTTATTGTGTGACAACAACAGCGTGAAGACTCGTGTTAATCGGTCAGATTTTTTTGAGAAACTCGGCTTTCAAGCCCAGATCTTTAGCAAAGAAACAATTATTTTTATTCCTAGCAAAGTTTTAGGGGATTTCAAGGCGAATAAAGTAAGGTAAACATTGCCAATTACTGAAAAACTTCAAAGAGGCGAGCAAGTTATTGTCAACAACAGCGTGAAGACTCGTGTCAATCGGTCAGATTTTTTTTGAGAAACTCGGCTTTCAAGCCCAGATCTTTAGCAAAGAAACAATTCTTTTTATTCCTTGCAAAGTTTTAGGGGATTTCAAGGCGAATAAAGTAAGGTAAACATCGCCAATTACTGAAAAACTTCAAAGAGGCCAGCGAGTTATTATGTGACAACAACAGCGTGAAGACTGGTGTCATCAGTCAGATATTTTTGAGAAGCTCGGCTTTCAAGACCAGATCTTTAGCAAAGAAACAATTATTTTTATTCCTAGCAAAGTTTTAGGGGATTTCAAGGCGAATAAAGTAAGGGAAACATCGCCAATTACTGAAAAACTTCAAAGAGGCCAGCGAGTTATTGTGTGACAACAACAGCGTGAAGACTCGTGTCAATCGGTCAGATTTTTTTGAGAAACTCGGCTTTCAAGCCCAGATCTTTAGCAAAGAAACAATTTTTTTTATTCCTAGCAAAGTTTTAGGGGATTTCAAGGCGAATAAAGTAAGGTAAACATCGCCAATTACTGAAAAACTTCAAAGAGGCCAGCGAGTTATTATGTGACAACAACAGCGTGAAGACTGGTGTCATCAGTCAGATATTTTTGAGAAGCTCGGCTTTCAAGACCAGATCTTTAGCAAAGAAACAATTATTTTTATTCCTAGCAAAGTTTTAGGGGATTTCAAGGCGAATAAAGTAAGGTAAACATCGCCAATTACTGAAAAATTTCGAAGAGGCGAACGAGTTATTGTGTGACAACAATCTTCGAAGTTTTTGTCACAGAATAATTCGCTCGCGTGAAGATAAGAGTGTTATTCCGTGGATAATTATTCTCCGGAACTTCTTCTGTGATATCCTTTACGTAAAGAAATCACACCAAAACCATGCTATACATCTAAAATCTCATTTAGACTATCAGATAGTCTAAATCTGTGCTATTTGGAATGTATGTTTATGTGGTACGAACATGTACGAACGTGTATGTAGGTGGTACGAAAATGGGTGGTACGAAAAGACGTTGGTACGAAAAACCCGGATACATGTAATGGCCTATGGTAAAAATCGGATGCAAATATCCATTACAAGTCCAACGCTTGAAATAGCCAGCTTGAAATACGCGATATCGGAAACAATAGAATAAAGAATAACTTTCGAGACCTTTGTTTCTTAGCCCCGCCTTGACAAGTTAATGAGCTAAGGCAGTATTCCCTTCGGAGGAAAGTGTACGTGATCTTTGACCAATCAGAGCGTCCCTGTTTACGCTTCGCTGCTAATATTACAGACCTATAATTTTTATTCGACTGCAAGTAAATGTCCCGAGAACAATAGGCATTCTACGCGATGTTTTTTTTTTTTCATTTTAAATCCTAAATATTGTTTTTTGGGTTTTATATTCCAACAATACTTGGATCCCACATTGACCCAGGAGTGCTTTATAAATCTGGTTCTCTGTTTTTATTAAAAATCAATAAGTTGAGTCTTTTAGGTTGAGTTGTGTCAACTAGTATAGCATTTTCTGTATGTTAAACTTTTGGTACTGATGCTGGAAAGCCCTTTTTAGGGATGCTCCGTAAAGTAAACGCAGGTATTGTATGGTGCAAGATAATTTTTCTTTATTGCTTCAAAAACAAAAGAAACCATTACAATGCCCTGATCAGAAGCCAGTGAAGTGCTTATACTACCAACCTTGCATCCTACTACAGTGTACGATTATTTTTAATTCTGAGAAGCAAGCTTGAATATAAGCTTATGTACCTACCTATTTCGGCGAAATATAATGTTTGCTGCAAACTATTCGCTCCTGTGTGTCTGCTTGAATTAACTTAAGCTTAAGTGTTTGTTGCAAATGCTCGGGTTTAAAGAAAGCTAAATCGCTGTGGTCCAGACTCTCGAACACTGTAATGAGGTGTTAGGGGTACTTTAGTCAGCCTCCCCGAACAGGTATCACCAGCGGAACTTTGCGGAAAGCAACAAGTTGTCTCGTTTAATACTTTTCCGTGAATTTTCATTTGGCCGAAAGAACAGAAAAATACCCTCCCCTAATTCATTTCATTAACAGCGATCTGATCGAGTAATCCTTTTCTTTACTGCCTCGAAGGACCCGTTGTCCCTTGGCGCATATTATTGATTTCCACAAAAAGTACAACAAGATCTAAAAGAAATCCAGTTGCTTGTTTTGAGTTAGGTAAGCTAACTTTTTCAAAGCGGATACACCTTGAAATGGCGGGAAAAATTCGACAGCTAACCGTGACGCTGAGAAGAAAGACTACAACTCCATCTTGATATTCTAAACAAATCTTATTTTATTTCACATGAACAAAGAGAGGCGTGCAATACACTACAATAGAGCATTGATTAAATGATGGGAATTACAATCTTGAGGGTATTTAACCCGAAAGGAACGCCTAATGAGAAAACAACTTGTCTCTACTCACAGAGTCACTTTTTGCATCCGCTCGGACGAAGTCTTGCCGTCAGATTGTCATTAATCCAGCCATTATTCATCGTTAAAGAGCTTCACTGAGCTGCTCCTTTCGATTTACAACCATATAATGCCTTTGGGAAGTGTTTTCTCAAAACCATGGAAACGAAAAAAAAGTCATTTTTGATATTTCCTTGCGGAAGAAACAACGATAACGTAGTCCAAATCTCAAGCTTAACAAACACTGGGCCGTCTTAACAAACGAGACAATCAGAGTCCAGTTTCCCTTCCACCAGTAGCGAACGTTAACACAAGGGGGAACCAGGTAAGGGAGAATATTCTGTAGAAAATGACCACCGATCTCACTAAACACAATGCCAAGGCAAACTAGAAACGTTGAAGGCGTAATTCAACCGATTATGGAAGTTTGAATAAATGTATGAGCAGCCTAATGAAAGGCTGAATTACGTGGCGAAATCTTATTCGTCGTCCGGCATTTTGAAACATTTGAAGGCGGGAACTGAATGCGCATGCTCAGCGGTTTTTGAGACCTGTCTGTGTGGTACTGTTTATTATGCTGCACAAGTGGTTGTAACATTAAAGTCTTTGGATGTAGCCCTAGTGTGTGACCATTTAAATAAAAGCTTTTGAGCAGTACTTTCCTGTCGTACTGTTTATTATCCTGCACAAGGTGGTTCTAACTTCAAGTCTTTGGATGAGACCCTAGTGTGTGACCATTCAAATGAAAGCTATTGAGTAGTACTTTCCTGTCATACTGTTTATTATGCTGCACGATGTGGTTCTAACTTTAAGTCTTTGGATGAGACCCTAGTGTGTGACCATTCAAATGAAAGCTACTGAGTAGGACTTTCCTGTCATACTGTTTATTATGCTGCACGATGTGGTTCTAACTTTGAGTCTTTGGATGAGACCCTAGTGTGTGACCATTCAAATGAAAGCGAGGGAGTAGTACTTTCAAGGGGTACCATTTACCTGACTGTATTGTGCTGTACAAGGTTTTTCTTAGGCTGTGGATGAATCCCTAATTGGAGACCATTCAAGTGAAAACTACTGAGGATTACTTTCATGTGCTACTGTACTTTACGCAAGGCGGTGGTAACTGAAAGTCTTCATGTAAATTGAATTAAAATAATAATATATATAAAAAAAAACGTTAATTTTGTAACCGATCGATGTTTTGTAGATGTTATAGTTGTTGTTTATTTTAAGAGGAACTAAATATTTTCAGGACCTTGGCAAAAATATGGTGGACTTATTTTATTTATAGATAAATATCTAAAACAACATGCTGTGATTAGCCAAAAAGTAGCCGTGCGCGATGTCCTTGCAAGCAAGTTATATAAAACCGATGTTCTATAGAAGTTCTATAAATTATTTTAAGAGGTACTAAGATTTCTAGGACCTATGCAAAAATATGATGAACTTGTTATATTTGTAATTAAAAGTCTAAAATAAAATGTTGGGATTAGCCAAAATGAGCAGCTATACATGATGTCCGATGTAAGTTTAATCACCTACACGTGGGCAAACGACTCCAGGAAACTTGTGACCGGAACGATAAGAGGCTAGACTTTTCATAGTCTCCTATTTTTCCGTGAGATCGTAAATGTCGATCGCTGAGTTCAACGAGTCGCCATCTTGGTCTCTTGACGCGAGCGAAACTGGGAAGAATATTTTCTCCGCTCTTCCACCCCCACGCTATTAACCCCACCGGTTCTATCCGTGTGCATTTTGTAGTCTCCCCAGTTTCGCTCGCATCAAGAGACCAAGATGGCAGCTCGTCGAACTTAACGGTCGACATCTACGATCCCAGGGAAAAGTAGGAACTGTGAACAGATGAATAAGGGGCTATTTTCGAGTTGCGTTTACCTCTGTTTTAAAACAAGTCTTGGTGCACAACTTTTCGTATCAATGGAAATGAGATTTTCTTGCACGTTCATTGTCTTGCAAATCAAACTCATTTCCAAATGAAAGGTTGTGCACCAGAACTCGTTTTGAAACAGAGGTAAAAGCAACTCGAAAATGGCCTTTTTACCTCACGTGTGAAGGCTTCTAGAGCCAGGCTCGTCTTGCGTAAGTTGTAAACAAATAAAATGGCGTCGTGCAAATAATTGTGTTATGACAAGACATATGAACGACAGGTCAAAGACGGTGCCAGCTTGATTTTATGGGGAATCCGGTGCATGTAGCACCGCATGTGTCTGGGACCATCAGGGGCTACACTTTCATAGCAAGATGCACTCAGGGTGTTCAAGTGGCTCTTCTTAATTTTTTTTTAACATTTTATATCAGCCGTTTAAGCAGTTTAATGCTTGGAAAACAAGGGTTCTTCGAAATTAGGAGTAACTACTGATTTAAAAACACAAACACATCTCGCGAGGTCAAATCGAGAAACAGATATCATCTAATATCGCAAATAATTTGAAAAAGCTCAAAACGGAAAGATGTATAACAGAGGTATGACCATGTGGAGTGCATTATGACTGGTTTCATGATTTGGCTAGGTGCCGTTCATTATAGTTCACAGCATACATATACGACCCCATCCTATTTTCTAAAGATCCCCAATGAAACTTCGCAAACTATACCAAGAGTTAATACTATTTTACGTTGCCCTAGAATTTCAAACACATAGCAAGATAGATTTTGTGTACAACTTGAATCACGATCGGTCAGGACAGTATTTTAAAATGCTGCTCGCTATTTGCAGCCTCTTATTGTAATCTGCTTTTGTTTAAGATCTACCTGCTAGTTAATTAACTTAAGTAAACATAAACAAACAAACACACAAACCAACAAACTGCGGTCACAAACATAACAAAACAACGCATAATAAAGTGTATTATCGTTTGTCTCACGATATAGTCACTTGAGATGTAGATCGCGACGTTTCGACTGCTTACTGCTAGTTTTCTTCAGGCGATAAGGTCGACTGATTGCACGATATCATTTATATCACAAAGGTCGGCTGTGATTGGTGCATTTCGATCCTCCTATTGTTCCATTGTTCCGGCCAGTAGCTGTTCCCTCAGTGGTCCGCTGTTGTACCGTTCTCCTGTTGTTGTGTTTCTTGATCGTGGGTATACATGCTTCGGGAATTTCAATTCCACTATCCCTGTTGATGTTGTTAGGGTGAAGTCTTATGCGAATAGCTTCCTTGACCCTACGTGTGTACCAGTGAGGATCTCGATCAATAAACTTGACCTCATTCCAGATAGGATAGTGGCCGGTCTCGTGGGTGTGTTCAAAAAGGGCGGAGGTCTGGGTACGGGCGAGTCGTATATCCCTGTCGTGTTCTTTGATCCTCTCCTGCATAGATCTCCCTGTTTCCCCGATGTAGACTTTGCCGCATTCACAGGGAATCCTGTAGACAACACCATCTTGTTTAGCCGGGTTGACGGTGTCCTTTGGTCGCACTAAGTGTGACCGAAGTGTCGTGTCGGACTTAAATACGGTGCGAATGCCTTGTTGTTCTAGGCAGCGGCGGAGAGACTCCGAAACTCCTTGGACATAAGGTAAAACGGCGGTGGATTTAAATTCCGCGACAGGCTCTCTTCTTGGGGTTGTTCGTGCCTTTGTGATCTTCTGTACAACCTTTTATTATTGCATCCACCACGATGAATAACAACAACCTTTTCCTCGACAAAACAACGCATGTTGTAAAAACCTTGATTTGAGAACTTAACGTCTCGTATGCTTCTACATACAAACGTTAAGTTCTCAAATCAAGGTTTCTACAACATGCGTTGTTTTGTTATGTTTGTGACCGCAGTTTGTTTCTTATTTTTACTTAAGCTGAAATGGCCGAAGATAAGAGTTTCTACGATTTAATTAACTTAGTTTTGAGAATATTTATGACGGTGGAAAAGGGACCTTAACAATCATTGAAAATCCTCTCTTCCGGTGTGACGATTTTCTACGTCGTCGGCCCAATTTGACCTGTATGTTGCTGAACAGACGGAGTAGTCGGCACACGGCGAAGAGCTATACACAAGCGCGGAGCGTGACCACGAGAACGAAGCGTGAGTGGATCTTATTTCGATTGGCGCTTTTCGCTTGTGATCGCGCTCTGCGCTCGTGTATCGCGTTTCGCGCTCTGGCCTGAATCCGCCTGTTCTGCAGGTTAATTTTGACTTGCTGTTTGACTTGCTGTTTCGACTGAAGTTCAGCACTAGTGGAATTTTTGTTGCTGGTTTCAGCTAATGTTTCGGATGACTTGATTCAATTGCATAAGGCCTCAGCTTCCGAAATAGAAGGATCTGAAATATAATTTGCTACAGATATGTGATTCAGTGCATGGTCACCTACAATCTCACCAGGATTGACTTGTCAACGCTGGGAACGGACCGTGGCGAGATAATATACTTTCTCTAATATATTAACGATCACGCTTTAGTTACAAATTACCATGCAGTATGTCCCAGAAGTTAAAGAGGGCTAACTGATTGGTGCGAGCTAAACGCTGAGCGCTATTCAGGATAACCGGAACTTTATTTAGGTCGAAGTGTAGTCTGCAGCCCAAATTCTGCAAACCATGAGTCACCGGGCAGGGATAGAAAACCAAGATACTCTTACTGTCTATGGTTCCCCTCTTAAAGTAAGTTATAAAAAAGGTCAACAAGTTACGAATTACAGGACGAAATTTTACAAGCTCGTGCTAGTCACATACATGCGAAAATTTCCGTCAAACTTAACTTTGCCAGATTGACGAATTAACCATTGCAGTATGATTTTATCAGGTAGGCTGGACGAAAGAGGTCACCATGCGTACGAATAAATCACTTCAAAATTCCTTGCAAGGTAAGAATCCAGAGAGGTTTTCCATCTGAGCCGTTCATTTTACTCTTTATAAGAGCTGAGAAAATTAGCCTGCAATAAGCGAAATGTTGCTTAAAGTAATGTAATAATTAAAGGTTTGTTTCAATCTCAATTATCGATTTTAATTTTTTTTATTATTATATAAAGACAGACATTTGTGATAAATATAAACAATGACTCCACTTGTTCCTCTCATGCGGTGTTCTTTAGGCCACGTTTAATACTTTTTATCACAAGTTCTGGCTAAGTTGCTAGTAAAAAAAAAAAACACAATTTTTTCTTCTTCAGAATTGAAGGAAACAAATAGGTCCATACGCTTTGTAAAGAAAGGGGATGACTCACAACAAGCGAGACATGATACGCGACTATATTCGTTTACGAAAGAATGAACTAGATTTATCGCTCTGGTGGGCTAAGCCGTAAAGTAAAAAATCCGCCATCTCCTCAATGGGCCGGGTGCGCGCGCTAGTCACGCATGTAACAAAGAAAGCCCAGTCCGATACTGGGGAATCATCTTAATTTCCTGCGTCTATCAACTCACTCGTGGAAAGAAGGACATAAAATTACTGTTTCAAAGTGAAAAATATTTGTTTCACAACGTGATCCAGTTTTAAACTGAGCTATTCATAAATATAGTCTACCCAGTTTTGTTATCATAACCTTCTCGAGACCTAACGGTCATTAAATACCAATCTTGTTTCAATGACCATGCTTTCTCAACATCTAAAGTTGCATTCTTGTTATTTTCTAATTCTGCAAAGTGGAATCAATAAGTGACCTTTGTTTTTGTAACATGAAAACCTTGTCTTTTTTCCCGGAAAGATTAACACACAATTTTGCTTTCCCACGCGTCTATGAAATCTTAAGATACGGGCCGTCACAGGGATGCGGGTCTGGAATATGAGAGGTCATGTTTCTTTACACTGCTGTTGCACATCCGTAGAACCGCGATACTCGTTCAACGTCGAATTTAAAAGTGTTTCAACAAACAAAGGGAGGCGGCTGCACTTCCACAGTATCATTTCAGTAAAATCGTTCCAGTTGTTCAAGATTGCAATCTCGTGAACCAAGCAAAGGGAAGTCAATATTTAACATTACTTTTCACAGCAACAATAAACTGCAAATTGTCTCTTTAATTTCCTAGCGTGCGACGCGAATGCACGAATGCGAACTAAAAGAAAAAAGATCGACCGGCGTGGCAATATTTTAATTTGTTTAATCGCACAGATGATTTTCTGGAACAAAACCCTACTGTTGTGGTCTATAGTAACAGTATAGTCGTTGCACGGAACTTTTATAAATACGTTTCAGATTGTCAGCCGACAGCTGCCCCCTCCTAGTGCTATGTTTCAATTAAAGCTAAGTTTCTAGTTTTTTAGTTTTGCTAGTTGTTTGTCTTAACGCAATTAATTTTAGAAGCCCTTTCTATCGTTTAAATCCGCTAAACCTAGCAAACATAAAACGGTATATCGCTATGTAAACAGGATATTTTCTGAGCCCCGCTTGTAAGGCCTTCGTCCATATAAAAGATGGATTGAGGTGGAATGAAAACACGTAATACTTTAAGTGCGAAATTAAGAAACATGAAATAAGAAAAACGTCAAGAAAACAGCAAAAGGAAATACACAATAAACAAGACAAGCCCTCTTACAGGCAACTCTCTCTAACTTATTTGTCGTCACATTCCAGACATTTTGTGTAGAGGCCACTCAAATTCCTTGAATAATAAAGAGTCACCTATCCTACGTGACATTTCAAGTAAGTGTCTACCCCAATCTATTTCGCCCAATTGCATACATGTAGTGTGAAAATAATAAATGAACACCGAAATATTCTGCCATGTTAAGATGTGTCTTTTAACACCTTGAGCTCTTTAAATTCCAGATGTGATCAAACTGTAATTTCTCGATAAATTCCAACGCATTTACAAGCAGGAACTGGAAGGTAACGAGAATAAAGAAAATCATCAATCTTCTGTGACATTGTCTTGATGCAGCGCCAAGTTCTTAGAACTGGCATTAAAATAACTGTATGTTAATAAATAAAAATAATTAACTTTTTTTTAAATTAAACTTGGGACTGACAGAGCGATCATCTCTTAAATATCTTGCTAGAGCTTCGCAATTCATCCTCAGTGTCAATTTTCAACCCTCCATTGATGCCTTATTGATAACTTTCGTGATGTTTTATGTAAAGGCATAAAATTGACTTTTTGGGGAGAAATTGGATTTTGAGCCCTACAACAACAACAGCAACAACAACAACAGCAGCAATGCTTTATTCACTCTAGACACTTAATTCACATTTGCATAGAAAATTACAAAAGCTTACAATGGCAAAATATATGTGCTTAAAGTCGAGCCAGGGGGATAAATAAACCTTGCGGTTTCTGACTTATCCCCCTGCCTTTTACGTGCAAAACAAAATAAGCGCCTGTTTACATGGAGAGAGGGTGCCCCGGCTAACCGGGCTACCCAGCTAGAAGGGTTGACACATAGCCCGCCTTTACATGCAACTCACCTAGCCGGGACAGTGAGTGAGCCCCGTGGGCTCTCATTGAGCGGCCGCTAAGCACAACAAACAAAATGACCGACCAAAGAAACTTTTTGGCAGCAAGTTTAATTTTTTCATCGCTCATTGCGCTAGCGGCCTCTTTTCAGTGTACAGGACTGTTGTTAATGGTAACTACGAAAAAATTCACCTCGCGCCGCCATGTTTTCGCGGTTTATCTCACCTCGGCAAGCCGGAATAGCCCGGCACGAACCGTTTACATGGTAAAAAGCTATCCCGCCTAGCCGGGTGCCCCAGGCAAGTAGACAGGGTGCCCTGGCTCGGCGGGCTACCCTGTCTAGCATGTAAACGCTTCAATACATTTTCTAAAGAAACGTATGAGAATTTAGCCCTCCCAGGGTAGCTCGGTTAGCCGGGAAGCTCGGTTAGCCGGGAAGCCCGGTTAGCCGGGGAACCCTCCCTCCATGTAAACAGGCCCTAAGACCAAGGGAATGAAAGAGACAGGTAAATGAAGTGCAAACACAGGGGGAATTGAATGTTCATAATGTTAGTTACTTCATGTTATTTTCGAGTTTTTCAGAGAAGAGATATATAAAAAAAAACGTTATAGATCATCGGGCTCTATACTAAATAGTTTGCGCTCGAAAGTAAATCAAAATTCTACCTAACCTTATTTTTATCACCTCCTTGAAAACCGAAATTAATATTCGTGAGATGGTTGAACAAACAATGGGCAATCTCGGCTTTTTCTGCACGTAAGCTTTTGCTTGTCCTATGTGTTTTTGCTTGTGTTCTATTTAATTTTATTATTTTTACTGCTAAGGGGCATTAGCAAATTGATATTAGTTTTAGAAGGATTAAAATATTTTGCCTTTTTCCACGGTGATTAACAATTAATTGTATTTACCAACGCGACGGTGAACTGTAAAGGTTAAGAGCTTGGAACGAAGTCATGTTTCTTTTCGATAAAGTTACAAATCGACAAAGCCGATAGGCGATATATCCAACAGCTGTAATTGTGATGTCAAATCACTTTATTCTAAAATGACAAACATTGATGAGGAAGCCAACACCGGAAACGATAAAATGATTGTTTCACGATTCGGCGCACGTGCGAGCCATGGTGAGAGCTCAAAGAGCCTTTCTTTCACTTTCTTACTGAACCACATGTAGTGCAGCAATCACGGGCTATAATTTGTCCAAACATAATGACCAATGTCAAAATCACACGAAAGATATCATTGGATTTAAAACTCAACTGTCGAATCTAGCGTTAAACATCGAAGTAATCATTCGGCCTAAAGATACATTTAGGATACATCACAAGTTATATACTAGTATCTGATTGGTTTATAAAAATAGAATCGAGTGGTGCATGGGAGTCAAAATAGACAAAAGCAATTTCCATGAGAAATATCACCTCTAACGCAGTATTTTTTACAACTGTCGGCGAAATCTTCAAGGCATAAATATAAGACCATCATGCATTTCATCGACGATTGTTTTCAAACGGGCTAAGCCTACAGCTTGCACATGCGCTAAACCATGGTACTAGCCTTTTACCTTGTAAAATCCAACAAGCTGTATCACTCTCCTCTTTTAAAAATCCTGTCAAAGCCCATTTTATTCATAGCACCTAATTTATGATATCTATTTTTTTCCCTACCAGTTCATGCTTGTACTCGTTTCAATTTTTTAAGCTCTTTTTATATAACTTTTTCAACTACTAGACGTTAGTTTTTTTTTTTAACTCTATTTTTATAACTATTTTATACTATTCGACGTTTTATATTTTTAGAAATTGTATTTAGCAGGGCCCCTTTGGATACCAGCCACTGTGCTGAATGGGCCACCCTGCATAAATAAAGTTTTACCTACCTACCTACATTCCTTACGATTACTCAACATCCATCATATGAATCGACACTGGAGCTCATTTCTGACGCTATCGTTGTTGGAGCACTGTTTAAGTCACAAATAAGTCGAGGAAATCAACAGAATTGATTTAACTGTTACGTTATGTGACAAAATATAGCATTCTCGTTGTAATTAAGGGATATTTTTGCTTTGTTTTTGTACAACTTATAAGTCATTTCCCATTTCAAAAAACAAAAACGGTAACATAAAACAGACAAAAACTGTTACCACAAGCTTTGAATGAAACTAGTTTAAAACAGAACATGAATAACAAAGTAATGTAAAGACAGATGAAATAAAATACTTCGCAAAAAAAAAGGCAAAAGACAAAACAAAAGACAGAAAAAAAAAACAGAACAAAACAAAAAACAAGCAAAGGACAGAAACTGCGAACAGTCACTTTTTTTAAACATGTGGTGACCTTGAATTTTAAAAACAAAAAGCCCACAGTAATGAGAGTCCAAACATAATACAACATGATATTTTCTAAAAAGATTTGCTGACCCATTCAAGGTGTATTAGGTCGTAGGCACTAGATACACCTAACAAACACGAAGTATGCATGCAAGCAAAATAGGTCATTTAGAATCAAAAGTTACAAACTCGATGACGGAATATCGATTGATAATATTAAACTGTGAAATGTTCAAAGTTGGAGGCTCGTTTTCGTGAATTATAATTTCAATCTTTGGTGATAAGGGGGTAGGGGCAAATGGGCGAATGGCGATAAAGGGTACGGTCGAAAAAGTAATTTTGACAAGAAATATATTACACATGTGGCAGTTCTCTTTCGCTCTTTTGTCAAAGACCTGCGCAGATTCCCACTTGCAACGGAAAAATCAGGTCAATATCCAAGAAATCCTGCATTTTAATTGCGCAACATGCAATAATTATGGCCATTAGTCTACGGACCAAGCACCTCCACCCACCTCCCCACCAAATAGTAAGCATCTTCATGATAGAATAGAAAAACGGGCAATTTGCCATCATTGTCATAAGGATAATCTCATAATTCGACTTATCTTAACACGTAGATGACAGTTAGCACGTATGCATAGATAGCTCTTTTAGTCATTTTAATGTACATCACAGCAAAGTTCCATTTCAGTCGGATAAACATGTCGTCTGTGCGCCAGCAATCGATCTGCTTTGTTCCAGTTTTCTTTTTCATTTGTGCATTTGCTCCAGCCACCGAAGGTATGAGAGCTTTTTTCTTAAAGTTCCGCGATCGTATACCAGCTGAAGTTTATTTTATGGAGAGAAATTTGAACAGTGGACGGGAATTGGGGGAGGGGCGCACCGATTGAGGAAGTCATTGTTTAGTAGAGCTTCCACTATGATTTATCAAAGACGAAAACAAATACTTCTTTATTCCTTCACAGCAATCGGTTTCAAGGCTGGAAAAGACAACATAACTACCATCGCACCAGGACTGTTTGCGTGCAAGGTGATCTACTTCTCAAGTCCTTTCTACGGCGGACAGCAAGTAACGGTTCTCGCCTCAGTTGGCCATACTGTAAAGAGCCAAACGCCTCGAAACGGCGCTGCAGTCTGGGTTGAAGCTGTTACAGCAAGTGAATTCACTGCTTGTGTCCTTGAATTCGGAAATGGGTCCAACAGGACGGTGGAGGTAAACTGGTTATCCTTCCAGGCTTCACTGCGTGGATCTCAGATTGGTACTACATCTTTAAATTCTTGGACAACTGGAACTGAATGCAAGAGGATCGATTTTCAGCAGGTAAGCATTGCATTGTACATTTGTTTGGAGCTCGATCCCTCGCTCGATCATTTCCTCGCTCCCTGGCTCCATAACTCCCTTGTTCCCTCGCTCCCACGCCCCCTGGTTCTTTCGTTCCTTACCTCCATCGCTCCCATGCTCCTCAGTGGTTCTTTCGTTCCCTCGTTCCCTCGTTGCCTCGCTCCCACGCTCCATCATTTCCTTGCTCCCTCGATCCCTTCCTCCCTCCCTCATGCCCTGGCTCCCTCGCTCCCTCGCTCCCTCGCTCCCTCGCTCCCTCGCTCCCTCGCTCCCTCGCTCCCTCGCTCCCTCGCTCCCTCGCTCCCTCGCTCCCTCGCTCCCTCGCTCCCTCGCTCCCTCGCTCCCTCGCTCCCTCGCTCCCCCGTTCCCCCGTTTTCTCGTTGCCTCGTTGCCTCGTTGCCTCGTTGCCTCGTTGCCTCGTTGCCTCGTTGCCTCGTTGCCTCGTTGCCTCGTTGCCTCGTTGCCTCGTTGCCTCGTTGCCTCGTTGCCTCGTTGCCTCTTTGCTTCACGCAGCAAGCTACAAACTCTGAAATTATTATTCCCCGGAGTATTGTACTGAGGTCTATTGTTTTAGGGTGAGTTTTAGTATACCGAAATCGGTCTATTAATTACTGTAAATGCTCTCATCTAATCACGTTCTCTTCTACCTTTTCTTTTTCTCGTTTATCTTTAACAATTTTCATTTCTTTATTTTCCAGCGTTTCTCGACTCCTCCAAACATATTTGTAACTGCTGGTCACCAAATTCCCAAGAAATCCCAGGACGCCATGGCTATGTGGGTAGAGGAGTTGAGGGTAGACAATTTCAAAATTTGCTTCCGAGAAGCCAAGATTTTCGACGGACCTCATAAAAACATCAAAATAGTGAGTGAACTCGATATTAATTTTCTGCCACTGGATAATTCGTTATTCCTTCCAATCCACAAAATCACCTTTACACTCCCAAATTACAAATCCAAGTTAAAAGAAAAAAGCATGAGTAGTTGTCTTCAAATACATGTGTTTAAGTCCGTTAGGACGTTGTCAAAGTTAACAGAGGTCAACAAAGTCATTGCTATACATAATAATAATAATAAAAAAAACATTCAGCACGTTTATTTCCGATTTTCATGCTGTTTAAGATGTACTGATCTAATCTAGTTTCTTTTTTCTAGGTACTGTTGTTGCTGTTGTTTTTTCAAAAAGTTTTAGACACGTTAACATCATTAAAAACAAAAGCAAGAAAAGAATAAACAAACAAACAAGAAAGCAAATATTTATATGCAGTTATACTAAAATTCCCTGTGTTTATTAATCCTTGCGAACCCATGTTTGGAAATCATTTGGTTGGCCTTTTTCATTCGAACTTTAAACAAATTTCCACTTATTTATTTTGATTACCTATTCATTTCTTATTACTTGTTTTCAATTTTTGCTGCAGAATTGGATGGCATTCACGAATCTGAGAGTTGACAATTTTACCATAACCGACAGTCTTGTGTTTATCAATACAAACTCACCGTCTCCTCAAGATAACTACGCCTTCTGTCAAGTAAGGATTATCTACATAATGTTACGGATACTCTACAACAGTTTGCTTTCATGAAAAGTGGGCAGTTGCGACAATTCATTTTCATTTTCCTTTTTTCAAGTAAAAGTTTTTCTTATTTGGAAAACAGTTTAATCTATTATTGCAATTGCAAATGAGTCGATTTACATAGTTCTCAACAGCCCTGGTTTCCCTTGCGACTTTCCCCTCTTTCATTGATCAAGTAGTTTGTGGGAAGGTTTCTCTGACAGAATTTAAAGTCGACAGTGATAGAAAAATCATCACTTGTCAGGATCGAAAAATAATCACTGGTCAAACATTCACAAGTTGCCTTTTTATGCCTACTTCCTTTTTTGTATAACAACGACACTTATTATACTATTTTATTTAACATTGCAGACAATAAACTTCACAAAGCCATTTTATGCACCCCCCGTTGTGTTAGTGACGCCAAAGCACACCGACAACAATAACAATTCTAATCTGCCTGGGTCACGTTGTAATGTAGTTACCGCTTGGGTTGAGGTAAGGAGTAGGCTGCGAGAGAATTAGGTACAGCCGGCTAGGGTACTGGTGAGGACTTCACACCGTATATGTTTTGTTTGGTCTGTGGCAAAGGGTGTGTGTTTGTTCGGTTGTTGTTGTTGTTGTTTTTGTTCTTGTTCTTGTTCTTGTTCTTGTTCTTGTTTTTTGCTTTGTGTTTGCAGACCCTTAATCGACCTGCCGGCATTACAGGTCTTAGAATTAGCCAATCGGATACAGGCACAAGCCATATCATGCAATTCTGTAATATCTTCTTTGAAGTTTATTTTTTCTTTTAGATTTATTTTTCATTTATGTGGAATACCTGACGATTAGCTGGTGTGACATTCCATTATGTAATGTCACGCCTGAGTAGCTAAGCGTATTACAAAATAAACTTGTACTGTATCGTATTGTTGTATTGAACCTACTTTCCCGTTGTTCCAGAATCTTGGTATCATGGTGAAATAACAAACAAGAGAAAGAAGAAAATAACGCTTGTAATATTTTATTTCATTATTCAGCATACATCTACAACAGATGCGCAGGTGTGTGTGAAAAATTACAACAGCGACGCCAACAATAAAGATGTTATCACTGTCGATTACGTGATCACTGGAGGTAGGTAGAGAGGTTCCATCTGTATACAAAAAAAAAAAAGAGTATATTGCGCTTTAAAAATAAAACACCTTTATCAAGCGAACAAAATGGCGCTCAAACTACGTAATAAAAGTTTGAAATAAAGCATTTGATATACACTTACTATGCAGTGGTCTCAAGGCGTAAACGGTAAATTATCTTGAAAAGAACCTTTTAATACTATTTCTCTTGAAGTATAATTTAGTTGGACAGACAACTTGAAAAACCCAAAACCGTCAGCTTATTAGATTCGTTTTAAATTGTCTTTATTGTTAATTTATTACGTTGTTAATTTATCATGTTTTAATTTATTTGTTTCACAACTTTTTTTTTTTGCCAGACTTGGATCCTTGCATCGACGTGACATGTCATTATCACTGCCTGTGTAAATCGTTTGGACCAAATGATGCTCGCTGCGTTGCTGAGGACAGTTGTCCATCCTACCAAGAACCCGTCTGCTCATCAAATGGCACAACGTACGACAATGAGTGTTTGTTTCGACAGGAAATGTGTCTTATAAAATTAAACTTTTCCGTTCAACACCCTGGTAGTTGTGAAGGTTAGAAAAAAATATTTTAATTTGCTTTAAAATGAATATTCTGACGACGCTTATGATGAAAATGATAACGATAGTGATACTTTGGTTCATTTAGGGCGGAGTAAATTTAATCATTCCTTCTTACTTATGACTTATCTTTTTGTGTTTTTTTGTGTGTTTGTGTGTGTGTTTTTTTTTTCTTAAGGATTTCCTTTCCGGCGAGGTCGCCGTCACATGCCACATATTCCTTCACTGGGATATTCTCATTGTGAAGTTATCCGCCTTAAGCCTTATGTGTTCTATCCTGACAAACCACTGGAAGTTCAGATCACTGTCAATCATATTGACACCAGTGACAAGTCATATGTACATGATGCCGCTGTGTCGTGGATTGAAAATGTCAGTTATGATCGATTCACTGCATGTGTGATGGCGGCAGGCTACAATGAGCGGAAATCACACGCTAACGTGACAGTTGATTGGATGGCGTACCAAGGGGCTCCAGTGGGTGGTGTTGCCGGGGAAGTACGAATATCACAATGGTGGACTGGAACGACTTGTAAAGCTGTCAATTTTCCATCGGTTAGTGTTTTTTGTTTTAACTTAAATTGCACTAACTTCACTTTTGCCTAAGATGTCACTGGACCACTGAAGAATACTTTCATTAGCTTCTTCTAGGTTTCAGACAGTCTTTATTACTGGCTAGAAATCTTGGTTTCTCCTTTTTCTTGATATTAGGTTGCTGAACCACTTATTCTGTTGTCATCTTAAACTTTTTTAACCGAAAAAAAATGTCCTGATTCTTTTTTTGTTGTTGTTTATTTGCCTTTTTCATTCTTTTTGTTTGTTTTCCATTCAGGGGAAGTTTTCAGTGACACCCTCAGTATTTGTTACTGCTGCTCACCATCATGCCGGTCTAAAGCGGGACGCTGCCAGCGTGTGGATTGAAGACGTCACGCAATCTTCATTCAAAGTTTGTTTGAGAGAGCTACAGAACTACGCAGGATCGCACGAAGACGTTCATGCGGTAAGTTTCACTGCTTCCACCAAACAGGACCTTTATAGAACTAGGCACTTTAATATACTTTTATGCGATTAGAGAAAATTAGGGCTGGTTGAGTAGTAATCGGTGGTAGGGTTTACATTATCATACGCTTTGTCATCAAGATGCATATTATAGTTAAAAACAAATGAAACAGAACAAAAAAAAATGACTGCAATGCAGTTACTCACCCATTCTTTTTAGATTTTCTCACAAATGTTAACTTTCTGTTTTCTCTTTAATAGAAATGGTTGGCGTTTTCCTTTCTCCACAAGCCTCTTTTCACAGAGCATAGTTCAGTGTATTTTGCTAACGCCCAGCATCCTCCTGCAGATTACAACAATGCTTTCTGCAAGGTCAGTATCAAACTCCTTTTAACGAAATAAATAAATAAATAAATGAATAAGTAAGTAAATAAATAAATAAATAAATAAAATAGTTTGCTTTAAACTATATATCATTTAACCTGCATTGCCTTTTTTTACTGCACAACTAACATCAGAGGATTCTTATTGGATGCAGTGGCAAACGTAATGAGAGTATTTCATTTTTCTGTAGGATATTCGCTTTGTAAGGAAGTATAACAGCACCCCGAACGTGTTTATTTCCGCGAACCATTCATCTAGCGGTGGAAATCAACAACCAGTACACAATGGAATAACTGCTTGGGTGGAGGTAGGATGGAGGTTCTATATTTACCCTGCGCTGTTTATGGGAATAGTTGTGTAGCAAAAGTAGAGTGCAATTTAATAATAAAAAATCCTGGCAAATTTCCAATTATCCGGGCAATGCACGAAATGATCGAATCATGTTTTTGGTGCCCACTGGTCCTTCTTTGGAACAACGTAAAAAACAAATCTGACGTTGATGGGGAAATAGATCAATTTTAATCTCAATAGCTTACTTAGCTCGAGGCCAAACGACAAAACATACACGTACCCTATCTCAGACCAAAACGCTCAAAAGCTAAATGGTTTAGACAATACTCTTAAGGGCTGCATACAACTTTATTGAATAGCTTATGCATCCAAGGAAAAGGATCTCGGGGGGGGGGGGGGGAGGGAAATCTGCACTCTGTGTTGCACCCTTCAAACTTAAGGCACTTGTCTGACATGTCAAAGCTTTATTTGAGCGAGTAATGAGATTTTTTAATTTTTGTCATGGTTGATTAAATTATGCTAGAAAAATGCTGGTGACCACTGTGAAGTAATGCCCAGTTTAACTTCAGTCTTGGACACCACTGATGTTGTTTTATTTTTTCTTGTAGTATATCAATGTGACTAGTGTTCGAGTTTGTTTAAAGGAATTGTACGGGACAAAGTATGATCCACTCTCTATCTCATACACTGTCCTGTCAGGTAGGGACAAAAAAGGCCTTGTTGGTTTCGTTTTTTTTGTTTATCAGCGTTGCATAAGTTTTCGTTTCACGTTGTTTTTAACGTCAAGGGCTTTACATGAAAAATAACCTGAAACCTTTTTTTGGAAAAATAGCGGTGGTGGGGGGGGGGGGAGAGAGTAGGGTTGGGGGGAGAGGGTGGAGGAATTTGTAAAACTTAAGGCCAAACCATGTAATATATGTGCAAAAGGTTGTCTCTGAAAACACAACTGCAGGGCAAATCAAATCAATTTTGGGTTCTCTTAATTTTAGTGTATTTTTTTGTATCTACAGACATTTGCCAGCAAGGGTGGACTTACTTTGGTGGTTATTGCTACTTCACAAGTCCTGCATGCGCTTCATGGCTGATCGCTGAGTCAAACTGTTCTGCGATGAACTCTGATCTGGTGACTGTACACAACCAGGAGGAGAATGTGTTTGTTCAGCACCGTCATGACGGCGATAAGTCCTGGATAGGACTGAATGACCGCAGTGTTGAAGGCTCTTTTGTGTGGACAAACAAAGAAATTAGCAGTTTTAGGTTCTGGGCTCCAAAGCAGCCAAACGACTGGAACAATGAGGATTGTGTGCACACTCTTGGCATGAGGCATGGATACACTTGGAATGACGTGCCATGCAATAAATGCTTCAACTTTACTTGCTTTACAGGTGATAAATCATTTGTTAACGTTTCATAGATCGATCATGATTTATTACCTGATTGCCCATTGGACTAAATGACGACTAAGGTACGCTTATGGAGTAAGTTTTGTGGAGAAAACGTACCGTTAGCAGCGCATTTTAGGTAGAGAGTAACAGCCGCAGAGAACAACTTCGGAAAAAAAATGCGTCTTTAAAACAGGCAATCTTACTGATTTAGGCTAAATGCAGGTAGGATGTTCAATGTTGTATTTTGTTTTTGCAGACCTGGATGAGTGTAATACTCATACTCATAACTGCGACGTCAATGCGGAATGTGTCAATACTGTGGGCTCATATTCCTGTACGTGTAAGGTTGGATACACTGGAGACGGACAAAATTGCAATGGTAAGATTCAAATAAACAAACTAAATTAAACGCACTTAGAAATAAATAAAAAAGAGGAAAATTGAATTTTTTAGGTTTGGGGTGAGGGGGGTGGGGGGGGGGGGGTGCCGCTGGATAAAGCAAAAACATTTCTACACCTTCAAACTACTATATACAGTATTTAGGACATAATATGCAGATTTTAATGAGATAGCCCTTAAAAGCAGCATTGGTCAGCCACCAGTGTAAAGTATAGTGTACCACTAAGGAATTGCGTAACTGACTGGTGAGGTAACCAAATTTTAAAAGCGGATACGAAGAAGAAGGCCTCATCTCAGGGGAGGGGGTGCGCATCCCCTGCACCCTCCCCCTAGATCCGCGTCCGTCCCTGTAAAAATGCCCAATCATTGGTAAAGATGTCTCGTCTTCTTTTTATATAACATGTTACCATGATAGCAAAAGAATAACACCCTTTATTTCAACTTTAAGTGCTCATAACACCAAAATAAAGTTGATGACCCGAATTTATTTAACGTGGAATTGCAATAGGTACCTTTTGGATAGTTCGAAAATATTCCATGGGGATGGAGGGGGGGGGGGGGGGGGGACTTCAGAGCCATCATTAATTGTCCAAAATCGTGGCACGGCTATTTAACCGCCTTTACATGGTTAATTTTTCAAATCTTTACAAGTTGTTTGAAAGCGTGCTTATCACAATTGGATGATTAAAGGTGGGAACTAATGAGGAATTAAAGCCAAATTAGGGGTGCCCCAAACAGATTTGTATCCTATATTACAGTAATCCAGTATGCTACTTGAATGACCAAAACCTGTCCAGTGATGATTAGGCATTTGTGTGCCACCAATATTGTAAAACCAATTGATAGTGAATGGTATTATCGGCCCGTTAAATACGAAAGTGTAACTGCTTGAAGGTTCTGAAAGTGTTGTCAGATACTTTAAAATCGTGGTTTGGGAAGCTTGTTTAAAATTGTTTGGGCCGACGACTTTCTTGTTCGATATTTACTCCTCAACTTTGTTTTAGACGTAGACGAATGCTCTTCCAACTCTCATGGCTGTGACGTAAATGGTGTTTGTAGTAACGTTCAAGGATCTTACACTTGTGCATGTAGAGCTGGATATTCTGGAGATGGCGGAACTTACAACGCTATGTTGGTTTTTTTGTGCGTGTTGATGTAGTGTTGATGTTCTGTTGTGTTTCTCTTTCCTACTTAACAATCCCCTAAATTCAGCGATACAAAAACATAAACGTAAACTGAATAGATTTCGTTATGTATCTTAAAATAGACATAGACGAGTGCTCATCCAACTCTCATAGCTGCGACGTCAATGCTGTCTGTAATAACACTCATGGATCTTACACTTGCACATGTAAAGCTGGATACACTGGAGATGGCAAAAGCTGTACTGGTGAGTTCCTTAATAGAAACTGGATATTTCAGTGCGTTCTTGGGCTAAACTGACCCACTAACCTGGCAGCCATGACCTCAAGATGGGGCATTTTAGCTTATATCGACGTTACAAATTGACGTTTCGAGTAGCTAAATCTACAGTCGAAGTGCCAAGAGTTATTAGAAGGGTGCTCAGGGTTGTGACAGCTCCAATTACAGTGCCTCATGTTGAAAGATTTTTACAGGGAGGATTCCGACCTTGTGAAATAACACGATTGAGTGTCTGAATAAAGTTTAAATGCCGCTCAATCTAGCACTACCTTCCTGTTCTTTCTATAATAGCCTTTGATCTACTCATCTATGTTAAGAGTAATACCTCACTTGCGGAAAATTGGAAAAAAAAAGGAAAAAAAAAAAAACAAACAAGACAAAAACAAAGACAACAATTACTAATACGAGCTTAACAACGTTTTGATGTTTTCTTTTTTTTTTTTTCTTCTTTTTTTTTTTTTTTTTTTTTTTTTTTTTCGATGCTTATAGATATTGATGAGTGTGTCAGCGTTGTACACGACTGTCACAGTTCAGCTTCATGTACAAACACTGTTGGATCCTTCAGTTGTTCGTGTAACCGTCCTTATACTGGAGATGGAAAAACATGCAAGCTCGCGGCAGGTAAATATGTCACTTTCATACTGTGTTGCTGTACGATGCTTGATATATGCCATAACTCTGCGATAATAGTGAAGCGCAGTGTATTTTATTTATTTATTTATTTTAAATGATATTTTTCAAGTTTGATTTCCTAAATTTAGAAAGGAGAAATGCATTTTTAAAATATCAAAAAAGTTCTTAATTGACTAAGATTTACCCTAGAAAAGGGATGTTTATTTTTAGTTTGCAGATAAATCAAACAAACAATTAAAATCCAAAAAAAAAAAAAACCAACAACAACAACAACAACAAATCTAGTAGACTCTATCGAGCCATGAAAGCATACAAAGGTGACTATAAACCTCCTATATACCTGTTGGAGATGACACAACGGAGCATAAGGTTAAGTCTTTATACGAGCTAAGTGGTCCATCAGGTCGGAGCTTATCCCGGTTTCCGTAGCATGAAGCGACTAAGAGCATTTCTACTCCCCCCTGGATGGGATGCTAGTCCATCACAGGGTTACCCCCAGCATTAAATTTGCTGGTGGTACCCATTTATACACCTAGGTGGAGAGAGGCACTGTGAGAGAAAAGTGTCTTGCCCAAGTACACAACAAAATGTCCCCGGCCAGGGCTCGAATCCAGACCGCTCGATCCAGAGATGAGTGCACTAACCATGAGGCCACCGCGCCTCCCAGGAGAGCATAAAGCTGGTTCTAACTATTATAATAAACCGAATCTTGTTCTCCAAATTCAGAATTAGCACTTCCTTTTTTGTTGAATTTCTCTTCCTTGCAAAATAAAACGCTGAAGAGGAACACAACATTTGAACCCCACTTAGGAGTTTTGTGAAACAGAGGCAATGAATGGCATTTTATATATCATCAATATTTTCTAAACAAACCTTTTTTATATTATTATTGTCATTGTTGTTGTTCTCCGTCTTCTATGGCCAAAGACCAGATACCTTTGAATTCCATGGAAAGACAAAACAGTAAAAGGCTCTAGTTCAACTACAAATAAAAAGTAGAGTATTAATTGGAATTACCAAACGGAGTGGCTTTGGGGAGAATGAGCAATGGAAACTTGCAAAATGGAATGATCTCCTGTTTATTAGAATGATGCAATTCTGCATTTATGTCATTTCAACTAATAGTCAAATTCGAGTTTAGTTTGATGATAAATATTAAATTGAACTAAAACAAGTATAAATGCGACTGGATATCAGTATCAAAGATAAACAAAAACAGCAGGGCGCGGGGGTTGTCATCCTAAATGTTTGATTTATTAACTCACTTGATTTCCAGCTGGACTCTACTGACTCTCTGTTGTTCACTGTTCCACAGAATGTCAAAACTACAAAACCTTAAATAGGGCGGACAGAAAGACAAACTACTATACTACATACTTATGCGATAGTGGACTTCATGGCTGGTATCGTTTCCAAGGAGCTGCAGGAACTAGAATGCCCACTTCATGTCCACCTGAAAACAGGTGTAACGCTCATGCACCCGGCTGGTTAAATGGTGGTCATCCTACAGTGGCTGATGGCAATGTCACCAGGCAGGTCTGCTTTCACTACAGTTCAAACTGTTGCGTCTGGTCCAGAGACATTGAAGTGCGAAACTGCGGCTCTTTCTATGTGTATTACTTCAACGGTACACCGAACTGTTATCTCCGCTATTGTGGCACTGACTAAATCAAAAAATAGTCATTACATGTACGTAGTGAGTAAACCTCGCATTTAACCAAAAAGAAAGACGATTACAGGTTATTTCCAAACGTCGATATTTCTGTCCACCTAAGCACTAAAAAAAGGACTACCACTATTCTGTAGAGAACATTGGAGACTAAAACTTAGTAATATCGCTAGAAATTAAAAACGAAGTTGTTGTAAGATTTATAGCTTTACTGATAAAAATAGATTGAGTAATTTAAATAAAGAGGATATTCATTTACCTTGCCTTCTTGAACTGTCGGTTTGCCTTTTTTTTTGTTAGCGATGGTGGAAACAGACTACATCAGGTTAAGTAGTCGACTGCCTAGCAATGGGCCAGGGAGGCGCGGTGGCCACATGGTTAGTGCGCTCGTAAAGTAAACAACATATGGAATTCATTGAAGGTTGGCCAGCCTGTTTGTACCTGGTTACTTACAATACACTGCCAAGGATTCGAAATCGGGACAACCGTGAACAAGGGTCGCCAGATTTCAAACCCAGAAATCTAAAAAAACTGCACCTGTCAAATTGGCTTCGATCTTTTGCAACGGTTCATAGTAAAGATATTCATTGAACCCTTGAACCCACCCAGAAACTTAACACCGGATTAAAAAAACAAACGAACAAACAAACAAGCATTATCATTTAGAGTTCTTGGTCCAGTTTGCCGCCCTAGCTTTTCACATTCTTTCACTAAGATGCTGCTGATCTCAAAATTGGCAACGATATTAATCACGCCCATTCCTAGGTCACGTGGCAAATTTTGCATGAACCAATTGCAGATGGAAACAGAAAAAGAAAATACGTTTAAGAAGGTTGCCAATTTTTTTGCCTGTTGAATTGGAGTGCGTACCGCAAAGGCAAAGCTTTCCCAACCAACTGGCATTAAAATGGAAACCACAAAAGCAAAAGTAAGTTTAAAAAACCACTAATTATATTGGCATAGGTCTTTTAAATATCATTGATTAGCATGTTTGAGAAACGAGTAGTAGGATTGTGGTGGAGTGGTGAGACAATGTAATGAAAGAAGGCCTTTTTTATTTCTTTTGCCCCCGCGATAATGCCCCGTAAATGATATTGTTTTAATTGATCCTCCAAGTTCAGACGTAGAAAGAAATTAATAGCATTAAAGAAATATTGACTGATCTGGAAATTTTGTGAGCTATAAACAACAAAAGTACGTTCACACGCGGAACAACTTTACGCCTGGAGATGACGTCACACATCACGGTGATCAAGATTGAACTTCTTGTTCCAAATGATCTGTTTTCTGGCCAATCCTTGATAGACGGTCATGCTCACGTTAAGCCGAAAACGTAAAATATGCTCGTTATATTTACCGACCAGCAAGTCCAAATAGAGATATTCCCGAGGTCTTGATGTATACACACCACACTTATCGTTTGACTTTTCGGTGGTATGTCAGTGGATTAGGTAGAGATTTCTTTTTCTTTATCGCGTAGTAAACTGAAGAGGCTTTACTTATTCTCATAGAGTAAATGATTGATCCCAAGAACTTCATTATACAGACATGGAGCAATAATTTTTGGTTACGCCCAACAGCGCAGTACACAGTGTTTACATATCGGCTTTGTTTGGTAAAAGAAATTCGCGCGATGTCTTTACTTCTAAGACTGAGTAGTTTCTTCAGTTCATGTCTACGGCAAATATTGAGCTGATGCCGGGCTGTTGACTGAAAGAAGCAATGCAGAGTGGCATTATTTTCTCAGCGCCTGAAGTTATTTTCTTGTCTCTGTGCGTGGCGGGCAAGGAATGGTTAAATAAATGAATGAGTAAGTAAGCAGTTCTCCATACTTCAAGCTCGTTAGCTTTACAAGTTTCCTCCAGTTCAAGCGCAATTAAAGAAAAAAAATTCAACGCGTTGCATAAATGAAAGGATCTTTTTTTCGGGCATGTGTTTTAAGCTGAAAGTTTGTTCACAATTCGACACTTCTGAAATTTAGGTGGATAGTGGAAAGATTAGCAATTAAAAGTAAAACAGAGTGACTCACTAACGGCTGGTTTCAGTCTGTTCGATTCAACAGTTCGTTTGTGGGAAGAGGTAGTCAGTTGTGTGACCTAAATGTTTTCAATACACCGTAAACTTCCGTAAGTAACCACCCTCGTTACCTTTGGAATAAGCAGCCTTTGGGGGTCGTTACTTTCGGGGAGCAAAATCGTTATTATAAAGTTGATATTACTGAGCTCTTTTTACGAAATGAAAAACGGAAATTTGTAAAAGAAAAAAAAAAAGTTCTTTAAACGTGAAATTAAATGCTTCGTTCTATAGTTTAAGTCTATGTTACTGCAGCATGGGTAGCTATGGGTGGGATCTTCCTGCGTAGACAACGTTGCCAGTTGTCGGCAGGAAAGCTACTCAATTACCGTAAACCGTTTCTACAACATAAAACACCGCTATATTAGTCTGCTTTGACAATATCTCAGTGCGTTGGTCGAGTTTTCAATGCAAATTTGAAGAAAAGTTCCTTTTAAGACACTCCTGTTGAAAATGATACAGAGTTTTCAATTTTAATTTAAAGAAAAGTTCTTGTTAGTACGTTCATGTTACTTACATGAAAATTCCATGGGTTTTGTTTTAACAAGGCGCATCATGAGCTGACGAAGCACAAATTGACAATTTACAACGCTTCGTGGCATAAGCAGTACTTTCCCCTGTTGTAGAGTGCCTTCAGTCAAGTTGCCGAAGTAACTTTCACTTGACTATTGATTAGAAAAATAAATATACCACTGAGCCTTGGTGTCACAAGTTTCGGTGGGGAGAGGAGGACAGAGTCTTAAAGGGCCCTAGTCAGTCTGGTAGCTTTGTTTTTGTTTACATGCGAGAGTTTGGCTATTGTATTTTAATCGAAATTTGTCGAAACGAAGGAAACTGTGAAACAACTAGATATAATTACACCTATTTTTAGGAACAAAACTTACAACAAAGATAAAAGATTTGGCTTCACCATGCAATCTCAATAATTTCGATGGCATCAAAAATGGCGGAGGTTGACTAGGGTCGTTCAAGCGATTGGTAAGAATGATTAAATGTCGTTATGCAGAGGAACATTCTTCGCTCAAGCAACAAGCAACAACCCAGCGGATTTCATAAGCAGCAAAGTATGAATTATGGCGAATAAAGAGAAAGCCCACCCGGAAGTGGAATGTCTCATTCCTCACAGCAGGCAGGACAATGTTTATCAGTTCAACAACCGCAAAACGGAAACATTGAAAAGTTTTTGGATAATGGTATTAATGTATATACGTTCAACGGTCATTCCACGATGTGCTATATCAGATTTGAATACTGCTCCTGAATAAATGCCATTGGATCTGCTGAAAATAATGATAATGTGTTGCCACCGCAGTCACCGCCCCTTTTCAGATGTAAATATTTCGCTTTTTGATATGCACGCTATATTCTAAACCAAATGGAAGATGGTGTTTCCATGTTTTCTAAGAAAATACAGTACTTTGAGGTCTAGAGGAATTGCTGAACACACTCACGTTCGTGCATCCACCAGCAACTTTTCTAGACCTAAAGCATTAGTTCAAAAAAAAAAAAAAAGCATCGAACACCATCTTCTATGTGGGAAGTAAATATCCTTCTCCTAAGCCTATTTATAAGTTTTAGTTTAATTATTAATTTTTGAACCAGCGCTTTGTGCACAGTTTCAACATATCAAGAGGCCGTTTTAATGGCGTTCGGTACGCGATCTTTCCCCCACGCCCATGCATCAAACTAAATAATTGATTAGAAAAGATAAACGCACTTGCATTCTGGTCGACATATAACGTGTTGCCAATGGGCAGGGAGGCTCATTTCTGGTGAACATCCAAAGCACTCAGGGGGAATCTTAAACAAGACAATAAGGTTTGTACTTAAAATTCTATTTTAGCTATAGCTTCGACACCCTTCCAGTTGTTGCTCCCTTCGATGTAAGGAGTTAGATGAAGGAGAATAAATATCCTTCCCTTTAAGTCTTTTAATATTTTAATGGAACTTTCGTCCATATTTTTTTTTTTTCGGTATCAAACTTACTTTTCTATGTCGACGTGTTCTCGACGATCCTAACCCACTGCCATGCGCTAGACTAAATAATTGATTATCAACAAGGAAACAAATGTCCATTCTGTTTCACTCATAAAATGTCGCTGATAACAAGCGATGTTCATTTCTAAAGGCCATCTATTGCACAGTAAAGACGCTAGGTCTTGGATATTTTGTTTAGCCATAGTTTCGATACCAGTTCAAATGTAAAGTCTTAAGGAGCGAGTTGACTTCAACAGTATAAGTGCCTTCTGCACAAAAAAGAAAAAAAAAACAAAAGGAAGAAAAATGTAGCAGGAAAACTCAGACATGTCAGCATTTTCAATATGGAGATTTAAACAGAAGCAACTTCCATTCGTCCTTTTAATTTTTTGGAAGCATAACATAAAAAGTTTGACGGTAAACGAGCGTATACTGCTGTCCACGTATCGAGCGTGTTCTGACAAAATTTGAGATGAGTGCCACATTTACCTATTTACTTTACTTCACGCGGAAAAGCTAAAAGAGAAAACTAGGAAAATTAAGCCAGAGTTAAGGGAGAATTGGAATCTGTCTTTACACGATATATTTTGGCCAGTCCACCAAATTGTTGATGTCCGCCTCCATTTAGGTTCGAGAATTTTATTGCTTTCACGAATATTCTAAGAAAATATCCAAGGAAGTATACACAAGTGAATATTTCGGGTTTTTGTCCGGAAGTCTTGAAACTCAAAATAGCCTTCCCATATAACCTAATCGATCCTTAGCTAACAGTTAACTGGAAACTGCTTTTGAATCGAATCAACGTTGACACGGACCGTGCAAACCACAGAAAAAGGTTTAATTGTTTTAAAACACCGAAACTTAAAATTCGTCCTTGGGGTATCACCTAATCGGATCCTTGACGGAAAGCTAAATGAGAGCTGTTTTTATATCGAGTCAACATCAACACTGACATGCAAACCACAAAAAGTTAAAAAGGGGGCCTTTCAGCAATATCGTAAGTTCTTTTACATGAGAGTTTATTGACAACAAAATTAACGGATAAACAGTGAATGAATCCTTAAGAGTGCATTATACAAAAAATATGCAGAGCAAAATATACAGATATAAACAGAGTGCTTAGTCTGATGATCACTTTGTGCGCGAGACTACATTTACATTTTGACTTTATAGCTTTAAAAGCAAAATACATATTTTATGAGCATATCACATACCCTATACCTACTTTATTACCGTTACTTGTTCTAAGCTTTATGCACCTGAAAGCTAGTCTCAGTTAAATTTACATTCTGTGTTTATATCTTTAAAAGCAAAATACACATTTTGACTATATCACATACCTTACACCTACCTTATTTCCGTTAGTACTTGTTCTAAGCTTTATGCACCTGAAAGCTAGTCTCAGTTAAATTTACATTCTGTGTTTATATCTTTAAAAGCAAAATACACATTTTGACTATATCACATACCTTACACCTATCTTATTTCCGTTAGTACTTGTTCTAAGCTTTATGCACCTGAAAACTAGTCTCAGTTAAATTTACATTCTGTGTTTATATCTTTAAAAGCAAAATACACATTTTATGAGCATATCACATACCCTACACCTATCTTATTTCCGTTAGTACTTGTTCTAAACTTTATGCACCTGAAAACTCGAGTTAAATTTACCTTCTGTCTTCATATCTTTAAAACCAAAATACGTATTTTATGACCATATCACATACCCTACATCTACTTTATTTCCGTTACTTGTTCTAAGCTTGATGCAGCTGAAAGAAAAGGTTACAAGAGGATCTTCTACTTCAGTAGAAAAAAAAAACTAATAATCATCTGTTTGAAAATTTACTGTAATTTTTTTTCGATTTCGCTAACGAAATTTGAAATTGAATTTGAAACGAATACTCCTGGAGTATATAATTATCAGTTATCTTTGCAGGTACTTATGTAAAGATTCTTATCGCACCTGACAGGCAATTGCCAAATAGATTTTACTTGTGTAAATGTAAATTCTGCTAGAGCGTTTGATAAAGTCCTATAGCAAACTTTTTCTAACATTTTCATAATCAAACTCAACCGGTCACCAGAGCGAAATCGTGATCTTAAATGTTCTCTGATAAGTTATAGAAAAGTTAACCACCATAATTATCAAAAACATTTTAAATTAAATTAAGAGTAGAGTTTTTTCAACCCGCTCAAGATGACCGAATATGACTCGGAAGTAATTCTTCTATAGTTTTTTCTGAGCTCACCTAGAATATTAATTAATCTACTTTTACTCTAGGAATTGAAAAGATAAACGAACAGGAAAAGAGTCCTACTGGAATCTTATTCAAGTCGAGATATAAGGGTGCATTTCTTTAAGGAAATCCAAGATTGGATTCTTAGATCCGAAAACGGATTTTGAGTTTCTTTTCTAAACAGAACAATCCGAGATCTCTCGGATCATGGTGTGTCAATGGAACCGAAGAATCCACTCTGAGCAAGGATTCTTCGGTTCCTTTGATGTACCCTTAACTGATCTTGGATTGATCTGTTTAGTAAAGAAACGCAAAATCCTTTTTCGGATTTAAGAATCCAATCTTGGATTTTCTTAAAGAAACGCACCCTAAGAGTTGGTGTTCAAAGCGTATACCTGTAGCAACATATTTCCTTTATTTTGCCTTCCATTTTATAGAGCAAGGCTCCGTATCTCAAGGATATATTGTTATTTCTATAAAGAAATTTCCATTACCACAGGGCTTTTTTACTCTCTATTTAAAAAAATCCTGTTTCCCGTCGCGTTTCCTAACGTAGAGCAGTTCGAAGACTGTACGTTTTCAGCATCTTATTTTTCTTAAATTCACAATGCAAGGTGTAAGGGCTGTATTTTGCAATATATTCATGTTGGTCTAACAGATCTACGTGATGAATTCTGTAAATTTCATATATTTAAAATGCCATTTATTAACTCCTGGTCAGCTATGTAGTACTTACGGTGTACGTTATATTCCCATGGGTGTATTTGAGCTATTTTTCAACCATTTTATCCACAGGACTACAGTGTATTACTTAGCCATAACAGAGCGAGAGTCAGCAAAAATGATGACTTTACAGAATGTCAAAATATTAGCAGTATTTCTCCTTTGTCAGTCGGCGTTCGTTGAATCAGCTGTTGAGGAATGTAGCGGTGATGCTGAATATTCCATCTCGGGAATGATGCTACGGCGACACATCTACAAGACGATCACAGGAGCACCGCTCGGTAATGTTTGCCTACGGGAATGTTATCGTGACGCTAGATGCCAAAGTTTTAATTACGTCATTTCCAAGGAAACGTGTGAATTGAACAACCGCACCAAGGAAGCGAGACCTGAAGATTTCGTTTCCGACTCTGAGAGATATTACTTCAAGCGAGACATGAATAGAGGTAAATTAACGCGATAGACACATTAAATTCATCGATCACTTTCATTTTATTTGAAAGCTTTTTTTGGCTGAATATGGGAATTTCATCGTTTTCTTATGGAAAAGATGTGGCCAGAATTTCAAACCGAATTGATATTGCTTTTGGAGAGCTTGTCTAACTCGGAAACCGAGGAAATTATTGGAATTCTCATGAAATATTCATAAAAAAAGTCTGTTGTCGTCAGCAGTGCATTGATTTTTCATAAAAAAAATGACCAGGAAGATGATTTTTTCTTGAAATCAACGTTTTTGTTTTTTTACAGTTCGGCTTGGTTCTATCCCAGATCTGCCCGCAGAATCTTGCAAAGAAATCAAGGCAAGTGAAGGAGAATGGGCTGATAGCGGAAACTACTGGCTTCATTTCCTTGAGATTGAGAAAATTTTACTTTCCTACTGTGACATGAAGACAGAGGGTAAGAAACACTAACAAAAATGATATAATAACCCAAAACAGATTTGATTTGACAAGACAAGACAGAAAAGGACAGGACTGTAAACTGAAGGACAGAATAGGACACACAGGAGAGGACACTCAGGGTAGCGCAGGACAGGAAAGGAGGGAAAAGGAAAGGAGAGAACAACACAGGGCTTACGGAGAAGACAAGGATAAGACACTCTGGACAAGATAACGCAGGATAGAACACTCAGAGTGGGCCAGGACGGGACAGGACAGGACTAAGACAGGACATACCAGACGAGGTCACTACAGGACAGGAAAGACAGGACAGGGTAGGGCAGGAAAGGGCAAGACAGGACAGGGCAGGGCAGGACAGGACGGGACAGCACAGCACAGCACAGGACAGGACAGGACAGGACAGGACAGGACAGGACAGGACAGGACAGGACAGGACAGGACAGGACAGGACAGGACTGGACAGGACAGGACAGGACAGGACAGGACAGGACAGGACAGGACAGGACAGGACAGGACAGGACAGGAAAGACAGGACAGGGTAGGGCAGGAAAGGGGAAGGACAGGGCAGGGCAGGGCAGGCCAGGACAGGACGGGACTAGGACAGGACATACCAGGCGAGGCCACTACAGGACAGAAAAGGACAGGAAAGACAGGACAGGGTAGGGCAGAAACGGGCAAGACAGGACAGGGTAGGGCAGGACAGGTTAGGACAGGACAGAACAGGACAGGACAGCACAGGACAGCACAGGACGGGACGGGACGGGACGGGAAGGGACAGGACAGGACAGGACAGGGCAGGGCAGGACAGGACAGGGCAGCGCAGGACGGGACAGGGCAGGACAGGACAGGACAGGACAGGACAGGACAGGACAGGACAGGACAGGGCAGGACAGGACAGGACAGGACAGGACAGGACAGGAAAGACAGGACAGGGTAGGGCAGGAAAGGGCAAGACAGGACGGGGCAGGCCAGGACAGGACGGGACAAGACAGGACAGGACAGGACAGGACAGGACAGGACAGGACAGGACAGGACAGGGCAGGGCAGGGTAGGACAGGGCAGGACAGGGCAAGACAGGACAGGGCATAACAGAACAGGGCAGGGCAGGGCAGGGCAGGGCAGGACAGGACAGTTTACATTTCATAGGGCACTCCAGTCAGGTCAGGACACTCTGAACATGACAGGATGAGACAGAGCACTCCAGATGAGACAGGACAGCATGGGGCATTTAGGACAAGACAGAAGAGGACAGGACAGAGCACTTTGGACATAATAGAACAGGACGGAACAGGACAGGACGAGACCAATCACACGAAATCAAGCAAAGAGAGACAAGACCAAGCAAAGCAAAACAGACCAGAAAAATCCAACAGCTTTTTAGTAGTATACAATGGTTGTTTATTCTTGTTGTTGCTGTTCTTTTTAGACGTTGATGAATGTAGCCTATCGGAATCCTTCTGCGACGTAAATGCCGACTGTCAGAATACACGGGGCTCCTACCGCTGTCTGTGTAAACCTGGATTCACTAAAGACGGAAAAACGTGCAGTGGTATGATGATATATACGTTCAGTAACATTTTTAATGATACTTGTATCAAAAATAAAACTATCATCGGCTTTGCTACACAAATGCAGTGGTAGCAATCTGATTGGCTGAGCTATCGCGCATTATCAGCTATTAGTATCACCCAACTAGTGGACTAATGCAAATCCTGCATTTTGATTGGTTACGCTACTAGGGGACTATTAGTAATAGTCATCGAGTAGCGAAATTGGCGCCATCGAGCGTGACGCTTTTTTTCGTTTTATTCCCAAATAAATATTTCGTCAACTTGCATTTGCTAACTTTATTATTACCTTTTCTGTCCGAATAGTTGGGTGATACTAAAACAATTAGACCCTTCGCCCTTAAGGGCCACGGGTCAATAGCCCATGAGGCGAAGCCGAATGGGCTATTGACCCGTAGCCCTTGCGAGCTACGGGTCTAATTGTTAATTATTATGTAGTGGCTGGAGGGCGTCCTCACTATTGTGACGTTCTCGTTCAGGGCAGGACAGGCCAGGACAGGGCAGGGTAGGACAGTTTACGTTTGATAGGGCACTCGGGTCAGGTCAGGACACTCTGAACATGACAGGACGGAACAGAGCACTCCAGATGAGAGAGAGCAGTATGGGGCATTTAGGACAAGATATAAGAGGACAGGACAGAACACTTTGGGCAGAATAGAACAGCTTTTTAGTAGTATAAAGTGGTTATTTTTTCTTGTTGTTGCTGTTTTTTAGACGTTGATGAATGTAGCTTATCGGAATCCTTCTTTTACGTAAATGCCGACTGTCAGAATACACGGGATCTTGGTTTCAAAATAAGATTATACACAATATTCTCGCAACTAAAACTTCTCTTTTCAGAGCCAAAATGTCCAAATGCTTGGCAATGCAGGGCAGGGCAGGGCAGGGCAGAGCAGGACAATTTACATTTGATAGGGCACTCAAGTCAGGTCAGATGAGACGGGACAGCATGGGGCATTAAGGACAAGATAGAAGAGGACAGGACAGAGCACTTTGGACATAATAGAACAGGACGGAACAGGACAAGATGCGACCAATCACACGAAATCAAGCAAAAAGAGACAAGACCAAGCAAAGCAAAAGAGACCAAAAAACAAACAAACAGCTTTTTAGTAGTATACAGTGGTTGTTTATTCTTGTTGTTTCTGTTTTTTTAGACGTTGATGAATGTAGCCTATCGAAATCCTCCTGCGACGTAAATGCCGAATGTCAGAATACACGGGGCTCCTACCGCTGTTTGTGTAAACCTGGATTCACTGGAGACGGAAAAACTTGCAGTGGTATGATGCTATATACGCTCAGTAACATTTTTATGATGCTTGTCTCAAAACTAAAACAATGCTTTTGTTACACAAATGCAGTGGTAGCAATGTGATTGGCTGAGCTATCGTGCACTATTTAAACAATAGAGTGTTTCTGTCGAGGGACTATCGGCTGATAGCTGCCCCGCGGAAATTGAACGTTCTCAAAACAAATATTTGCCCGAGAAGCGAAGCTTCGAGGGCAAATATGCTAGTTTAAAGAACATCAAATTTCCAAGGGGCAACTATCAGACCGATAGTTCCGAGACATAAGCACTCTATTGTCTTTATTGCTCACCACTAAATTTTCTTCCGCGCGCCAGTTCAATAATCATATCGAATGACTTTTTTTACTCACATTTTTGTAATGCTTGCAGATATTGATGAGTGCTTCAGCGGTGTGAACAACTGTCACAGTCTAGCTTCATGTACAAACACTGTTGGATCCTTCAATTGTTCGTGTAACCATCCTTACACTGGAGATGGAAAAACGTGCAGGCTCGCGGCAGGTAAATATGTCACTTGTATCCTGTTTTGCTGTACAATGTTTGATATGCCATAAGTCTTTGAAAAGGAAGGTTTGTTAGAATTGGATGATAGCACATGAATAAAGCAAAAAAAGAATATTCTGATGAAAAGACTAAAATTTTTACGTTCTGAAAGCAAAGTTTATTAAAGTTGGCAGATAACAAAAGGAAATCAACTCAAATAGTAGTTTATGTCCATCCATGAGACATAGACAGGTGACCTTAACTTCATCTCTATTAAAGATGACACAACAGAGCATAAATTTCGTTTGACACACTGAATCTTGTTCTCCAAAGTCATAACTGACAACCCCTTATCTAGTATTTATTGCAAGTCTTGTTAATTTTCTCTTCCTCGCAAAATAAAATTCTGCAGCAGAAAACAACATTTGATCTTCACTTAAGAATTTGTTTTTCAGTCCCAGGATATATTCTTTTGTGGATTCACGTCATTCATTTAATTCACATTTGTTTGTTTGGTTTTCAATCTTATATTTTGGAAGGGGAACAATCGCTCAGATCTAACACTTACTCAGCAGAAATGTGGTGCTTTCGTTAGGAGAGCGACTTAGAGTTGTTTACCATTTCCGAAAAAATAAAATAATACGAAATTTAGGTCTGAAGAGAATAGGATACTCTTTTTCAACTTGCCCGGCTAGGAGAAGTTTCGCCAAGAAAGGAACGTCTTAAAAGGTAGTCCAGAATTTTCAACCTAATTGGAAAATGAGCATCAGATTTGCTTGTGTCTACCAGTGTCAGATCTGTCGCTGGTCTCAACAGTTCTAGGCGTTCAGTGTAGCTTGCTGTATATGAACGAGCCAAATTGCATTCGGGTTTAACTTGAAGATTGTTCAGCCTCTTCTTTGGTGTTGTTTGAGTAGGAACGGACACAAAAAAAGGCAATAATACCAATAAAAAAAAGTACTCAATCAGTTAGCCACGCGTTACGCTTCGGAGTTGAAATCGCATACCCTTAACGCGTAACCAGGAATGCGACAAATACAGATACGTCATATCGCTTTCTGTTACACGCGAATGTTGCAAACGCCATCGTTGTGCTCAGATGCGAGAAGTAGGGCACATGCAACATGGCTCATAACACATTACACTGCGCGCAATTGAAGCGTGTGCTTTATTGTGCTTTCACGAGCTCAAGAGGACCATGCCAGCTAGGCGCGTTTCACCCTATTGGACATTTTATAAATGCTGATTGATAAATACCTTCTGCAGTGCATTGGTAATCTTCACTTTAAAGGGCTGCCTGGTTAATTGAAAAGAAATATCGGACTCATGTTTAGAATATTAAGTGTCAGCGATTTCTACGATTTAAACAAAGTTGAATATTCGAAAGGTGTCTCCTCGTTGTATATTTCAATCACTCATTGGCATTATCACGTGACCAATTCATCGTCTTGCTTTTAAATCCGTAGCTTTACCTTTTGTCACACCTTGTTACACTTCTTCTTCTTCCTCTTCGGCCCCGGACCCCCCTTATTTTCGGTAAAAAAAAAAAAAAACAGAAGGAAGAAAAACCGGCAGGGCAAGCGAAACGCCCTCCCCCCCCCCTCCCCCCCCCTTCTCACCCCCGTAGCTAAAGGTCTGGATCCGCCACTGGTCACTTCTTTATTAAAAGAGCTATCAAGATTTTAATTACATAAAATACCATGAAAAAGAAACAACATAAAACAAAACATTGAAAAATGACTTGAAACGAATAATAAGAAAATAATACAGTAGCATAAATAAAAATTAAAAAACTGAATAACAAGATAATGAAAAAAAAATGCTTTGTTGTTAGCATTGGTTGAGTTTACTTTTTCTAATTGTAAAATCTACGTCAGTTGTAGAAGAAATTTACAGGTTAACAATCGATGTCACTGTAGTAAAGGAGATCTGTTTATTTACTCATTTAATTCAATTACGTACCTGATGGCCGACAAATTGGATTACCAAACGGAGTAGCTTTGGGGAAAATTGGCAAGGGAAACTCTGATGCGATTCTAAATTTATGTCATTTCAGCTAATATCCAAATTCCAGTTTAGCCTTGCATAAATATTAACTTTAACCTAAAGAATTATTGATATGATCGGATATCGAATGTTTCTTTCCAACTTCAGTACCAAGGATAAAGAAACACAGT